>NW_024063152.1:0-600000 GCF_006381635.1 Hibiscus syriacus | reverse complement strand
TACCTCAAAACTAACATTATTAGACAATCATTAAAAAAGATTGAGTATTAATATGTCGAACATTTAAATGAATTTTTGTCCATTTTGAATGTGTTTCGTGGACAATTAATCATAGGAAAAGAAAAAAAATGAAATACGAATGTTTTGTTATTGACCTTGCCACGAAATATGAGCGATGACATGCAGTGTTGGCTGCCAACGTCAGCCAAAAAATGCATTGTTAAAAAAGAAAACTGTTTGAAATTGAGTGACAAAATCGATACATTCATAAAATTCAGTGTCTAAACGATGTTGTTTTACGTATCAGAATAGTCACACCAAAACAATATTATTTTGGTGTGTAGGCCATATCAACAACCATTAACCATTCTGACTTAATGACAGAATTGTATAATTGAATGTAAAATTAATATTTAATGTTATAATAATATAAACAAGTAATTTTGTAGTAATTTCCACCTTTTTTTAATGTATGGGGAGAAGACACCTTTATTGACTTCTTGTCTTTCTTCGGACAGTAAAAAAAACATTATCCACCTGTTGTCTTTCTTCCTTAAACGACACAGTTTTCAAAAAATTCCATAATTTCTGCTGTTTTATCCACCTTCAGAAACCGTAACGTCTTATCCACTCTGTATGAACAAAAGCAACTCTCCTCTGGAGATTTGCTTCAACTATCTGCTATTACCACTCTTATCTTGAACAATGCGTCCTCTGTCTCTTAACCCATCTCTTTGCTCTTCTCGTTTCCCTTTCTTCTCCTTCTCAAACCCCATTTTCCTCAAATTCAGAAACAACCCCACATTTTTTCAGAAATCACGAAATGGTCCTCCGTTTTTTATCCTAAGGTGTTGTAGTTCTGGCCCTGTAACTGCTAAGCCTTCGTGGGAGCTTCAAAGGAACCGTGGTGTTCAAGAACCCGATGAAAAGGTCGTCGCTCTTCGCCAGCTTTTTTCCAAGCCTGGAATTGGCATTGATGCTTATATCATTCCTTCTCAGGATGCTCATCAGGTTCAGTTCTCTTTCTTTTCTATACTTTTTTAATACTAAAAAACAGACCTAATTTGAGTCCCCCCTTTATTGAATTCAAATGATTTTGATTGTTTAGGGTATAAAATCCTGAACTTTAGAATTCTATGAGCAATTCTCAGAATTTCACTTGAGGATTTATAGGCTTGGACCACGATGGACGCAGGATTTTCTACAAGGGTGCTTAGGAACCTATATTAAAAAGTTAAGGGATGCGAAATTAAATGATCATAAAAAAATAAAATTAAAATATTTAAATTATAAGAGAATTTAAAATTTTCAAGAGTGGGGAAGTAAGAAGAGAGACCTAGGTAGCGCGGTTTCATGATGTGGCTCAGGTCTACTTGCTCCGATAGGATGTGATGTGGTAATTGGGATTTGACCTGAAAGTTGGCGAGTTGTACCGGGGTTGGCCCTCCGGAGGGTTTCTTGTTGCCGGACGGTGTGTTCAGAGGGTTTCTTACTGTTTGGTCTGGGTGGAAGGTATAACATTATGTTAGTTTAATTGCTTTTTGGCATGGTTTTCAGAGTGAGTCATCGCTGAATGCTACACGAGGAGAACCTATATATCAGGCTTTACTGGCAGTGCAGGGATTGCTGTTGTCACAAAGGATAAGGCTGCTCTATGGACCGATGGTCGCTATTTTCTGCAGGTTCTATTTCGTTGGCAAATTTTATAGTCATTTTAATGGAGTTCTATCTTGCTCGATGAAATATGGTATAAGTGCTTGTTGACGGTAGTTCATCTTTTATTATGACTATTTAGGCTGAGAAGCAATTGAGTTCAAGCTGGATTCTCATGCGTGCGGGTAATCTTGGAGTCCCGGGAACTAGTGAATGGCTGAATGATGTTTTAGCTCCTGGTGGCCGAGTCGGGATTGATCCTGTGAGCAATTTTTCAACCTCTTAAACTGGTGCATCTAGCTTACGATTTGCACTTGGTGTACCCTCTATTTATGCTGGCTGTTTCTGATGATATCTGATAATTCGAAGGGAGCAGTTCCTTTTTTCTTATGATGCTGCAGAAGAATTAAAGGAGGCTATATCTCAGAAGAATCTTGAGTTGGTTTACTTGTATGATTTAAATCTTGTGGACGAAATATGGAAGGAATCAAGACCAAAACCCCCGAACAAGCCAATTAGGGTGCATGATCTGAAATATGCTGGTGTTGACGTGGCGTCCAAATTATCTACCCTCAGGGCCGAACTAGTTGGCACCGGTTCATCCGCAATTGTTATATCCATGCTTGATGAAGTTGCCTGGCTGCTGAACCTGGTATTAGTTATAGCTCGCACTTGGTCGATTATTATTTTCTTAGAAATGAAAATATGGACCAATTTTGTTTTGTCAAGATCTGTTAGTTATTAAGTAATTCTTGTTTTTTTCTTTAAACCTCAATTCGAATAATATACGCCCCATCTTGTTCTGAAGAGAGGAAGTGATGTCCCACATTCACCTGTTATGTATGCGTACTTAATCGTGGAGGTCAACGCGGCAAAGTTATTTGTAGATAAATCTAAAGTCATGCCGGAGGTGATGGATCACTTGAAGAAGGCGGGTGTAGAATTAAGGCCGTATGACTCCATCCTTTCAGAAATAAGGAGGTTCGTTTTGGGTAACATTATTTTTACATTCGAAACATTTTGCTTCAATTTGGGCATGCTTTTTCATGCTATCCTGGTGTCTTTTTCAGATTGGCAGCTGAGGGGGCTAACCTTTGGTTAGATACATCATCGGTTAATGCTGCTATTGTGGAGACCTATAAGTCCGCTTGCGATAAATATCTTATGAACCGTCGGAGTAGAAGCAAAACAAAGAATAAACAATATTTTGAATCCGACGGTCTCTCTGTAGGTCCTTTTGGAGTTTATCTGCGATCCCCAGTTTCCTTGGCCAAGGCATTGAAAAATCCGTCAGAATTAGAAGGGATGCAGAATTCTCACTTGAGGTAATTGTCAGTGTACATGCATACCATAGCTCTTTCTCGTGGAAGTTTACGAGTTACGTTTATATTGATGATATACATGCAGGGATGCAGCTGCTTTGGCACAGTTCTGGTGCTGGCTGGAAGAGGAAATTCATAAGAATGTGAATCTCACTGAGGTAGACGTAGCGCACAAACTTCTTGAATTCCGTTCAAAGCAAGATGGTTTCCTAGATACGAGCTTTGATACAATAAGCGGTATATTAATTTCTTGAATGCTGGAAAAAAGTGAGATTGACACATTTTGTTTTATTTTGGAAGGGAATCTGTAAGGTAATAAACTATTGACATCTAGACTGATATTGCAGGTTCGGGTGCAAATGGTGCTATTATACACTATACACCTCAAGAAGAAAGTTGTAGTGTTGTGGATCCCAATAAATTGTTCCTATTGGATAGCGGAGCGCAATATGTTGATGGAACTACTGACATAACAAGGACGGTACATTTCGGTGATCCGACTGCCAGGGAAAAAGAATGTTTCACTCGAGTCCTAAAGGTGCTGCTTCATTTTTTATATATTTTGTTAGTTGTACAGACAGCTTGAGAATATTGGTTAATAGCTCATAGACAGCTTTTGTGTTGCTTATTTCGGTGTTTCCTGATGCACCATCAAATTGCAGGGTCACATTGCTCTTGATGAGGTCGTATTTCCTGAAAACACCCCAGGTTTTGTGTTGGATGCGTTTGCCCGCTCTGCCCTTTGGAAGATCGGACTTGATTACCGCCATGGTATTTCTCCTACCTTTCTGTTGACTTTCCACGGTATTGAAAAGCTTGGTCTATTATTGATCATGATTTGATTGTCTTGCTCCTTTCTTGCAGGTACCGGCCATGGTGTTGGAGCTGCATTAAATGTCCATGAAGGTCCACAAAGTATTAGCTTTAGATATGGAAATATGACCCCTATACAGAAAGGCATGATCGTTAGCAATGAACCCGGATACTACGAGGACCATGCCTTTGGCATTCGAATTGAGGTACAAAGTCATGACAATTAAAATTTGAAAGTTATGTCAGAGTCGAGCATTGTTTCGAAACCATCTAGTTACTGTTTGAGAAGTTTGTTCAATTCCTTCTAATTAGATGATATATGGCTAGATAGACTCATTACTAACTTAGGCCTCTCTCCTCTTGCAGAATCTCCTTTGTGTACGAGAGATGAATACACCTTATCGTTATGGAGGAATCGAATATCTCGGATTCGAAAAACTAACATATGTCCCCATTCAGGTATGCTATCACTTATGCTGTCTGGAATCTGGATCTTCCTTTATACATTAAAACACACTTTTCTACCCGCTTTCCTGTCTGTTAACTCCACCACATGAAGCTCTTCTGGGCTAAAAATTACTCGTCACAACCGGTTTTCGATCCATTCTAAGAAACTTAAGGTCCAAAACTCAAATTCGCTAATAGATTAAGTTGAAATATTCACTCGGAAGTATAAGAAATCTGATCTTCTAGGAACGATATCTGCTAATAACATGAACATACTAAAGTTCGAGTTGGAGATATATTAAGTCATGTTTATGTTTGGGGTGCAGACTAAACTGGTGGACTTATCTTTGCTCTCCGTCAACGAGATTGAATGGGTCAACTGTTACCATTCACAAGTATGGGAAAAGGTAGGTACTAGACACGCATGTATTGGATTACGGTTAAAGTGTTATGTTGTATCTACTTGTAGAGTTCTCAAGTTATGGTAAAAGCTAAATTTAAGTTGTTTGCAGGTTTCACCATTGCTGGAAGGCTCTGCTAGTCAATGGCTTTGGAACAACACTCGGCCCGTTGATAAACAATGATTCCCAGTCCCTAAATTTCCATTGATAATAAACCTTGTAAATGTATCTTATGAGTTATTGTTTGTAGGGTAATTGCATTTTGTACAGATCATTGCTGTTCTTGAAAAAAAATATGAATATTAAGCTTACTGCAATGAGAAATATGTTGTTGAAAATTCATCAATTAAATAATCAACTATTGTTTATTGTTGTTGGGTACTTGGGTTGCCCTTTTCTTTTTGGTATTTTGTTTTTTTTAATAATATGAGGTGATTGTAAGATAATATCTATTCAATAGCGTACACACACCTTGTAATTGTAAGATCTCAAACTCATAATCTCAAAGGAGAATAACACTTTCTTTTTGTGACGGAATCAGAATCCCAATTCAAGGGGATAAAATATAACTAACCATAAAAAATAAAGGGGGCAAAATATAATTAACCATAGAAAATAAGGAGGACAAATACAAAATAAACTAAAGGTAATAGCTCTAATTTGGAATTTATCTATACATATTTTTAATAATAAAAAAATAGAGAGGCAGTGAGCCCCGGGACGAGGCATAATTTCGTCCATACTCTCTTTAACCACTAAGATCACTAAGTTGGTTTTTTGGTATTTTATTTTTAGTTAATAAATTCTCATTTGATAAAAATGACTCAAATTGTACCAAATTTAACCTTTTTTTAAGTAGAAGTAGTTAGTTTTATTAAAAAGAAAAATATTTATAATTACAAGAAAATTTTATAATTATAATTGTAAACTAAATAAAGAATTAAGATATTTTATTATAATCATTGATAAAAAAATTAACAACTTGATATAATACAAGGAAAAAGTTAAAAATTAAAAAAAAGAAGAAAAAAACTAAAACAAAAATATATACGAATAAATCTAAATGCGTTGACAAACGAACCACAAAAGAAGATAAAACTACTAAAAGACGATCGAAAAATCGTAAATCAAAGTCAAACGACATGAGAAAACTATCCATCAATGCAACTGCATATCCAAATCCAATTCGAGGGTCCAAAGCAACGAAGATCAATAAGATAACAAATAAACGCCATCTTAATCAGTCGAGACGTCGTAAATCCAACATTAAAAAAATAAAACATAAAAACGACCAAACAATTGATAAGGAAATCGAAAATGTGCCAAAAGAAAAATGTATTAAATAACATATATGATAAGTAATTATATATTTAAAAAAACCCATTTCAAATTATAAAATGGAATTAACTTAAAAAAAGTTGGTCTCATGTCACGTTTTGAAAATTAAAGGACTAAAAAAAGCAAATTATAATACAGAGATTAAATTTATAAAACATTGTATAGTATAGAGATCTTCTATAACATTTGACCATAGACAAATCCCACGTGACTTATTGAAGGCGATCACAGTTTTCTATGTCTTCCTTTAGACGTGGCGACTTTACTGAATGTCTCTGGGAGAAGAAAAAGAAAGATCTCATCAGAATCTCTTCAATTCGGTTAACACAGCGCGAACTGATTGAATCGAGAGCATCAGAGTCGAAAACTCGGCAATGGCGGAGATAGGGAAAACTCCGCTTGAATCGGGATGGTTAGCGGCGAGATCCACCGAGGTTGAACTCACTGGAACGCAGCTCACAACGACTCATCCCCCGACTGGCCCAACCTCTCCTTGGATGGAAGCTGTCGTTCCCGGAACGTAATAAAGCTTTGATTTTTGCATATGTTTTCATCAATTTAATTCCGATTTTGCATAACGGAAAAATTTATTTATTTATTCTTTCCATATATATACATAGCATCGTTTTTCTTCTGATGTTGTTGAAATTTATGCCGAGGTTTGCTTGATTAAATTAAATTGCTTTTGTTTTTGGTATGGAAAAGGATTTATGTGTTTGATATCAAGAAATGAAGAGGTAATGAGTGAGATTGAATTTTTGAAAAAATGCTGGTTACATATCAATTGATTTTTGAAAGAAAAAATAAATTTAATTTTAGGATAAATAAATTAAAATTTAAGATTCCTTAGGTTCTGCTTGGTTGTCAGTTTTTTTAACTTGCCATTTTTGGTTTGGATAATTGAAAAAATATATATATTAAATTATGGTTGATGGGAAGGTGTAACTATAGTTGTGTGTGAGTATATTTTTCCTTTTTCCTTTTTCCTTTTTCCTTTTTAATCAGTTATGATATGCTTTTGCTCTTTTCTCTTGCTTTGTAGCAACTGTGTTGGAAGCAGTAGTAGCTAAGGGATCAATAATACAGTTTTTGTTTTTTCAGATTAAACTTTGTAGTTATTTATCATTGTTTTGGACTTTTGGGTTAAAATCATCATTTATGGGATCAATGGTAGCTTTAGCTGATAATAATCAACACAATTGATGATTTTACATCTACTTGTAGGGAACTATATTTACAATGCATGATGGTTTGCTTGTGGTTATAAATATTGCAGTTACATTTGCTTGGGAGTTGAGTTATCTTTGATGGAACTAGTATGTGATGTCTCATTCTTTTTCTATGGATTATATGCTTTATTGGCAGTGTTCTGGCGACACTAGTGAAGAACAAAGTTGTTGCTGATCCTTTCCATGGTTTGGAGAATGAGATGATAATTGATATAGCTGATTCTGGAAGGGAATACTACACATTCTGGTTTTTCACAAAATTTCAGTGTCACCTGGTATGCAATTTTTTTACATGGAACGTTTTTGGGAGGTGAAATGCAACTTGAAAACAGTAAACCTTTTGTCGGGTTTTGCACTCCCGCTAGATTTTTCAAGCGATAACAACTGCATGCAATAAATATTGCAAACCTTATGTCCAACTAGCACACACCCTGATTATTCTTTTTTGTGGTTATTCCATTGATTCTAATTACTTTATATTTTCCAGTCAAGACCTCAGCATTTAGATTTGAATTTTCGTGCAATCAATTACTCTGCGGAGGTGTACTTAAATGGCCACAAAATGATTCTTCCTAAAGGGATGTTTAGAAGACATTCTCTTGATGTCACTGATATCCTAAATCCTGATGGTGCAAACTTGCTGGCTGTTCTTGTTCACCCTCCAGACCACCCAGGGAGCATTCCTCCTGAGGGTGGGCAAGGTGGGGATCATGAGGTATGCATCTTTGTCCAAAATAAGCTCATTAATTTGTTTGATCTCAAAAAATGCGATTTAACATTAAATTTTTGGTGTTAAATGAATAAGAAAGACGGCAACCTAATGGCTCACACCTTTTGTCCACTTAGATTGGGAAAGATGTTGCTGCACAATATGTTGAGGGTTGGGATTGGATAACTCCAGTAAGGTGATTTATGTTAGCTTTTAAAAACTAGGCTTCGTTTTGTTTTTCTTTTATTTTATGATGATATTTAATTTTTGAATGGAAATTTGACTTGTGGAGTGTATTGTTACTGTATTTATGTCTCCTCATAATGCCATTGCCGACCTAAAGCATAAAGAAAAAAAGTACATTTCTTATATGTTCTTCGACTCTCTTGATTTTAATTTTTTTAATTGTGTAATTCTTGTGGTCATGAATGCAGTTGTCTTGTCCCTGCATGTATAAGTGCCTAATGCCCAAAATCCTTTAATTCTGCATTTTGGAAGTCTCTTTAGGAGTAGGACTGTACTTTATTTTTCTGTTGTTATTTTGGGTAGACTGGATTATGAGCAAAAGATTTTTCATCAGTTGAAATGGATTTGAAAGAGTTGGTTACAGTTGTCTCAAATTTTTATTTGAGATGCATGAAACTGAGCAGCAGAGGATCTAAGGCATAATGGTAAAGGTCCATGAAAATCTTATTAGCAAATGGAGTTGAAGTTATGAATGGCTATCCTCTAGTTGGTTTTAGTTTTATAGTTTTAAATGAACGGTTATTGAGCACTGGAGCAGAATCATTTAAAACTAAGGATATAAATGCACTTTTAACGGTCGATGCTAGTAGCTCCCTTATTTTTTGAAGAAACATAAGGGTCGATGCTAGCTACAAGAGACTTCTAAATCTTTTAACGGTTTTTGAAGAATCATTGTAGCTACAATGATACAAAAATCTTACATCAATGTTATAGTTTTATAGATTTTTCATCAGTTGAAAAAAAATGCACTTTTAAAGCCTAAGGATATAAATTGATGTAATTTATAAATTTTTGCATCGTATGGACTTTTCTTTCAAGAATGTATCTGTTTAAAGGTTCTACAACTAGTAGCTAGCATCGACCCTTATTTTTTGAAGAAACAAAAACATCATACCTAACACATCTGACCTCTGTTTGTATCAGAGATAGGAACACTGGTATCTGGGATGAAGTATCGGTATCTATCACTGGGGTAAGATTTATGCGTATTCTTGATTTAATCAGCATTATATGTTTTTCTCTTAATGGTGTTAAGCATATATCATATTGCACACTGGACACTGCCACAAATCTAAGGTGCTATACTATTCATCTTTCTTCAGTTTTTTATTAATCTTTTCCTTTCTTGCCTTTGAACCCTTTCTACCTGATTTTTGTAGTCTTTCCATCTAATTTCCAATGGCTTGCTATAAATAAGTACCTTTGTTTGCAGCTAGTGTTTCTGTAAAGCTGCTTGTTTCTGAATCAGATCCGCACTTGGTTTCATCGTTTTCTGACCAATACACGAGGGCATACTTGCATGCAACAACTGAATTGGAAAACAGAAGTGCTTGGGTTGCTGACTGTTCTTTGAATATCCAAGTGACTACAGAACTTGATGGAAGTGTTTGCTTAATCGAGCATCTTCAGACTCAACATGTTTCAGTTCCTCCAGGAGCTCGTATCCAGTATACATTTCCCAGGGTCAGTGATGGCATCTTTCTTATTGATTTTAGATGTGTTTGTAGCTTCCTTCTTTGCATGAAAGATAGTTCTTTGCCTTAGATGAACATTTTTTGTTCCTCATTGTTTAAAGTATTTGCGGGTATTTGCATTTTGACATAGAGAGTAGGGACACATTTGAGAGCATATGAAGCAAAATTTGACTGAACGACATCTCATTTTTGGAGAAACCATCCTTTTTATTTTGTGATTAAGAACAAATTTGGTTATTATCTGGAGGAAACTCGTGCTGATTCTTTTGTAATAATATTCTTTCTTTCTTGGTATTCTGATTCTGAGAATGGATATTTGTAGTTTTGTTCAAAGCATTCATATACTGCAAGTTTTTTTTTTCTTCATTTACTTACAATATTGTTCAAATGCTTCTGATAAAATTTGCAGCTTTTCTTCTACAAGGCCAATTTATGGTGGCCAAATGGAATGGGAAAGCAATCTCTGTATAATGTCAATATTACTGTTGATGTGAAGGGATCTGGAGAGTCCGATACGTGGGACCATCTATTTGGTTTTCGCAACATTGAGTCTTACATAGATGATGCTACCGGAGGGAGGTATACTCCAGGAATCAATTTTTACCAAAATTAAAGAATGGTACCTAGAATTAAAATAATATGTTCTGTTTCTGCACATCTTTTGACAGGTTGTTCAAGGTAAATGGGGAGCCTATTTTTATTCGTGGCGGTAACTGGATATTGTCAGATTGTTTGCTACGGCTTTCTAAGGAGCGTTACAAAACAGATATAAGATTTCATGCAGATATGAATCTAAACATGATACGTTGCTGGGGCGGTGGGTTAGCTGAGAGGCCTGAATTTTATCATTATTGTGATGTTTATGGTCTGCTGGTAAGATCTGAGCTCTCTCTCTCTCCATAAGTGTGTGTGTGTATGTGCTTTTATGTGTCTTCTAATTTTATGGGATGCTTGAAGCGCTCTCATGCATGTTGTTTTGAGCATATATCTTTGTGGAAGAGGGAAAGTTAAAATTGGCAAGGCCATAAGAAAGATGAGAGAATGCACATAAGATTGTGAGGGTCAAAAAAGATATAGGAAAGTTTTGGAAGGGACGGGCTGTTTGGAGGCTAACTAAAATCCTCCTTATGGGAAATAATAAAAAATTGCAATCAGTTTGGGCAGTATGGGTCCTTTAATTTTTTGTGTAACTCACCTTGCTTCATTATGCATCTTGTTGTCCCGATGTTAAATTGCACATGATTAACTTGGAAAGTAGAAATAACAATTTAAAATTTTGCAGGTTTGGCAGGAGTTTTGGATTACGGGTGATGTGATGGAAGAGGTGTCCCAGTATCAATCCAAATGGTCCTCGACCTGATCTTTTCATGCTATGTGCCAGAGATACCGTCAAGCTTCTAAGGAATCATCTAGTCTCGCTCTCTGGGTGGTGGAAAACGAGCAAGTTCCCACCAGATGACATCAACACAGCTTAAAGAATGATCTGAAACTACATCCATTGTTTGAGAGCCACAGTGAAAATGCAACTTCTGAATGAATTTTCTGTAGAGTCCGAGGACCCCAGCCAATATCTGGATGGTACACGTGTTAATCCAAGGATCCATGTGGGATGGCTTTGCTAATGGAAAGGGAGACTTCACTGATGGCCCTTACGAAATTCAAAATCCCGAAGACTCTTTAAGGATAACTATTACAATTATGGTTTTAACCCTGAGGTTGGTTCTGTTGGAATGCCAGTTGCAGCTACTATCAGAGCTACCATGCCTTCAAAGGGGTGGGAAATTCCATTGTTTAAGAACCTTCCCAATGGTTACACAGAAGAAGTCCCAAATCCCATCTGGGAATACCATAAATACATCCCTTATTCTAAACCTGGAAAGGTTCATGACCAGATCGAACTGTATGGGATCCCAAAGGATTGGATGATTTTTGCTTGAAGGTATTACTCAAATTCTTTTCCTTTCATGTAGAAAGCATTCAACATTCTCTTTTCTTATATTTCCTTAAATGATCATCACAGGCTCAGCTTGTTAACTACATTCAGTATAGAGCTCTATTAGAGGGTTGGACTTCCCGAATGGAGCAAATACACTGGAGTTTGATTTGGAAGACACAGAATCCATGGTCAGGTCTTCGAGGTCAGTTTTATGATTACCTCCTTGATCAGACAGCAGTTTTTATGGTTGTCGATGTGCCGCAGAGCCGATTCATGTTCAGCTAAATCTTGCTACATATTTATAGAGGTACGTAATGTCCAATAATAATCTAGTTTTTAGTTGGATTCTTATTTTCTTTGTTCTCTCTCTCACATCTGTATCCTTCCTTTTGCATGAGCAGGTAGTCAATACTACATCAGATGAGTTAAGCTTTCTTTGCCACCGAAGAAAGTATTGTCAATTAGTGAGTTGAACTATCCAAGTCCAAAAACCCAAAGCCAGTGTACTTTTCTTCTTCTCAAACTCTACCAAATGTCAACTATAGCTTATTCCCGAAACTTTTACTGGTTGCATCTTCCGTGGAGATTACAAGCTGCGGGAACCATACCGGAACAAAGAATTCCTTTGACAATAACATCAAAGACATCTCACAAAGGCTCCTCTTATGAAATGAAATGAACGTGCAGAACAAATCCAAGAAGCCTGATCCCGGAATTTTATCCTACAAGAACAATTATGCTAACAGGAATGCTTATGGTGACTTTGATATGACCTCACTTGAACCCATTCATGATGAAACTAAGGATAACCAGAAGGCTGGTTTACTTCACAGGCTTTACAGACAATTTTCAAGGGAAACTGTTGGTTTGAAGGTTACAGAGATAAACGGATCTGATGCTGGAGTTGCGTTCTTCCTTAATTTCTCCGTTCACACTCTGAAGACTGATCACAATGAAGGAGAAGACACTAGAATACTCCCTGTTCATTATTCAGATAACTATTTTTCACTAGTTCCTGGTGAGGAAATGTCAGTAAAGGTCGCCTTCGAGGCCCCTGAAGGCATCACTCCAAGAGTAGCTCTTCAAGGCTGGAATTATCATTGTGAAGTGACCACTGTTGTTTGACCTTTTTCTCTATGTTCGGGTTCGAGCAGTTCTTACTGCTTGAGGATTCTGGTTGTTCTGTTACATTTGGGGAACAAGCTTCAATGGAGGTTTAGGGATAAAATTGAATGTCTTGTGTGTTTTCTATATCTCCCCTCTGTTTATATGTATGAAAGTGGTTGCGATATCCGAATGCAAGAGTGATCCATGGGCATCCCTCATGTTCAGTTTCATTTTCTTCCTCATACCTATGGTGGCAGGGGTAGTAGATTGGATAATTTTAAACACTATAATATACACATTATGATAATTTCTGGTAATGACTAATGAGTTAGTTATATTATTAAACTCAAAACAGAGATAAAACTACCAATCACCAACTGAAAATCGAAATCTAGACTGAGAAAGAAATGAAACTATTGAGTCTACTGTTTGGTACCACCAATTCTTCCAGTTTCTGCAACCGGTTCAGATCTCGACAGCCAAATTAGTTTTACTGTAAGATCCCCTGGTCGTCACCGGAAATGATCCTCCCTCTCCGGTTCTCTCCAGTTCCTCCGCTTATACCGTCCTCAGTGTCGATCCTAATTACTCTGGTGCCGAGAAAAGAAAATGTGGATAATTTTTAATATTTACTATTTTTTTATTTGAGTAATTTCTAGTTTTATTTACAAATCATGTATCGTTCAACAATCAATTAAATGGAAATTTTAATGTTTAAATGTTTTTGTAAAATACTCTTTTGCTTTATACACTATTTTTTCTCACATGTGAAAACACAGTAAAAAATTCTGGTTAAACACTTTAATTATTGCATATTTTTAATATTATTATCTAAGCTTTGCATTTCAGTGCCATGAGAGGTTTCACTTTTTTCTACATGTGAAAACACAGTAAAAAATTCTGGTTAAACACTTTAATTATTGCATATTTTTAATATTATTATCTAAGCTTTGCATTTTCAGTGCCATGAGAGGTTTTGATTTACAGTAACACAATCCAAAATTGGTCTCTGTTAGATGGAATAAGACTGTATTATATGTTACTCAAAGATCAGACCCTAATCATTAAGATTATGGGTCCAAAATCACCAAAATGATCGTTTTTTACATGAACTTTACAATGATGATCGTTTTTACAACAATGGCATGAATATTGAGATTCACAATAAAATAAAATAAAAAGAATATTGAGATTCACTGCCTTTCAGCTGAAGGCCGCAAAGGCATGAATGATTGCTTCCTTTGCGTGCGTCTGAACTTTAGTGGACTCCAAACCAACGATTTCCGTTGCAAAGCAACGACGGTTGGGTGTGTTGGCTTCCATGAACCTGCTTGCATTGGAGGACTTCCCATGAATTTGCTGCTGCTTCTCATGGCTGCAGGTGTTGTTGTCTCTGATGCCGAAGGAGGAAACAATCTCGAATACCTCGTGACTGAAGGAGAAAACAATCTCGAATACCTCGTGTTCTTTGGATCCCGCATTAATGATAGTCTATTGGCATAATTGAAACCAGCAGTAGAGCTGCGGAGAGGTGTTTTCATGTGAGAATCTGGCCGGAAGGTGGCGATTGATACTCGCCTTTTCGGCTTGCGAACTGTTTTCGTGGTTATCATGGCCGCAGGTGTTGTTTCTGATGGGTTCCTAAGCTTTGGTAATGGAGAAAACAATCTTGAATACCTTGCCTTCCTCACATCCCGCATTAATGATGGTCTATCCATTGTACTGGCATGGTTGAAACCAGAAGTAGAGTTGCAGAGTGGTGTTGTCATGTGCGAATCTGGCCGGAAGGCAGAGACTGATAGTCGCCTCATAGGCTGA
Source organism: Hibiscus syriacus (assembly GCF_006381635.1). NCBI lineage: Eukaryota > Viridiplantae > Streptophyta > Magnoliopsida > Malvales > Malvaceae > Hibiscus > Hibiscus syriacus. The sequence goes on along the minus strand of NW_024063152.1, from coordinate 585,506 downwards.
AAAACTGCTTTCATGGTAGTTGGAGGTCTGACAGCAATGGAGTTACGTCTTGGTGCCATCGTGTTTTTTAGGTTGTTTTCTTTGCCCTCTGGCACTGTTGCCATTCTAGTTGTCTTTCTGTTGTTTGGCATTGGTGTTGTCGGCATAGGCATGAAATTATTGATTTTTCGCAACGGTAGCCTCAGTTTTGATGGAACCACAGGTGGTTTTTTCTCCATTTTGGTCTTCTCTGCTTCTTGCTTAAGAGATGATCTAGTAGAAGCTGCAGCAGCAGCAGAAAAAGCTCTTGTTTCCAGCTTTATTCTGGTTTTCCGTTCCTCTGCTAATTGAATTTCAAGGTCACGAACCTGTCATCAAATACCAGAGAAAGGAAGATGATACATGACGGTAACACCCGACAATAGTTACCTCTCAGAAAGTAACTTTCTTTGGTTGTGTTTAATGATAATTACCTTTTCTTGTAGGGTTCTGCATATATGTTCTCGGGCAGCCAGTCTCAACTGCAAGGACTGTACATTATCTTGCAACTTCTTTGTTTCCTTCATCATGTTTTAACTTTCTGTCTGTTAATGAATCAGAGGTCAAACTGAGTCCATCCAAAGAAATTGGAAATGTATGTGTGTATTGTGGGTTATCAATTTGCCTACCATTTGCTTATACTTGTTGCTCCTCGAATAAATCCTTCAATGGAATCTTTCCAGAAGGGGATAATAATGATACTGTTGTGAAACAAAAGCTTACCTAGAGAGCTCTGTAGCATATGTGTGAGCTTCGAGTTCCTGGCTTCATGGAAAAGTAGAAGAGTAGAAGTGTTAATATTAGACTTGGTTTTTGATGCGCTGAGTTATGTGTTGTGTTTGCATGAGAGTGATGAGATAGGAGGGAAGGAAGGGGGACAAACCTGTAAGGAATATGGCTAGATTTGAATGCAAGGGCAGAAATCACATCCCGAGCGCTGAGAGAGATTTATTTATAAAACTGGGATTCCTTCAACCTTTCACCTTCAGCTTCAATCTTTCCCACACGTTCACTGCCAGCCAAATCTACCAGCCACAGGTGACTCCTAGTCTTTTGGCCATTGATCAAATTCGTTCCCTTTACAGTTACACGCAACAAGCTGCAAGAGACAATTGTTTGCATTATTAACAAAGCATATGCTTTGGTGCACCATGGTTTTCTTAGCCAATGTGGTTGAATAACAAATTTCTGTTATTAAGATCACAAAAGGTCTAGCCCCTTAACATAATTCAGAAAGTGAAAAATTACCAGTGAGAACGGCTGCTTAATTCATTGGCATTGGTTGCTCCAACTGTTCTCACCGGCTTCCAGACTTAAGAAGCTTCCACACTTCCTCTGTATTGTAAACACGAGCTTGAACAAGTCCTGGGACTTCTTGTGTCCCTTCAGCTGCTTGCTTTATCTCCAACCTTTTATCAAAAAATGGACGTCAATTCAAACTCTCTAAAACTGAGGTTCTTAAATCACAAGTTAGGAAAGAACCAAAGATTGGTAAGAAATTACGAGGTTTATTTTATTTAGCAGTATCAACTATCAACGGCCTCATATCAGTAGGAATAGTTATTGAAGTTTGTGCCAATGAATTTATTCATCTTGAAATGATAAGTAAAACAGGTGTTCAAGCTGGCTTTAGATAAATGTGTGTTTACGACCGGACTTTATGGTTAGCCAACAACTTACAATTTAACCTTAGGAACTAACCTTTTAGTAGTCTGGTTGGAGTTTTCTCCTAGAAGGTCCTTTATCTTTTCATTGTAGACCTCCATCATGCTGACAAATATCTCATATTTCATTACGCACTTCTCTCTTCAAAACTCGAAACAACTCCTCCAATCATGTAGTTAACTCCCCTGTTATCTGGTGTTCCTCCATAGTAAATGTCTTCCCAGTTCCAGTTTGCCCATAAGCAAATATGCAGACATTATAGCCATCCAATACAGAAGTAACAATGGGTTTAGTTCGTGCAAATACAGCCTCTGGATAAAAAAGAAGAAGGCATAATTAAAAGTATTTAGAGTGAACTTCGTCAAGACATCTCAGGTAATGACAGTAAACTCGGCCAAGAGGTCACAGGTTACCTTGGCCATCATCTGGCCTAAATACATGGTCAAAATTGAATTGCTTCTTGGAAGAATCAGAAGAAACCATCTGTAGCTCAGTTTATGGGAAGGATCAAATTCAACTACAGAAGTGGACCATTGGCAACTTCAGATTGATTCAGTGGTCTACATCTGCAAAAACCCTGATGTTTCCTTTAAGCTCAATCACTTCATTGTAAAGGCGTTTCCTCTCTGATGACTCATGTAGGTATTTCTTCTTCAAAAGTTCATGTTCATCATCTATACCAAAAAAACTGAAAAGCCAGTTAAACCAAAAGAAAAAAAGCAAAACAAGATCCAACACAATGGTTCCTTCAATCGTTGGGTACTTTGAGGAGCTGAAGAGTTCCTACATGTCATGGCTAAAAAAGACTTCACTTGACTAGACAGGATCTCGTGCTCCTTCTTCAAATACTATGGCATTTAAGGAAGTCAGCAAAGTCAAATTCTTTAACCTCTAATTAAATTTCGAACATAATGAAAATCAATAGCTTATTCTATTTACCTGAATACGTTACTCAAATCAATAACTTTCTTTAATATGGGAAGAGTTGGCCCCTAGCCGGAGAAGTTTCGGGGTTCATGTTGGATAAAGTATCTTCATCCATGGAATCCATATACTCTCCAAATTCCTCTAAAGCAACAGCGAAAAAATAAACTTAACATAACTTAATGCATGACCAAATATTAGCATTTGAAGCATATAAATGCATCTATAGATTAAGAACAGAAGAATCACGAAACATTTCTTTGCTAGCCAATACAAACGGTTCATAAACCTAATCAAGAGTTTTAATTAATTGCAAAGACGGTTTAAAACCACTTAATATATCTCAGATATTCTAAGTCTAGAACTAAACAAGCAAGTCACAAAAATCATCAATCATCTTCATAAGTAGAAATCCAAGTAAGCATTTTCTAGGGTTTCTAACATGTAAAATATCCCAAATCATTAATTTTTTTTACTATTTAGAGAACTTTTCTTCAAATTTACCTAAATTATCGTTTCGAACGTACCGAATATCTCAAATTTTGCCTGAATGATTTCTCAAAATCGAGAAAGAATAACGTACCTCTATCAGAATCCGGAGAAGGTTTGACTCGCGATTCTCCACTGTTTGATAGGAAAAAAATATGTTTTTTAACAGAAATGAGAGAATTCGATCAATCAAATTGAAGGGAAAAACAAAGTAAACGAGCACCAACCTTTATCAAGAACGACATGTTCGCAACTGTCCGAGCACATTTGACACAGAAAAATCCAAGAGTTCAATTACCAGAACGAGTAAAACTTGAAAGAGATAAAAGAAGTTGGGAAAAAGAAAAGCTTTAGGGCGTTGAGTTTAAAGGGAGAAATTGAGAGTCGGTGGTGGATTGGATTTTGAATTAAAACGAATGAAAGGCTATAGCTGTTACTAATTCTAACGCTATTTTCATCTTCCTTCTCCGTATTAAAATTTGGATTCGGGTCGTTTTAACCCGATTAAGTAATATGGAGGCCTTTCGTAACTGAAGTAAACATCGATTTCAAGAGTTCAGATTTGGACCCGACCCTTTGTTAGGATCCATTTGATAGACATGTAGATGATTAGTTTTTTTTTTATAATGAAGATTACGAGATAGTATCTGTTCAGAATTTTATTAATTAATTGATAACACACTCGTCCTACATACGCAATTGCTCGAATTCAAGCTAAAAAACAAATCTATGTGAGAGGTAGGAGGGGCAACTGTCCCCTAACTTTGATGGTTTAATTGATTTTAAGTCACTAATATTTTTGAATTATTATAATTAAACCATTGCCACTTCTAAAATTTATTGGTTTTAATTATATTTTAAGACCCTTTCAATTTTAAACGAAATTTTGACTTCTAATTTTTTTTAAATTTAATTTCTCTTTAAGACCATTCAATTTTAAAATTAATGAAATTAATCATAACTCCTTAAATTTATGATTTGTTCGATTTTAAATATCTTATTTATTTCAAAGTTAAGCAACTTGTCCCCTCATAGTTCAATTATGACTCCATCCTTACCCAGGTAGGGAGAACAATATTCTCTTTGCCATTGAGACTACTTGATGATTTCATATAAGATAATTAGTTAAGCGCCAAGAATAATTATATTTTGGAAGTAATTATATTCATTTTAAAATATTTTATAATTATAATTTTAACCGATGATAATATCTCATTAGACCACATATTTTTTTTAAAGTTAACGATACTCGACTTAAATTAGGGGGAAACGAAAACAGGAAAAGCTTAAAGTGAGAATTTCACTCTTGTCAAATATAATTTTATATTTTAAGACTTAAATATATCTGGTATTTGAATTAGATAATTTTACATACGATATAATCGTATATTGTTAAGTCAATAAACATATTGATAACACGAATCAATAACCTCAGTAGTTAAGAAATTATTATTTCTTAAGATATCGGGTTCAAGCACCACGTATGTAAATGTGTATGAACGTTCAATATTAAATGATTGAGAGTCTATAAACGAATATTATCTTGTATTTCTCTCCCGACTAATAAAAAATTAAACATCCAATTGAGTTTTACCCATTTCATATTTATTTTCATTTGTAAAAATTAATAATTTATCACATCATACATCAATGATTATCATCAAGAGTCATACCTATATTTATGATTACAATTTCATTAATGCATTATTCACATACACACTTCCTAGTGCTTTTACATGCTCAATGATTTATAACATTCTTAATCATATTAATGTGCATGAAAATATAGGATCAATGAATAACAACTCAACATTCATTGATATAAATCACATCTAAAACATCTCATATACCTCATTTTAGTAAAATTTAGTAAAATGGAATGAAACAAACTCTCAGAGATAATATTTTTAAGTCAAATCGAGTTTTTATTCAACATGAATACATGCTTATAGAATAACGTCAGGATTCGAACCCCTGACCTTGCTTAAAAGATCTAGTGCCTCATTTCACTAGATCAACTAATTGTTGGTATTTTTTCTTTCACTTCACTAGACGATACTCCAAATGAATCGAATCTCGACATAGAAATTAAAGATAATAAATTAAGGTATTTTTTAATCTTAAATTTGATCTAAATCACCTCTAATAACAATATTAGAATGATCTAAACCAACACCACTAATTAAATCAGGAACTCTATTTTTTTTGGAAAAATTAAATTTAAAGCTAGAGTAAGAAAATCATCAATTTTATTATTCCGAGTTTAGATTCGTTGAAATAAGTTAAAAAACCCTCAAAAGTAAGAAAATTCAGTTTGACACATTTACGAAATTCACCATTCAAACCTCAAAAACTTTGAAACTCTCATAATCTTAGATTTAGAAGAACGATTAGTATCATTGCATAAAGTTGACAGGATTATTCAAAAGGCATGATGTTAAAATTAGTTTCCAATGTTTATCAAAATGGTCATATTGTTTCTTATTATACCTTTCGGAGTATTCTGGCCTCAAACGTTTTATTTTAGAGAAAAAATACCCCTAACATTTGACAGAATAATCACTTTGTCCCTTATTTTTTAGGGTATTTTAACCCTCAATGTTTCATTTTAGGCTAAACCATGCTCCTATTTTGGAGCATTAATCCTGTATTAACTAATAGTTTTCATCTATAGAGGGAGCTTTTTTCCATAAATTGAATGTTAGTGGCTAAAATAACCATTTTAGTAACCATTTGGCGTTATTTTTAGTATTATGCCTATTCAAAAGGGATAACCTAAAAAAGTGGTAAAATCGATTAAATGAGGCGTTGGGAAAAAAGATTGGCTCATATAAGGTGATGGGGAAAATATTTTCTGAGATGGGGTGATTGCTACAGTGCCACCAGGATGACACCGGGAGCAATGAACACAATGTGTCTTCAGAAAGACGCGACGACCACAATACGTCTTTAGAAAGACGATGACCACAATGCGTCTTCTGTCTTCTAATTTATTACTTTGTTTGTCTTGGCGTTCTAATTGCATAAAATATAGAGAAGACGCATTGTGCTTCCGACATCTTCCTCAACATTGTAGCAATCACCCCATTTCAGAAAATATTTCTCCCACCACTCTGTACGAACCAATATTTTTTTCAACGTCCCATTTGATCGATTTTGTTGAAAAACCATAGATTATTCAATAAGTTGACAGGATTTTGACATTATTATTAATGAGATTTCATCACAGCAGACACCAATTATTTCTTTCAGACAAAATTAACAAGGGTAAGTACATTGGCAAGTAATGTTAAGACGCCCAATACAAACTCCTCTAGCTTGATTTCCATGTGTAGAAGTGCATTGTGCTAAGCAAGGATCGTTTTTGCAGCCTTCACATCTAATTTCTTTGGCATGTTTTCTGTCCTTCTCCTTCTTTTCCTACATGCGTTAAAATTCCAACAATGTTTAATATATATTAGCAACAAGAAAAATAATTTTCCACGTACAATCAGGGACGAACATAGGATTTTATGTTAGGAGGGACGAGTTTTTAAAATATTAAGAGAAACGAACTTATAAAATTCTAAGAGACGAAAACATATTAACAATAAAATATTTAAAATACATCGGTCCATCCCTGCATACAATGATCGTTGTGTAAATCATTAAAGCTAACCCTTTCCAATTTTGTCCTTTTCTTGTAATATATATAACAAACATAATTAATTCTTTATATATGAGGGCGGAAGCACTGAGCCTTCTAGGAGAGTAAGTGCATCCTTATTATTTCAGAAAATTATTAAATTTAGTTTAATGTGTTAAGGATAAGAGAAAAATAAGAAAATTTGCATACTCATTCTTTTTTTTTTTTTTAAATATTAAAATTTTGAACCCATTATTAGATTCTTGGATCTGCCACTGTTTATATATATATATATATATATATATTTAGAATAGGATAGCTTATTATATACATGTTGGTAGAAGCTATGTAAAAGAAAATATATTGGAGTAAATTACCTGCTGCCAAAAGAAGAACCAACATGAAAATGGCATACACCTTGTAACTCTTCATTCCTTTTCTTTTATTTTCTCTTTTGCTTTAGTTAAATATTGTGCCCCAAGTGAGAAAAAAACATGCAAATTCTCTTAAATTTATATGTGACTGAGGGGACAAATTATTGGAGAGAATTAGTCAGAGAATATAAAAAATCTCTTTGATTTTTTCCTTGTTTATAGGAAAGGTTGTTTCAAACTTCATATGTACTAGTGATGATTGTTGTATACATTATTTTTATGTTGAAAATTTTGAATCAGATTAAAAATTACAATAAAATCAAGAGAAAATTAGATAAGGTGTGAAAGGTAGAGGGGAATTCGAATAAATACCTAAAATGAGGTGGAAATAGTTGGATTCATAAGGTAACCGGTGTTTCCCCCATTAATTTGGGGAAATTACCGTATAATTTGGATTGACTAATTCAAATCGGGTTTTACAGAGACCCATTCTGGGGCGACCTACCCTCTCACCAAAATTGTTTCATAAACAATCGTCAGGATTTGAAGTACCCCTGATCTAACCTAAGGAATCTAATGCTTCATCCCACTAAATCAACCGATTGTTGGTAGAGTTCTAAATTTTATTAACACATCAAGTAAACATATTCTACTCTATCAAAATAGAGTGAGAGTTTATCTTTGATAGATGCATCACCTTTATTGTACAAAGTTCTTCTTTATTCAATTGCTTGTGATTCAAGGTACTTCCTGCATTTTGCATAGCATGCTATGGATGTTACTCAAAGTCAGAATTTTTGAGAATTCTTGAAGAATATTATCATATACTAATATGTATATATCCGTGGTTCATGTGTTGAAGATTCTGAATAAGAATACATACAAGAATAAAATCAAGAGGGAATTAGGGTTTCAACATATATTACTGTTCGAATATAAAACTAGAAAGTGTAGCTGAAAAAGAAAAGTACATTATTCAACAAATCCATAGGATTTCGACATTATCTTTAATGAGATTTGGTCACATCAAGCAGAAAATTTCGAAAATGGAGTAATTACAAGGTAGTACTATCTGTTTAAATTTTTTTATCCTATTGACAACATACACATTCCTTGCAGACGTAGCTGCTTGAATCTGGATCCTCAACTCTCTCTTTTTCTACCGAGACCACTCAGTGAGTTCGGATATTGAAGACCAAGCACTTCAATATCAGTCTGCATTTTGTGAAAGAAATGCAACAAGAAGAAATGAAATCATCCTGGTTCATAGGTGAAAATTGGTGTACTTTGTTGACATATATCTGATCACACAATGAAAATCAGTGAATACTTTGTTTTGCAATTGTTCCATTAGTTTGCACAACTGATTCAAAATTCAAAAAGTATAGTTGTAAAACAAAACAGGTTTATTCAATAAATTAATCGGGTTTTGACATTATTATTAATAAAATTTGGTCACACGAGACAACAAATTGCGAAGAAAAAAATAATCAACATGGGTAAGTATATTGGCAAGTACCGCCCACAAGATCAATACGAACTCCAGTAGATTTTTTTCCATACGTATCAATGCACTGTTCCAAGCAAATTTGTTTATCGCAACCTTCAATTTCAATAGTTGACATGCACATTTTCTCTCCTGCAGCTTCTTGTTCTACATGCATTAAAATCCCACAACATATTATAAACATAATCAAATTCTTCAGAATATATATTTTAAAAGAACACAACATATATACAGGTAAGTAGAAGCTAAGTAAAAGAAAATATAATGGAGTAAATTACCTGCTGTAAAAAGAATAACCAACATGAAAATGACACAACTTATAACTCTTCATACTTTCTTTTCTTTCTTTTTCTCTTTTTCTTTGGTTAAATGTTGTGACCTAGATGAGAAATAACATGCAAGTTCTCTTCAATTTATAAGTGGCCGAGGGGACAAATTATTACAGAGAATTAGACAGACAATATCCAAAATATCTTTGATTACCCCATTGCTTAAACCTGAGCTAAGTTCTTTGTTTACCCCATTGCTTGTGATTCAAGGTACTTATTGTTGTGCATTTTTCATTGTATCTTATGGTGGTTACTCAAATTCAGAAATTTTGGAGAATTCTTAAAGAAACATTATCATATGCTAAGTTGTATTCATGGATTATGTATTGAAGATTTTAAACAAAATTACTAATAAGAATAAAATTTGGCAATTGTTCCTTCAATTTGCATAACTGATTGGAAATTTAAGAAGTGTAACTAAAAAAGAAATATTATTATTCAATATAATCATATGATTTTAACATTATTATTAACGAGACTTGCCACGTCAGATAGCAATTTAAAAAAAAAATTAACAAGGGTAAGAACATTGGCTGGTACTGCCAGGAGGGCCAACACAAGCTCCTTTAGCTTCCTTTCCATGACTAATATTGCACTGTTCCAAGCAAACTTCATGTTGGCAACCTTCAAGACTTATATTTGATTCGCATGTTTTCTGTGCTTCTGCTTCTTTCTCTATATGCATTCAAATACACACCGACGAAATCCTGCAACCCATACCACCGCTCCGGCCACCCCGCTGGTGGTCAAAAAACCTAAACTACTTCCTTTCGATTCCTCTCAACGTCTCGAAACCAAAACCGACCCCAAAATATCAAAATAATGTCCCCCATCGAAGTAGATCTAGGCCTAAAGTTTCGGTTTTTTACCTTTTCGACGAGTCTCTTCCCATTCCCGGCGACGACCCTCCAAACTCTAGCGATGATTCCTCCTTTGAACAAAACCGAGACTTAATGCTTTATCTTTGTTATTTTTTAGTGACCCAAATGTTATTTTTACTTGATTTTTGAATGCTTGCTACTCGATTGCTTCCTCGATGATTTCTTTTGTGTCCTTGCCTAGCTTCATCAGAGGCCTTTTATAGCCTTCGAAAAGGGAATATTTCCCTTAAATCGGGTTGTTGTAATCCCCATTTTTTGGGATTTTACTTGCATGTTTGGATGTGGCCGAATTTTTCGTCGTTTGTTGCTGAAAAATAGATGGAGTTTCCCTTCGACTTGCCCCTTGTTTTCGCTCCGATTTTGCTGTTTTGGGCTTCGGTTTGGTGACCTTGTTGGTGCGTGGCCTTCACGCACCGTTGAATGGTGACCGTAGGGTTAATATGCTGATGCGACGCTGATGCTTAAATACGAAACCCTAATCCTTTACTGGGTTAGATAGATGAGCTTAGGCTTACTGGGCTCCCACTGGGCTTGCTTACTGGATCAGACTTGCACGCTCGATGGGGCTTCCATGTTGGACCCAAACTTGGACTTTGAGTTTTTGGCCCTTCGCTTTAATTGAACCTAAAAAGTAAAAAATATTTTTAATAAATATAACGAAATAAATAATATATATAATATAATATAATTCTAATATATAACAACTATAATGGTATACTCTATAATAATATAAATACTACGATATATATATATAATAATATAAATACTATAATATATATAATATAATAAATATATACTATAATATATAATATAATACTATATAACAATATACTAAATAATATAGTATATACTATATATGATATATACTATACATATATAATATACTACAGAATCATTGAGGAAAGTAGGCATGTAGATTTGACATAAAGCGGAGATATTTGCTTCTGATAAATATTAGTAAATTATTTCACCTTTCAATATGATATTATTCCTTGCAGGATGCCCAAAGTTCTAAAGGAGAGGCTTGACATTTTTCTTTATTTTCGCTTAATTCTAAAAGTATATCTTTTACACTCCCAAATCTTCATTGGTATATACTTTTATTTTCCTTTATCATTGCTTTGTATACACACTACAGCAAAATGGGTTTTTAGCGGCACTTTTAGCGGCGTTTTTTGAACAAACGCCGGTAAATACTTGTGTTTTAGTGGCGTTTGTATATAAACGCCGCTACCTACTGTACTTTAGTGGCGTTTTCGTATAAACGCCGCTAAATAATGTACAATAGTGGCGTTTTAAGCACAAACGCCACTAAATGCTCGTACTTTAGTGGCGTTTCTATATAAACGCCGCTAAATAATGTACTATAGTGACGTTTTAAGCACAAACGCCGCTAAATGCTCGTACTTTAGTGGCGTTTTTGTATAAACGCCGCTAAATACTATACTTTAGTGGCATTTTAAGCACAAACGCCGCTAAATTCTCATACTTTAGTGGCGTTTCTATACAAACGCCGCTAAATGCACGTACTTTAGTGGCGTTTTTATAAAAACGCCGCCAAAGACTCGTACTTTAGCGACGTTTTTATACAACGCCGCCAAAGACTCGTACTTTAGCGACGTTTTTATACAAACGCCGCCAAAGACCTGTACTTAGTGGCGTTTTTATACAAACGCCGCCAAAGACCCGTACTTTAGTGGCGTTTTTATGCAAACGCCGCCAAAGACCCGTACTTTAGTGGCGTTTCTGCGGCTAAACCCCCCAAAACACGTACGCACTTGAATCCCATTAATTTTTTTAAAGAAACCCTAAAACCTTGTTATATTTACCCTTCTAACTTTCTGCCGCTTACATCTCTCTCACTCTTATTCTTTTTATCCTTAATAGAAAATGAACCAGAGGCCAAAATCCTCCATGGCCAACCCTCCCCTAGCAACTCCGACAACCTAAGACCATTTCTAGACCTTCCAAAATCGTCTCTTTCGCAGCCCCAATGCCAAACTCAATGGCATTACTTCAAAACCGGCCAATACCGGAGAATCCGACCCCAACGACGACGATGCCTCTTCCAAAGACGACCTCCCTCTCCTTGAATCCGCCGCCGAAGGTATCCAGGAGCTCGAGAAGAAATTCGCAGCCTTCGTGCGCAATGACGTGTACGGTTCAATGGGATGTGGAAAGCTGCCATTGAAAGAGAAACTCCTGCTGGGCATCGCCCTCGTCACGCTTCTCCCTATACGTCTCGTTTTGGTAATGACTATTTTGGTCGTGTATTACTTGATTTGTAGAATTTTTACGCTATTCTCGACCCCAAATCTGGAGGATGAGCAGGAAGATTTTGCACATTTGGGTGGGTGTAGGCGAGCCGTGATAGTCCAGTCGGGTTGGTTTCTTTCTAGGTTGCTGCTTTTTACGGTAGGATTTTATTGGATTAATGAAACTCATAAGGATTAAGCAAATACCCAAGAAAGTTCAAAAACCGAGGTAGGGTTTAAGATGATTCATATGCATTTAGTTATGATAACTGACAGACTTTAGTTAAACACAAGAAGTAATTGCTTGATCAACATTTTCCTGAATTTCTATTTCTGTGTATGATTTTTCTACAGAGTACTAAACAATCAGAACAGCAAGAAAGGCCTGGTTTTTTCCACTCTTCTCATTTTAGTAGTTGATTATGGTATAAAATGTAAGCTTTTGATGTTTTAACTGACATATCTCTTGTTTGGTTTTTTCCTTTGAAATGCTTGGATTTTATTGCTGAAGAGATCAGTGAGTAAACTTCCCTTAATTGGTCTTATCGGGTGAGAGTTAATTTTATCCTCGTAAATTTCTCCCGTGATTTGGTGCAAAACAGTCTGCAGTTTGGTTGCCATAATTGATTTTTTTGCCTTTTAAAGCTTGATATAGTTATGGGACTTATGTCAATAGTTTTCTTTTATGTCACTCATTCTCCTAATCTACAAGCTTCACATCTTATGTTGTAACAATGTCTAGCAAGCGAACCATTTACATTAGAATAAGAATCTTCAGTTTTGGAAAGAGTATTGTGTGCATCAATAAGTTCTTGGTAGTTATATGTTTCTTTTGTTTTGTATCTTTCCTACCAGTTCTATATTTCCTGTGTAGTAGAAATAAATTGGTTTTGAACTGGCGTGATGAATGATATTTGGCTTGTTTCTTACAGCAAATGTCTTGGTTGTGTCTATGTTCAGCGCGAGTCAAAATCATCAGACTTTAAAGGTGTTGCAGGTGAGTCAAAATAAATTGGTTTTGAACTGTTACTACTACTATTTTAAAGCTTTTTCAGAGTTTTAGATTTATCATTCAAAATCATCAGGCTTTTTCAGGTTACTGCTAACAGCTGGGAAAGTGGCCTCTTTATCTTATTTCTTGTTGTATTTGCAATAATTGCTGATGGTTATGATCAATATTGTTTATAATCAACATGTTTGTCTTTCATGTACTATATTAATGTATCTTGTTTCCCTGCATTTTGTGATTTTAATTATTCCCTGCATTTTGTGATTTTAATCATTAATTATTTTAGAAGCTTTTTTCTTTATGAAGTTTTGGTCTATTAGCTATTGTCTTTTTTTCTTTTAATTGTTTGAATTATCTATTGTTTTGCTATCAGCTTCTTGCCAACCATACTCTGTTCATAGTTCTGAATTTTAGGTGTTATTCTTGAAATGCAATAGAACTATCACGAGCATTTCTATGCCAAATCAGAAGCATCACACCTGTGTCACAAACATTTTTGCTTAGGAATGTTTGAAGCATTGTACCCATTAAGGGTTGACAGTGTTATGTATGTTAGTTAAATCTATATTTCTCCTCCTTTTTCCATATGCCATCTGATTATGGGGGTCTTCCAGAATGCATTGGCTAGCTTGCATATGTGGATATATGCCATGTATCATAGTTATTTAGAAAGAAGATAATGTTTAACATTTTTTCTCATTAGCTTGAACTTATGTTTGAAGGCAAGAAATTTGGAGGTAATATTGTTTAGAATCATGCTTTTTCTTCTAGTTTATCTTCTTGTAATATATTGTATTTGAATCCATTGTTTTCATTGTTGTTTGAATTGAAGGTACATTTCTGATGAAGAGAATCAATTGAAGTTGCATGCCAAAAGGAAAATTGCCACTAGAAGATTGTTTTTTATTCTAGTGAACAATGTTTTTATTCTATTGAAAGAGAAAGAACCTAGAATAAATTGTAGTGAACAATCTTGAACTATGTTACATTTTAATTTAATTTTATAAAATTTGATTTATTTTTGCATATAATTTGTGTCGTAATTAAATTTTAAGTTTATTATTATTAGATAATGATATAGAATATTAAATATCAATTAATCTTAGCTAAAGAATGGTAATTATAGATCTGACTTTTTGCGGCGTTTGTGTCCAAAAACGCCGCTATAGATCCGTACTTTTGCAGCGTTTTGTATCCAAAAACGCCGCTAAATATCTAACCTTTTGCGACGTTTGTGTCCAAAAATGCCACTATAGATCTGTCCTTTTGCAGCATTTGTATCCAAAAACGCCGCTAAATATCTAACCTTTTGCGACGTTTGTTACAAAAACGCCGCTATAGATCTCGACCTTTTGCGGCATTTGTATCCAAAAACGCCGCTAAATATCTAACCTTTTGCGACGTTTGTTACAAAAACGCCGCTATAGATCTCGACCTTTTGCGGCATTTGTTCCATAAACGCCGCTAGAGATCTTGACCTTTTTGCGGCGTTTGTTCTAAAAACGCCGCTATATATATCGACCTTTTGCGACGTTTGTTCCAAAAACGCCGCTATAGATCTTGAACTATAGCGGCGTTTTTGGTTCTCAAACGCCGCTAACTTTTGCGGCGCTGTTTTTTGCGGCGCTTCTTGCGGCGTTTTTCCAATCGCCGCAAGCGCTTTTAGCGGCGTTTAAAAACGCCGCTATAGGACTAAAATAACGCCGCTAAAACTCTATTTTCCTGTAGTGACAGTTACATATACCTGAGATGCCCTTTCCATTGCAGGTAGAATTGCTCTTTACTCGAGTATGTTGCTGCTGCTCAGTTTGCAGCCATATTCCTTGGATCTGAAGTCATTTCACTTTCAAGCTATAGTATTTGGAGTTGAGTGCGAGTATCGTTGGATACGAGTATGCATCTAACACGGATATGTTCCAATTTTTTTTGTGTTTAGAGGATTTATTCAGAGTCGTGTTCTCATACCTATGTCTGAACATGCATCTAACTGTATGTACTTCTATATGAGAAACAGTGTATGTATGTTGTAGTCAATATTACTAATTGTTACAAAATAACAATCCGAGATGAAAATAAAATAAAACAAACCTTTTATTAATATAAAAAATACAAATTAAAGTAAAGCTACGCATCAACAATATGATCAGTGCACAATAACAAGTTGTTAACATTTCTTTTTGTGTTTAGAGGATTTATTCAGAGTCGTGTTCCCATACCTATGTTTGAATATGCATCTAAATGTATGTACTTCTATTTAAAAAAGTGTATGTATGTTGTAGTTAATTTTACTAATTGTTATAAAATAACAATATGAGACGAAAATAAAATAAAATAAAACATGTATTAATATAAAAAAAATATACAAAATAAAGTAAAGTTACACAACAATTTTCCATTTAACGTACTTGTGTGCAAAAATCAACTTAAGTCTTTCGAAAATTAATAGATGAGTTTATGTACAAAAACAATTTCCTTGCTTGTTATCCCAGCAATGTGGGATATAGGTTTTCCCATTTTCCTTACACAATACAATTCTCGTGTACTCTATTTTGAGCATCAAATTCTCATTCATCACTTAACCATTTTGAGCATATGAGATACCGTGAAAAACATCTCACAAAATAGAATATGAATCAATAAATTAATTATTCGATTCTTCATCTTTACCTTTAGAAAAATGCCTCAAAGTTTCCAATTTATCACATTTTTTCCAACACTAATGTGCTGTATATGATCAACTGTATTTTTATATGGGACTTAAATGATCAATCTAGTCTTCAAAAGAATCAGTATTAATGTATATATTCCCAACAATTTTTTTGGTACTTTGATTTTCAGAATATAAAGTGAGACAATTGTACAATATTATGTATAAATCAGAAAACTATCTACACAAGGATGGTAAAACTTGAACCACTTGATAGGTTTCGAATTGATCTAGGTGCTATTTTCCCCCCGAAAAGTGGATGTGGGGTTGGATGGAGCAGGTGGATTTTATTCAATTTAAGCTTTTGTATGATGGAATCAGTAGGTCATTAACATATTCCAAACCTGGCCAAACATTAAAATGATGTGAAAGAGTTGGTGTTTCTTCAATGGCCTTAAGTTGACAGGTCAAATGAACTTTATTATCGACTTTGGTATGGAAGGCATAGTGTTAAATTGTGGTCACGGGCGGCTGTTATTGTGGTTGCGAATATTGCAGACGGTACGAGGTAATTTATTCTTTAAAATTAACTATATGTTTATGTTGCAGAAACGGTTTACGGTGTGACATAACCTTAAAAATAACTTTATCATTAATGTCTTGTTTTATCTTGATAATGAATTTATAAAAGCAAGCTACCTGCTCAAGACACCCACTAAATGCTATCGCTAGTGATGTGATCCCAAAGTTGATAACGAATTTATAAAAGCAAGTTACCTGCACAAGATACCCACTAAATGCTAGTTAATGAAGTGGTTGTTCTCTTGTCCTCAATGGTTAGGTGATTTGTCACATTAAACAATTTTGAGAGTTGGTAGGTAAAAGAAACCAACGAAACACATAAGAGTTAACGAAATTGTTTAATCATTAAACATCATTGTCACATTGTCACATTAGACAATGATGTTTTGATGAGAAAACAAATTTCAAATTTTATCAATTTCAGAAACGATTTCCAAAGTTTCTTGCCAATAAATTATTTTTAAATTTAAAAGATGAATGATTTTGTATATATGCATGATTTTGAAGTATTCATTAATGTTAGATGCATTCATGATTTTGTACATATGCATGATTTTACTGATCTTGTGACTATACTTTACCAATCATATTCAAAACTTCAAGAATGGAGGAACCCAATATACAAAAAAAGTTATAGCTTTGAAGAGGGACATGCTATCCAATCACTACAATGTTTAAACTATTTTGTAAGGAAACAAATATTGATTTCTAAAGATTTCTCGCTTAGTAAGTTCTATGGGTCATCAATAAGTCTTTCGAGCATGATACTAAATCTTTATAGTCATTTGAGCAAGATGATAATACTTGCGACAATGATATTTTGATGAAAAAACAAATTTTAATTGATTCAAATACAAATGGTCCACCCAATCTCAATTCTAGTTAATACCTTATATGGCTTTGGTTTAATTGATTCATATATAATTCTCTGTAGTTTTTTTAAAATAATCTGAGATAATTATAAGGTAATATCTGTTTAGAATTTTTAAATTGTTGATAAGAACACACATCTTATATACATAACTACTCGAATTCAAGACCTCTATAAAATAACATTCCTTTTAACAACTGAAATCAATTAATGAGGCGATAATTATTTATAGTTTTTAATTAACGTCTTATTTTCTCTTGATAATGAATTTATAAAAGCAAGTTATCTGCACAAGATTCTCACTAAATGCTGATGGCTAGTGATGTTATCCATAAGTTGACAATGCCTTGTATTAATTACAATTTAACTAATAAGTCGGAGTGTTCCCACTAACCAAATATCAAACACAGCAATCAGCACCCAAAATAAACAATTGAAATGAACGGAAACTTTCATACGATATCAACAAATGCAAACAGACATCCACTAGACAATAAAACAAACATTAAACAAAATACATAGTGCTTAGTCTTTTTTTAATCTATCTCTCTACTAGGGATGGCAAAAAAATCCGAACCCGACGGGGAAAATCGAAAACCGAATTTAATGGGTCAGGTTCGGGGATGATACACAGCAATCAGCCCCGATTACCCGATTACCCGGCCCGATACCCGACCCGATAAATATTAAAAATAATTATTTTTTATATATAATATTAATAACATATTTTAAATTAACCCTTAAATATTTTTTATTATTTTTTTCACCCCATACTGCCCCACTTTAAAACATCGTCCCCGCTTCAATTTCTAAAATTTACCTCAATTTTCGTTGTCTCATAATATTCTTTTTTCTTTTAATAGTGAAAATAGTGTTTACACTTCTTGTTTGCAATCACGTGTGAACCTTTAATATCTTTTAATAGACAAACATTGTCTAGTTAAATGGGAAAAGTCTGGTTGGTTTTCTGGTATTGTGTCACTTCCAACGAATGTGTACTTGCTGCAGGGTTTTCGTCCAGTACACCATTACACACCTGAAGCCCACCACTAGCATTGGCAAGCCGGAAATTATGTCCAGCAGAATTTAAAATCAATGCAACTGGCATATTGTCTTCGTCTCTTCGACAGCAACCCTCATTTTCACCTCGCATTTCAATAACCTCATACAAGCTGTCTCCATTACACAAGCTTTAACGTTCCTCTCACAAAGCGAAGCATGTGAATTAGCCATATTAAAATCAGTCTCGGGACCTATACCAACATCACGTTCTTCCCTAGCAAATGGAACAACAGCTACTCTCTAGTATTAAAATCGAAAATTCTAAAAAATTTCGGTTAATTTAAAAATTAATCGAATTAACCGAAATTTATTCGGTTCGGTTAATATTTGCGAAAAAAATTTGGTTCTATTAACGGTTAAAGAAAAAAAATCGGTTAATTCGGTTAATGGTAGTTCGGTCGGTTCGGCCACCAAATTAACCGAATGAACAACCCTATCGATACCCGTTTAAATAAACGTTTATGCTAAACAAGGATACCCGTTTCCCCGCGGTTTTCCCCGATTACCCGATGGGGATCCCCGTTTAAATCCCCACGATTTTTTAAACGGGGACGGGTACCGGTTTTTTAAACGGGGACGGGGACGGGGGACCAATACCCGGCCCGAACCCGGCCCGTTGCCATCCCTACTCTCTACCTCATTTGATTCAATAATATGAAAGAAATCATCCAGCCCAAGGGTTACTGAATTTGATTGGGAATTAAAAGAAAATTAATCCTAAAGAAAGACTAAGAAAAATAATTCCACAAACACTTATTAAATAACGATAAATATTTTATTTATTTCTAAAATTTTAAAATATATTTTTTAAAATTCTTATCATAATTTTAAAAATATTTATAATTTTTTTTCTCCCAACTTTTTTTTTTGATAAATAACTTTGCACCAAGTAATAGTGCACAAACTTCCTCCCATTCTCACATTTGCGCGTGCGAAATGATCGAATGAAAATAAACAAATCAATGAAAGAATCTGACAATTGTATATACCAAACAAAAGAAAGATAACAATTTTATATCAAATCAATGTGAGGTGTGATATTTGATCATGCATCAAGTGAGCTGCTCCCACAAGCCATGAATTTCGCTAATTGTGAATTGGATGGGGTTGAGATCCAAATTGATCGCAAGACTTTTGGTAATTGATTGCCATGTGAGCTAGCCGCTCCTTTTTGACTATTACAGCTTTTGCAAGTGGTAAAGGTGTCTTCCACAAAGCGAACAAACATTAGTGCGAACAAACATCCACTAGACAATAAAACAAACATTAAACAAAATACTTAGTGCTTAGTCTTTTTTTAATCTCTCTCTCTACCTCATTTGATTCAATATTATGAAAGAAATCATCCAGCCCAAGGGTTACTGAATTTGATTGGAAATTCAGTTGTTCCGAGTGAGTGTTCAGAACAATTTCATTAGTATTTTCCTTTGAATTTACTTGAATGAAATGTTTGAAAAAATTCTCAATACTGAAAATTATTTGTTTAATATGTTTAATAAAAGCTAGGACTAATTCTCAAAAGCTGACCCTATTTCCATATTTAATAGGGTAAGGGGAGGTAGGGTAGTAGGTTGCCCCCAACGCCAAGTTGAGAGCAACTTCCGTAGAAGACCTCCAGTATTATGAATTGCTCCCATGAGACTGGATCCCACAACCACTAATTCTCAAAAGAAAAAGAAAAAGCTAATGACCTGTAATTCAAAATTTAATAATGACTTGAACTTAAACTAAAAACAAAGAAGGATAATAGTAATTGATAAAGACTTAAAAGGTCCTTAGTCTTTCTTTATTTTTATTGACTTCAATTTTTGGAAGTAATTGTCTAATTGATGATATTTTTCATACATTACCCACCCATTTAACGTTTATATATGAGGTTGGTGCTGTGTGTCAATCCTCTGCAAATTTCATTTAATCGTCAAGTTTTACCTATTAACCTTCGTCTCATTCATTCCCTGTTTTTAAGGTTTTTCTTTCTTGCCTGCTTCTTCTCAGTATTTTCTTTCTTGATTCGCCTTTATTGTATCCATCGTTCATTTTGTTTGTTTTGCTTTCCATTCGGACCTCCCCAAAGAAAAAGAAAAAAAAAAGAAATGGAAGCAATTGCTACTGGTGCCGCTGCCAATATCTCTTCTGAAACTGCAAAGGGTGTATTTCATGAAGCAAAACGTCATATCAGATATGTAGTTTTCTACCAGAGATACGTCAAGAATTTCGAGGACAAACTTCAGAGGTTGATTGACAAAAGATCAAGCGTGCAGCAAGATATTGTTGTTGCAGAAAGGAACGTGCAGAAGATTAAAGCGGATGTGCAAGGTTGGTGCGATAGAGTGGACAAGGTTATCGCTGAAGACAAGCATAAAGTGGATGATCTTCAAGTCAAAGCAAACAACAAGTGCTTCTTTGGCTTCTGTCCCAACATCAAGTGTCGACACAAGCTTAGCAGGACAGCGGAAGAAGATGCCGCAACTTTTGATGAGCTTATCAAAGAATGTCAATTTAGCAGCGTGGGCTACCATGATCTTCCACAACCCATATTGGATACAGATTTTGAGGCTTTTCAATCAAGGGAAAGGGTTTTCAATGATATCATGGAATCCCTGAAAGATTCTACTGTGAGCATGATTGGAGTGTACGGGATGCCTGGTGTGGGGAAATCATCACTAGTTAAAGAAGTTCATAGACAGCTCCAGGAGGCTAAGTTGTTCAATTCAGTGGTTATGGTCACTGTATCTAAGACACCTGACATTCAGAAAATCCGAGACGAAATAGCAGAATCGTTGGGTTTGAAGATCGAAGAAAGAGTACAGTTGTAAGAGCCAGTAGATTACATGAAAGGTTAAATCAAGAGAAGAATCAGGAGAAGAATCAGGAGAAGAGGGTTCTTATTATTCTGGATGATATTTGGAAGAAACTGGATCTAGCGGAAGTCGGAATTCCATGTGGAAGTCAACACAAAGGATGCAAGATACTATTGACGTCAAGAAATAAAAATTTTCTAAGCAATGGGATGGGCGCTACCAAGACTTTCCAGCTTGGTGATTTAGAGGACGAAGAAGCATGGGAGTTTTTTAAGAAGATGTCCGGAGACAGTTTTGAAATAGATAATGAGCTTCGATCTACAGCAATTGAGGTAGCCAAAAGATGTGCAGGATTGCCGCTTGCCATTGCCACAGTTGCTAGGGCGTTGCAAAAACAAAGTTTATCTGTTTGGAAGGAGGCTTTACGACAATTACGAAGGCCTTACTCAGAAAACCCGAGCGAGATATCTGCTGAGGTATATTCTGCTATTGAATTGAGTATCAATCATTTACGGGGTGAAGACCTCAAGCAGGTTTTCCTGCTTTGCAGTCTATTGCGTCGTGATACTAGAATTGAAGATTTGTTGAGATATACATTTGGTTTGGGTTTAATTAAGGGAGTCGACACGTTGGAAGAAGGACGAGATGCTTTGTTAACAATGATGAATACCCTGAAGGCATCTTGTTTGTTGCGCGATAGTAACACCAATGATCAATTCTTTGATGTGCATGATCTTATTTACATTGTGGCAAAATCAATGGCTTCCAAGGACAATCATGTGTTTGCCTTAAAAAAAGATGATGTTCTGACGGATTGGCCAGATGCGGAGTCAATGAAGAAGTGCAGCAAGATTTGTTTGCAACATCCTACTATCAACAGGCTTCCTGACCATTTGAATTGTCCACAACTTTCTCTTTTCCTTTTGTATAGCAAGGATCTTTCCCTGACGTCGGATGACTTCTTCAAGGAAGCAACAAATCTTAAAATCTTAGCTTTGGCTAGGATGCAATTTTCTTCTTTACCTTCATCAATTCGTCTACTAACAAGCCTCAGCACGTTGTGCCTAGATCACTGCAAACTGGGAGATAATATTACCATTATTGGAGAGCTAACGAGCTTGAAAATTCTTAGCCTTTTGGAATCTGATATTAGATTTCTACCAAAAGAAATTGGGCAACTGGTGAAGCTAAAGTTGTTGGACGTGAGTCGTTGTGCTAAGCTCAAAACAATTTCAGACGGCGTGTTGTCAAGTTTGTCAAGATTAGAAGAATTATATATGGGTGGGACTTTTATTAAATGGGGAGAAAGCAGTGCCACTCTTGCTGATCTACATCCGCTGTCTCGTTTGTCCACCTTAGAAGTTCAAATCCCGGATGCTAAGGCGGCACCACACGACTTCTTTCAAGTGTTGCAGAAGTTGAAAAGATACAAGATTTTCATTGGAGAGGAATGGGAGTGGGAGCGGTTTCGCAAGTACCAATATTCAAGAACCCTGAAACTCAGGCTGAACACAGGCATGGATGATTTGGATCTTGGAATTAAGAAGTTGTTGAAAAAAACGGAAGATTTACATTTGGGTGAACTCAAAGGTGTGAAGATTGCATTGCAGGAGTTAACAGAGGAAGAAAGCATATCGCATTTGAAGAATCTACATATCCAAAATGGTTATGATACTCAATACATTATCAATGATGAATATGAGTTTCCTCAATTACAGTCCCTGACACTGCATGATCTTCCTAAGCTCATTAGCTTTTGCCCTCAACACGAAACCGGTGCTACCAGCTCATTACCTCAACATGAGTTGCCACTTTTCAATGGAAAGGTATTTACAATTCAATGTATTTTAAATTTTTATTTCAAATATTTCCTGAAATCATTTGTATGGTTGTAGATATTATTCCCTTCTTTGGAGAATTTGCAGCTGAAGTCGATTAATGTTACAAGGGTATGGCACAACCAACTTTCAAGTACATCTTTATGCACTTATGAGAAGCTGACAAGATTGAAAATCGAGGGTTGTGGAAGCTTAAAACACCTATTCTCATTTTCTATGGCTAAATGTCTAGTGCATCTCACAGACTTTGAGATCATCGGGTGCTATTGCTTAAGAGAGATCATTTTCATGGCGGAAATAGAACAAGAAGCTCAGGCTACTATGACTTTATCATTATTTCCTCAGCTAAAGTCTTTAGTGCTAAAGGATCTTCAGCATCTGATTGGATTTTGCTCCGATTACCAAACTCAAGTTATTGAATTTTCGGCCATGAAGTCACTGATAGTATACAACTGTCCAGAATTGGAGGGTTTCATATACAGATCTTCAATGAAAGGCAACCAATGCTTCTCTAATCATGTTCTGTTCGACAATAAGGTAGCTTAATTATTATTTTTAGCATTCTTAAATTCCTGATTTTTATATATTATCAAACCATGATAGAGTAAATTGATTTAATATTTTTATAAGATATAATTAAAATATTTTCATATATTACATTATATAAAATTTAAATTAAATACAAAATATAAACAAATATAACAAATTATTTAATACATAATTGAAGATGATACGGTCCACAAAACAACTTCCACGAAAGTTTGTAGCTTCGACTCTGCTTGTATGTATGTATATATATATATATATATATATATATATATAATTGCAAACGCACGCGCACTCATATATGTATTTGTAGCGCTAGCTCCTAATTTCATTATTTTGACATGTTGAGTGCAGGTTTCATTTCCCAGTTTGGAGATAGTGCGGGCTCGCGATTTGGGAAAGTTGAAGATGATATGGGAGAACCCACTTCCACCAAATTCATTTCCCAAACTAAGAGAAATCAGCATTACAAGATTAGCAAACTTGAAATATATTTGGAAAAACGGTCCCAAAGACATTTTTTCATTTAAAAATCTACATCGAATATCTGTTTGGGGTTGTAAGAGTCTGAAGAATGTATTTCCAGCCTCAGTAGCCAGAGATCTCCCACAACTCAGTAGTCTTAGTATAATGGGTTGTCCAGTGGAGGAGATTATTTGCAAAGTAGAGGAAGGATTGGATTCGGAAACTACTGTCACTTTCGAGTTTGATCAGCTGTCCTACCTTTGGCTTTGGTGTCTACGAGAATGCAAATGTTTCTACCCAGGTAGGCATACCACAGAGTGGCCAATGTTAAAAGAGTTAACAGCATACGAGTGTGGGGAAATGAAGATATTTGGTACACAACTCATCACTCACAACCAACAACTTGACTCCCAACCACCACTTTTCTTGGTTGAAAAGGTATAAACCCTCTCGCTCCCACTCTATATGTTCTGCTTTATTTTAATTAAAATATTAATTCAGTGATTTGATATTTGACACGTTGTTACCAATTTGTATTTATAAAAATAAATTTCTTTTGTTTCTTTTTCCCTCTCTATCAACTCTCATTTTTGCCGTTTTCCCACTCTATATGTTCTGCTTTATTTTAATTAAAATATTAAATCTTAATATAGGAAGATGAACATAGTGACTCCAAAATTGTTTTTTGTTTGGTTTTCAGGTCATCCCTAAACTACAACGTCTGGAAATCGGTGCCGATTACATTGCAATGATAAGTGGTGGTCAATTGCCAAACAACCTTTTCCATCAAATAAATGCTTTCAAGGTGGAAGGCAACTTTGGTAAATCATTTAATGATTTCCAAATTTCTTTCCTTGAAAGATTCTACAATCTAGAAGAGCTTTGTATCTCTTATTCTGAAATCAAAGAGTTATTCTATACCGAAGGAGATACTGGTAATAAGGGGACTTATGCTAGGACACTGTCAACAATTAGAAAAATAGTGTTGACGAATCTTAATAATCTGAAACATTACTTGTGGAAGCAAGACGTACAAGTGGACCGCATTCTACCCAACCTTGAAACTCTTGAAATTCGCTATTGTTGGAATCTGATGAGCTTAGGATCATCCTCGGCATCGTTTCAAAATCTCACCACCTTGAAGGTGTGGAGTTGCAAAGGAATGAAATACTTGGATACATGTCTAGCAGTGCAGGGTCTGTCTCAACTCAAACAACTGATCATAGGGGAATGCACTTCAATGAAGGAAATAGTTGGAAGTGGGGAAGATGAAGCAACGTGCGACATTATATTCAGCAGGTTGAAAAGTTTGGAACTTGTGAATCTACTACGACTTAAGAGCTTTTGTTCAGGCAACCACACACTTGGATTCCCATGTTTAGAGCAAGTGATAGTGAGTGGCTGTCCCGAGTTGGAGATATTTTGTAAGGGAGTTTTAAGTGCGCCGTTGTTGCAAAGTGTAGAATATGGAGAAGGTAAAGAACATTGGAGTGGTGACCTTGACAGCACTGTCCAACAATTGAATTCAAAAAAGGTATTCACTATTTTGCATTCCTTTAATTTAGCTTTAGCTATATTCTATTTTATTCCTGAATCTCTTTCTTCCTTTCGTTTTGTTTAGTTGTAACCTTGAATCCTTTATGAACTTTAACCCTTGTTTCTCTGTTTGATTACTAAATGAAGGTTGGGTACCAAGGCATCCGTCATTTGATCCTTTCCGAATTTTCCAATTCAATATGGAAGGAGAAAAGTGTAGATTTCAAGAACCTACAAGTTTTAGATGTTGAGGACTGTAATAGCTTGAAATACATATTTAGCGTTTCCATGGCCTTGGAACTTGTGCGATTGGTAGTAATAAGAGTGAAAAGATGTCCCATGATGGAGTACATTATCAAGAAAGAAGCAGAGGAAACTGCGATGGATACAGTCTGGCTACCAAAGCTTCATACGATAAGACTGGAGTCATGTTCAGAGTTGAAGAGTTTTTGCATGGGAAATATAACTCTGGAATGTCCATCATTGCTTACGATTGAAGTAGATGATTGTCCAAAGACGTATGCAATGTCATGTACAAGAGATGGCGAAAACACACCCTTTTTCAATGATAAGGTCACTCTCTTCTCTTCTCTTCTCTTCTCTTCTCTTCTGTTTAGTGTTTTAATCTCTTAAATTGATTTGGGATAAGCTTGGAATTAGCATTTTGAAAATTGTATAGTCAAATCACTACTTTAATTTCTAGATTTTTTAAATAGAAAGAAAAGGGTATGGGCTTTAAGATATAAGTATGCCAGCAATTAATTAAAAATTAGTTCCTTGAATTGAACCTTTTAAAAAAATTAATTACATTATAGTTTAAATTGTTTTGTTTCCTGCTGTTGAACTTGAATGGTTGCAGGTTTTGTGTGCCAATTTGGATTCGTTGGAGCTATTGTCCACTAACATCCAAAAATTATGGCCAGATGAACCACACAGTGCTATATCCTCTAGTGTTCATAAGTTGCGAATCTTAATTGTGAAGGGTTGCCACAATTTGGAATATATATTTCCATCCTTTTTAATAAAAAATTTTGTGGGACTCGTTCAACTTAGCCTTGTCGAATGTGACAACTTGGAAGAAGTGATCTTTACAGATGAAGCAACAGCAGCAGAAGAAGAGATAACCGAGACTTACTTGTTCAGTAAATTGGAATTTCTGGAGCTCAGTAGGCTTCCAAAATTAGGGACATTCTGCCATGGAGAAAACTCAGAGACTGATTCCCCAACCCTCTTCAACCAAAAGGTGATTTTCTTCGTTTTTTTGTATCCTTTCTTTTTGTATGGTTTTCTCTTGTTCAAGTAGCATTCCAACTTTTTTTTTTGTATTAATAACTTAAATAAAATCTGCAGGTTGTGTTCCCTAACTTGAACAGGTTGACCATTGAAGGCATTGGGAAATGCAGAAAGATATGGCACGATAAACCCACTATGAATTCATTTTATGAATTGACCTCCCTCTGGGTGAAAAACTGTGAAAGACTTTCCAATATTTTACCTTTTAGTATGGTGAAAAGACTTGAAAAGCTAGAAACTCTGGCAATAGATGAAGGTAAGTCGGTTGAAGAAATAATTGGACCTGATGACGATCACTTACGCAATTCCAATGAGTCACACGCAGAGACATCCGCCCAGTCGGTCGAACTCAAATCAATCACCAAGTTTGTGTTTCCTAAAATAACAAAGTTGTATCTTGGAGTGCTACCCAAGTTGAAGGGTTTCTACTCCAAGGTGCATACTACGGAATGGCCATCCTTGGAAAAATTGGTGGTGAGTGATTGCAGCAAGGTAGAGAATTTGGCTAGGGGGTATATCAACTTTGGAGAAACACAAGGAGAGAGCCAACCTCTAATCTCTGTTCAACAACCCCTGTTTTGGGTCACTGAGGTAACAGTTACAAAACTAACTAAATACATATGCATCTGTTAGAATTTTTGACATAAATTAAGTCTTGATAAAGTTTGCGATTGGACCCAATTGATGAACCTATAAAATTGAGGTAAATTAGGGGATATGGCATCAGTTTAGACAATTTTTTTTTATTAAACATACATTTTTCCTAATTTCTCAGGAAGCATTCCCCAATTTAGAAGAATTACATGTGATTCGGAACAGCAATATGAAGGAGATATGGCATGGTGCACTTACAAACCTATGTTTTTCTCAACTCACAACAATTTGTGTTACTGATTGCCATATGTTAAAAGAAATCATAGCTTCAACAACTGATGAAGTCACGAATGGCATCGTTTTCTCCCAACTCAAGTCTTTAGAACTTGTTAGTCTTCCGATCCTATCAAGTTTCTGCTTAGGGAAGTATACCTTAGTATTTCCTTCCTTGGAAGAAGTAATCATCAGATGGTGTCCAAAGATGGAATTTTTCACAAATGGGAAGCTAAGCACTCCGATACTGCATGGACTACAATCAACTAAAGGCAAATATGTAGGGCACTGGGAAGGCGACCTTAATGTTATCCTTCAACAGTTGTTCATAGAAAAGGTATGAATCAGTTCAAAATGACATTTTTTATATCGTTTTAAAAGTCCACCAATCCCTTTGCATACAAGTAACTTTTGGTCCTTTTAGCCTTTATAGACTCACATTCTTGGAGTAGTTAACAGCAATGAATAGTTAGCTTCAATCATCATTGATGTAC
The DNA here is from genome assembly GCF_006381635.1 of Hibiscus syriacus. Classification (NCBI taxonomy): domain Eukaryota; kingdom Viridiplantae; phylum Streptophyta; class Magnoliopsida; order Malvales; family Malvaceae; genus Hibiscus; species Hibiscus syriacus. Next base: position 557,428 of record NW_024063152.1, on the reverse strand, counting down.
ATTCATTAAAAGTTGAAATGTTTGTTCATGCATTCAAGACTATATATACCGTATGCAGGTTTTTCCGAGCTTGGAGGATTTGGAGCTATCTTCAATCAACATTCAGCGAGTTTGGAAACACAAGCATCTGTCCACACATTCTTATGCCCAAAATCTAACACGCTTGACTGTCGAGGGCTGTCATAATTTGAACTTCATGTTTTCGTCCTCCATGGTGAAAAGTTTTGTTCAACTCAAGATGCTAAAGGTCGAACATTGTGAGAATCTGGAAAATGTGATCTCTGCGAAAGGATTAACGAAAGAAGAAATGATGAATCAGAAAACGTTCCGTATTCTACAATTCCTATTTCTCAAAGACCTTCCTAAACTGACGAGATTCTGTCATGGAAATTACTTTGAATTCCCCTTGTTGACAAGTCTTAGTATCGAAACTTGTCCTACACTGAAAACATTTATCTCTGCTGCAGAAGGAAACAACTCAGAGATTGCCTCTCCAACTCTCTTCGATGAAAAGGTAATACTTCATTAGTTTCTTTTCTCTGCATCATTTCTTTCTCTTTCATTATATATTTTCTTTTCTTTTTTTCCCATAAATATTTGATTAACTTGTTCATGCTGTACTACTGTTTTCTTTATATCATTACTCTGATTCATGAAGTTATTGACAAAATTAAGTGATTTTCGTAGGCGGCATTCCCTTGCTTAGAGGAACTGTCCATTATAGGTTTGGGAAACTGGAGAACGATATGGCAGAAGAAGCCAACCAACTGCGTGAGGATTCATTTTGCAAATAACTAAATATTCTGTAGGTGTTCTATGTTTTTTTTTATATAAAAAAAGCTTGACATAATCCTTCAAATTGCGAGAACAACATCCAAAGCTAACAAATTGCATGCAGTGACAACCACTCAATCCATTGTTATAGAAAGAGCCTTTAAATCTGTATTTTCATAGACTAATTAAATCCTTTATAGGTTGTTCATTGAAGAGTTTCAGCCCAAGGATACATACTACAGAAAGGCCACCACTGAAGGAAAAGTAGGCATTAGTTTCAACCGAATTCTAAAAGTATATCTTTTATACTCCCAAATCTTCGTTGGTATACTTTATTTTCCTTTATCATTGATTTGTATAGAGTTACATATATCTGAGATGCCCTTTTCATTGCAGGTAGAATTGCTCTCTGCTCGAGTTTGTTGCTGCTACTCGGTTTGCAGCCATATTCCTTGGATCTGAAGTCATTTCACTTTCTAGCTATAGTATTTGGAGTTGAGTGCGAGTATCGTTGGATACGAGTATGCATCTAACACGGATATGTTCCAATTTTTTTTGTGTTTAGAGGATTTATTCAGAGTCGTGTTCTCATACCTATGTCTGAACATGCATCTAAGTGTATGTACTATGTAGTTAATGTAGTCTACTAGTGTGATGAATATGATGAATTGCATTTTTCATCTCTGACTTAAATGGTCAATCCAGTCTAGAAAAGAGTCGGTATAGATGGAAAACAATGTTTACTTTCCTAACAATTGTTTTATTTGAAATTTAATATATTTATTATGAGCAAAATAAAAAACATAATTTACAAGTAAATTAGTAATTTATTTTTGTCTACTGTTAAAAGATTTTATTAGGATGATGTTGCCACGCTCGACGAGCACGGATAACCACTGTTAATGATGAGCATCATTAAATTAATCTATAAAACATCAACTTATAAAGTATTAAACATATAATTATAAATTAGTTAAAAATCTAAATGTAATTTAATTAAAATACAATATTCATAAAGCATTAGTTTTTATAATTTTGTTTTAATTATATTAGATCAAATATTAATTTGAAAAAATTATAAACCCTAATTTATTTTCATAGCTTTGAAGCTCTTGTCGTTACCGTCGTTGTTGTCTCGACCACCGGTATCATCTTTCACTGTCGGCAAATGACAGACTAAATCGCCGGCGAAAGATGATATCGGCGGCGGTGACGACGACGAATGTGGTGGTGGTGGCGACGACAGTAATGGTGGTGGTGGTAGTAGTAGCGGCAACGCTGGTGATGGCTACGATGACGGTGGCAGTAACTTCAAAGCTATGAAAATAAATTATGGTATATGAATTTCCCAAATTAATATTTGATCTAATTATAATTAAAATAAGATTATAAAAACTATTGTTTTATAAATATTGTATTTTAATCAAATTATATTTAGATTTTCAACTAATTTATAATTATACGTTTAATACTTTATAGTTTAATGTTTTATAAATTAATTTAATGATACTCATCGTTAACAGTTCTCATCCACGCTCCACGAGCATTGTAGAATTTTTCTTTTAAATATTTATTATTACATGTCTAATTTTTAAGTTTACCTTAGGGCCACAAAAATTTCAGAAACGAACTTGTCTTCATGTTAATATTATATCTCTTTATGTTAACAACAAATCTCACCATATTAACATCACCATGTTAACATCACACATCTCTTTACGTTAACATTATATCTTTTTATGTTAACATCACTCATCACTTCATGTTAACATCACATCTCTTCATGTTAACATCATATCTCTCCATATTAACATCACATCTTTTCATGTTAACATTAAACCTCCTTTTATGTTAACTCCATATCTCTTCATGGTAACTTTATATCTCTTTATGTTAATATAACTCGTCACTTCACATTAACATTATATATTCATGTCAATATCGTATCTCTTCATTTTAACATCACATCTCTTCATGTTAATGTCACATCTCTTCATGTTAATATTATATCTCTTCATATTAACATTATATATTTTCATGTTAACATTATTTTTTTTCATATTCAAGTTCCAATGTGATTAAAATTAAAATTTAAATATTTAAAATTATTAGACATAATTACTACTATATATATAATATAAATATAAAAAATTACTATAAGAATATAAGATGATCACTAAATATAAGTTTATCAAATATTGGGTTCAGGTCGTCCATATACAAATGTGGCATGTGACGCATCACAGGATTGCAAGATTTAGTGGTTCCACATAGGATTGCAAGATTTAGTGGTTCCACACATAAATGCAATTCAGACTCTTTTATGTACAATTTTTGTGTCATGAATACTAGGTCCAGGTCCATCCATATACAAGTGTGCCTGCGACACGTCACAGGATTTTAAGATTTAGTGGTTCCACGCATGGATGCCATTCAGGCTTGTCTATGTACAACTTTTGTGTCCTGAGGACATTTCGTTTGAAGGAAAAACAAACTTTCCGTTTGATCCTCGAGAAAGTAGTAGAGAAAGTTACAAACAAAGATTTTTGACAATATCTTTAATCCTTTTAGGGGTTTCATTTTAAAAAATAGCACATGACCTACATATCTTTTAGTACGGGCCTGATTAAGTCATTTTTTTCGATATTTATTAATTTCAATAATTAACTTTAGGTTATTTTTTTAACATAACTTTAGGTTAGTTGAACATTGGTCTCATCTCACATTCGCATCCGTTACCTCCACGTCTATATATTTTATACTTTAAAAAGCAAAAAAAATGAAAAGAAAAAGGCAGACATATAGATTCACATTTAATTTGTTTGTTTAAACGATTTCAAAAGCAGTAGAATTGTAAAAAGGGAGAGGGAAGGCATGGAAGAAGGGCTATTAACAGGAAGGTATGAATCCCCAAATGCAACAAAACCAATTAGAAATGGTTCCGGCGGTGGCAGTATTACCGACAACCTTAACATGCCATCAGCTTCCTCATTGACACCTCTTCTAGTCTTCAGTACGTTTGTTCTTGTTTGTGGTTCTTTCTGCTATGGCTGTTCTATAAGTTGTTCACTTTCTTCTTCATATTTAACATGAAGATGTGATACAAGTTTGGGGAAAAACTGATGAAAACACACCATAGATGATTGTATTTTCTACCATTATGAACTATGAAAATGGACCCAGGTTGGTTACTCATCACCAGCGGAAAATAGGATCATGCAAGATTTTGGCCTCTCTGTACCAGCAGTTAATACTCCCCAATCTCTTCTATAATTTTTGCTTTCAATTTTTATTTGTTTAAAAACACAAAAACTCATGCATTCGATAAGCTTCCACTTACTTAAAGCACAAGAAACCTGAAGGTAATTTATCTTACTAGGATTTAGGTGAGTGACAAATAGATTGGACATGGATATTTGTGAAAAATTGATGAATCCTTTGTAATCTTTCTCACCAATTTGCAGTACTCTGTTTTTGGTTCAATAATGACAATTGGAGGAGTGGTAGGAGCAATTCTAAGTGGGAAGATAGCAGATCTTATAGGTAGAAAACGTGTAAGTTCGTCTTCAGCCTTTACATCTTCCAGAGATGTTTCAAGTTAAATTACATAGAAAATTGGTTTATTCCTCTAAATTAATGCGTTCATTGACTGTGAGAAACAAACAATGTGGTTTTCTGATGTCTTCTGCACTGCTGGGTGGCTATCAATAGCATATGCAAAGGTTAACTTCCAGTTCAATGTAGTTCTATGTTAACTAGTTATTGTAACCCCATATAAGCCAATTCTTAAGAAGATCTAATAAAGGGTTATGTTTAATTCTTTCTGGAAGAATGCCTTGTGGCTTGACATTAGAAGGTTGTCCATCGGAATCGGAGGTGCCCTGATTAGTTATGTGGTAATGTACTAAGGTTTGCTGTTCATTTTTCAACTTCAAGCAGTTTTTATGCTGATATACATTATGAAACAGATACCTGTTTATATAGCTGAAATAACACCTAAAAGTCTCTGGGGTTCCTTTGTATCATCAAATATGGTAAAATATTCTTAAATCAATTGACTATGTGATCTGTCAACTTAACATTAATTAGGTATGAGTTTCTTTTATCGTGGAGTTGATGATTACTTATGGGGTTGAGCTTATGTTTTACATTGGAATCTTCATTTCTTGGCTCTCCCTGGCCATGATCAGTATGTACTGTCGTAACCGGTTTTCGTCCGGGCACGAAATTTTAAATACTTGGCGGAAAAAGTGATGTGAATAAATGGTTTTTAAAATAATTTGGGAGTCGCCATTGGCCTTTTGGGTTAGGTAGGTCGAATACCTAAAAATTATCTTTTAAAAGAGTTTTAAGGAAACATCAGTTAAAAGATGAACTGATCTGCGTTTATAACCAAAAATTCATTCTTTTTAATGATAAAAAGGGATTCGTGGTCGGTTACGTTTAGGGAAGGATTAGCACCCCTACAACGCCCAAAATTGGTACTTTTTAATTATAAATTGTCTCTATTATTAGAAATTTAAAAATTCAAAATATATTTAACTCATAATTCTGTTATTTCAAATAATTTTAAGAAAATATATTAATATACATATATAAATAAGATATTTATTTATTTAGAAATATCAGAAAAGGACTTCTAGGTGCCTTAAGACAGTTCTTTTCTTTGATATTAATAAATATTAATTTAAATAAAATTAAATAATAATTTTTATAGCATTTATTTTTAAAATACCAGAATAGGACATCCAGTTGTATTAAGACTGCCATTTTCTTCGATATTGAAAAATATTAAAATAATTTATTGAAAAAATATATATTATTATTTATTATATATATTTATGACTACATAATAATAATAAAAATATTTAAATATATAAACAATTAAAATAATAAAAATACAATTAGAACGATATATTTAAAAGCAGTAAAATAAATGAAAACATTTAAAATTAGTGACTAAATTATAGTAAAATTAAAATTAAAAACCTAATTCATAATTAATCAAAATTATAGGGATTAAACATGCTATTTTCTTATTTTATTAATTTAGTGACTAAAATAAAACTTATCTAAAATTAGAATATCAGATTAAAATAAATTAAAAATATAAACTCGGGATTAAAATATTAATTATTAAAATTAAGGGATTAAATCTGTTATTTACCCTAAATATATTATTTTAATACAAAGGACTAAAATAAATAAAATTAAAATTAAAGAACCGAATTAAAAGGATTATAAATTCGATTTAGTGACTAAAATGTAAAGTTTATAAATTCAAGGGATGGCGGACGGGATTTAACAATTTAAAAATTACACAAATAGCCCTCTCCGAAACGACGTCGTTCAGGAAGGGCTATTTAAAGCCAAATCCGGCTGGCCCGAAGGGCCAGCTTCATTTCTCTTTTTTTCCTCTCTCTCTCTTCTCTGAGAGAGAGAATTTTCTCTCGCTTCTCTCTAAAACAGAGAGAAGCTAGCCGGCCGGCAGTCGTCCACCGGCATTCTTCCGCCGCCGGCCACCGCCTTCGGTGACCGGAATATTTTTTTTTGTCTTAAAATATAGATCGGACCGTCCTAATGACGGTTCCGATGATCTTTTCTTTTAAATGGCTCCCAATCGGAGCAAATCTAAGAGATATACCTTCGGTTTTCGAAGGTTGTTGGTGATGTTTGGAGGCCGGTGGTGACTCCGATCAAGGCAGTGACTTTCGCGGTGAGTCTCTCTACTTCCTTTCCTTGCTGTGTTTGTGAGGTTTTCTTTTTTTTGTTCTCTGTTTTTTTTTCTTCTCTATTTTTGCTGGTCTCTCTCGGTCTCTCCTTCCTTTTTTTTCTTGGCAGGGGCTCGATGGCTTTTATAGCCACCACTGGTGATAGCTTCGGATCGGTCCCAAAAGGGGTTCTTCGGTGAGTCACCGGACTTCCAGTGGTGACTCACCATTTGGGGAGACGTGTGCGGCTGGTGTTGAAGCAGCAAAGCTTCTGGATTCTTCAGCAAGGCGGCGGCGTCGCGGCGTGGCACTGGCAGCTGGGACGTGTCCCTAGGGTTATGATACCCTAGGGTTTCCTTGTTGGGTATCTCTGGACCGTTGGATCTTGCCAGATCCAACGGTAGCAAGCTGAGACGGCTGGGAAGAGGGAAACCCTAATCTGTTAGGGTTTGTTATGGGCCATTTGTAATTGGGTCGGTCCAATCTGGGCCTGTTTGTAATTATTATTATTATTATATTTTTTAAATAATATATATATATATATATATAATAATTATAATAATAATTATTATGATAATAATTATAATAATAATAAAATGGGTAAAAAATTTAGTATCTTCAGCTGCCCCTCTTTGCTCATTCTTGTATTAACAGGAATAGGGCAAAGACGAAAAGATAAATTTTTTTATCCATTTGGCTTCACTCGATTATGATGGAGATGTTGAATAAATTCTTCTCTTTCCTCAGATGAGTTCTTCTCATTATGAACTTTTCGCTGGGGATGATGTTGACATATTTCCTTCTGTGAAAGAGTCATTCAAAAGGTTAAATAAGCTCTTCTCATTATGAACTTCTTCTTTCTCCTTCAGATGAGTTCTTCTCATTATGAACTTTCTCTGTAAAGGTTGATCCATCAAGTGATGAATTTGAACAAAAGGTTAAACAAGTTCTTCTCATTATGAACTTCTTCTTTCTCCTTCAGAAGAGTTCTTCTCATTATGAACTTTTTTCTGGAAAAGCTGATCCATCAAGTGATGGATTTGAGCAAAAGGTTAAACAAATTCTTCTCATTATGAACTTCTTCTTCCTTCTTCAGATGAGTTCTTCTCATTATGAACTCTTTTCTGGAAAAGCTTGATCCATCAAGTGATGAATTTGAACAAAAGGTTAAACAAGTTCTTCTCATTATGAACTTCTTCTTTCTCCTTCAGATGAGTTCTTCTCATTATGAACTTTTTTCTAGAAAAGTTGATCCATCAAGTGATGAATTTAAGCAAAAGGTTGAACAAGTTCTTCTCATTATGAACTTCTTCTTCTTTTTCAGATGAGTTCTTTTCATTATGAACTCTAACTGGCACTGCTGATCCACCGAGTGATGAATTTAAGCAAAAAGTTGAACAAGTTCTTCTCATTATGAACTTCTTCTTTTTCTTCTTCAGATGATTTCTTCTCATTATGAACTCTAACTGAAAATATTGATCCACCGAGGGATGAATTTAAGCAAAAAGTTGAACAAGTTCTTCTCATTATGAACTTCTTCTTCTTCTTCAGATGAGTTCTTCTCATTATGAACTCTAACTGAAAATGTTGATCCATTGAATGATGGATTTAAATCTTTGCTAAAATCTTTGAAATTCCTGTCAAAATTCAACATGGATAAAATGAATGTAAATGCACCTATTTTTGCAAATGCCTAAATATGATGCATGAATATTAAGTTCATTTTTATTTGATTTCAAATTGGTGAACTTGGTATTCTTTCACTTCATCATTTATTGCCAGGATTACCTCTGAAATGTAGCAACTTATGCTATCAAGCTTTCATTTCTGCAGAATCATCTGATCAATCTGTATCTTGGTGTCTTCTTTGCTTCATTTAAGTCTCATAAGAAATGTTTCATTTGTGGAACTCTTGCTGTAGTCATAACTATGACTTTGATGCCCCATTTTGTCTTGGATAAAACCAGCTTTCTTTGTTGGGACTTGTGTAGAAATTCAATAAAGCTTTCATCTTTGAAAGAGAATCTATCATCTTTAAAAAGAGAATCTATCATCTTTGAAGAGAGAATCTATCATCTTTGAAGAGAGAATCTATCATCTTTGAAGAGAGAATCTATCATCTTTGAAGAATGTAGATGTAGATATGTCTGACTCAGCAGGGATTAATTAGGAAAGTAGAGTCTGTTTTGATTTGAATCTTGAAACACATCACAAGGAGGATTTATCCTAATTCTTTTCATGTCTTCACATCTAATAAGATCTCGAATAAGGCAACTTGGACCATATCATGTCGACATGTTTAACAACAACCTGTCGTTAAACATTAGTTGGCTCCACTAGTTTCTTGTTGTTAAAATTTCTGCTTCCCTTCTATGGAAAGAAATCTTCATCATATCTCACTTCTGACCTTGAGGTTAAAGAAGACAAACTTTATCTTGGATCCATAAATGGAAATACCATATGATTGCAACATTGGTTCAGTACCAGAATAACTGGTTCGTAAAACATTTGACAACACATTCATCATCTCATGTGGTTTCTGTTCAGATGTTTGTAAAGTATTTGACAAACATTCTTCATTTCTTGTGGCTTCTGCCAAGATTTCTCAATCATTGAAGCTCTTTGCATGGTGTTCAAAATTTTTGTATGATGTCACAAGACCATTTGAGAACAAAACTCAGTGGGGATTCAAGTGTGATGTTAGTATGACCAAAAAGTTGGTCAAATTCACAAAATGTGCTGGTGTTGAATTGAATAGGAGACATTAATTGATCTCGATATCATCCTGGGCAAGGGCAAGTGTAATACTGATCACGTTTTCTTCTGAATGAGCATTGTAGAAAGTAGAAATACTTCAGCTATAGGATCCATGTACAGAAAGATATTTGTGGAATTCTTGCTGCTGGGGATGAAACGCACATGATAAAACCCAAAATAGATAAAAATTCAGTTCAGCCTGGCTGGTAATGATAACCCCAGTAACAATGGGAATAACAGTAATATAAGTGAGTCGAGTCTCCCTTTCCAATGTCATCGATTAAGCGAAAACTATTGTGAAAAACAGCTTCGTAACCTCAACAATATGGTTGAAACTAACTGCCAGGAATCTCAAAGAAATATTTTCAATTGTCACCGACACAGAGAATACAAAATTCAAAGCTGAGATCTCGAGGAACTGATCCTTGGATCGAATGGTCTACAAAGGGACCATCTCTATTCATACAATCATGATGTAGCTTAACAAAGAACACACTGTCATGTGACACATGGTTTAAGAAGATTGGGTATTTGAAACCATACTTGCTGAATAAATATTTGTTCAACAACAGGACCCTAATGCAACTGCCTGATGAACGAAGCAATTATGTGTAGTCAGATTAACTGTTATTGTTTCACCATTTTCATTCTTCATATTTTTCTGTTTCATTGGAAATATCTGTTCAAGTCAATGATGATGTGGGCCTTCAGTATGCCCCAGTATTTGCTGATATGATCGTTCAAAAATGCATTAACAGTCCTAATTCTGATTGAAATGGGCTTTCAGCATGCCCCGATATTTGCTTCTTATTAATCTGAGCCTTCAAAATGTCCCACATGGATCTGTCTGAAGGAACCTTTAAAATGCCCCAATATTTGCTGATACAGATGTTAAAAGTGTGCTCAACATTACTTCTTGTTGAGATGAGCCTCCAAGAATGCCCAAATATTCATATTGTTGTGAGCCTTTAAAATGTCCCAATATTCTATTTTTGGTTGAAAATGGGCCCTCAAGATGTCCCTCTAGATTTGTCTGATTCACTCTCAATATAAGTTTGACTGAAATGTCATGATCCCCACGAGGTCCAATTTTGACAATGCATTGTTATGGGTACATGTGGATTTATTCGTGCCCCAAATCTGTTTATCTTGAATGCTCTCATTATGGTGTCACTAAACAGTAGTATTGTCAAGTAACTGGAATTCTCTTCATGTTATCACAAACTTAAGAAGTACTCAATCATTCTAACAGAAACGTCTGAGATATGTGTCTTCTGAATGATGTGACCATTTTCTGTATCTGGAGGGATTTAGTCGGACAGAGCAGTAAAAATAGCTTGGTAATCCGTTCCAGGCTGACACAGTGGCTTATCATCTTTCAGTTAAGGCCATCTCTGAAATATACTTTTCTGTGGGAGAGAAACCAATTTATGCAAACAGTAATCTGATGCAATAGCAAGACTACATATACAATGGTACAGGCTCTTGAAAAATCCACACTCATGCAACATGTTGATTCTGATAATAACTCATATGATTATGAAGTGATCTTTTAGGATGATTTCACAGATATTGATAGTTCTTCTGATATCGAGGAAATCCTGAATTCTGATTCTGATGAGGAGAATAAACTGTTATACTTGACAAAAATGGGATTCTAAGAGGCTGAGGCTTCAATAGCCATGGAGAGATGTGGTCCATATTCATCAATTGCAGAGTTGACAGATTTTATATGTGCTGATCAAATGGCTAAGGCTGCTGACGTACTTCTTCCAGTAGAAGGTAGGAAGCCATTATGCAATGATCCCAATTACAAGCAAAGGCGAAACTTGGGCTATGATTTGTGGAAAAGGAAGAAGCAGAGGAAGCTTGAAAAGAAGCTTCTTAATGAAGATGATCATGCAGTTCATCTTTCAATTCCAATGATCGGTTCTGGGGTTCCTACCGAATCAGATCAGATAACTCAAAGAACACTTCCAGAAGATGCTATTGGGTCTCCTTATTTCTACTATGAGCAAATTCATCTTTCAAATCTAATGATTGGTTTTTGGGGTTCATACCAAATCAGATCAGATAACTCAAAGAACACTTCCAGAAGATGCTATTGGGTCTCCTTATTTCTACTACGAGAACATGGCACTTGTTCCAGTTAATGTTTGGACTGAAATGTCACAGTACTGATGTTGTAAAACCAAAACTTGTAGATTCAAAGTATTTTCATACTGCTACACTGAAAATGGGCTATGTTCATAATCTGCCAATTGAGAACAAATTTTCTCTTATTCTGCTTCCTCCGTGTGCCATACATGATGCTTTTCCATTGACAAAGAAATGATGGCCTTCATGGGATAAAGTTGAACTGTTTACAAACATGTACAAGAAGTGTCAAATTGATAGAAAGGATCTGTAAGGCTCTTGAAGCTTATGACGATGAGTCACCTTCGAGTGTCCAGAAGTATGTTCTTGATGAGTGCTGAAAATGGAATCTGGTATGGGTTGGAAGGAATAAAGTTGTTCCACTTGAACCTGATGAGGTGAAAATGTTTCTAGGTTTCCCTAAAAACTATACATGAGGAGCTGCTAGAGACAAGTTCCCCAGTGATAACAATGTCCTGCCTCTTTTCTCTGGAATCAGTGATGCAGAGGTTACCTTCTACTGTCTTAGTATACTTTAGAAAACAAATGTGCAAGAACTGAATGATGATCGGTTGGAGCAATTGATGAGTAGATTTGTCAAATTCGACCTTGTTGTCGGTGGCATCCAGCGTAACAACCTTACTGGAAGAAATAAACATCATCAGGATGAACTAGAAGATTTTTGTTGGTGCATTTTCTTGCAATGACTGCTACGACAACTGTCTCTTCTGTTGCTCCAATATATCCCACTCTTTTCGAATCATGGAACGGTTTAGTTGACAGTAAAACTGGTCATCTCAACTTTTTGGAATCCTGTAACCAATGTTACCATATATAAAAGGCCTATAAGGAGATTCTGTTCCACTGTCTTATTCTGTGCCATAAGTCCTCAAATTCAAATTCAGAAATCTTCTGAAGGACATAATGGATATCATCTTGACAAAGAAAATGATCGGCATAGAAGAAGTAGCAATAATGTATCAAGACTTGAGCCAACATCACGGTATAACCAGAGTGCAGGTAGTGACTTGTTCATGGCTCTATGATGTAATCTTCTAGAGAACATGAATTGATGGTTGGGGAAAATAATCTGTCTGATGATGCTTATCACCCTCAGCATGAGATAAACGATAATCTTTCTTGATGAGCTGCTAATAATGTCATAGGAGAGTGTCACAAGTTCAATTCTCCAGACTTTCTGGCTTCTTGGACCACTTGCCTTCAAAAATGTGAAGTGCTTCATTATTCTGGCCTCGTTCATTCTTTTTCTACAACAGATGTAGAATAAGAAACAATTGCTTCAAGGACCTTCCTCATTTAAGGCTGTCCTGTTTGAAAATGTTTTTTCTCATTTTTTTAATTAAGAATGAAAGAATTTTGCAAAGTATTACCCCTTTCAGGTTCACAATATAATCAAACCATAAACAATAAGTTTAATGAATATCCAATAAATCAACTACACTTTTAAATCATTCAAAAATCATAGTCATATGGCAAGTGTCAAAATTATTGACTGATTTGAGGTGTAGGTTGATTTTGGTAAAGTAGGTTCTTTCAAGTTGGTTCAGTATGTCGCTTCGGCTTCCACTATCTTGAAGAAATGGTTGTTATGCTCATCTTGTAGAGATGCTTCTCGTTTCCAAAATGTCAGAAACGTCTTTGGGATGTGCGGTGCTTCTTTTAAGAGCTTAAAATTGTCTCTTATGTCGTTGTTACACCATTCAATATTCGAGCCGCCTTTTCAGGTTTTCAACTCAAATCATCCTTTGGCTCTAAGATGTTATTTAAAAATTTACATCTTAAACCCCCCTTTTATCATTTTTCATATCATGTATTAAAGATTTTAAAAACCAATTTTTGCAAATAAAAATCAATCTTGAGAGGCGGAATGAATTCTAAAGATATTCTCTTTTACTTAGAAATCCATGTATGATTAAAATGGACTTTTCAGGTACGTAATGTAGGTCATGGCTTATGGTTACGAAAGAAAGGGATAAAAAGGCCCAAATAAGTGTTTAAGGGTAATCAAACCAAGGATCAATTCATTCTGATGCCATCAATCTTGCCTTGCTTAACTTGGATCTGCTTTGTTGGAGATTTTTCCATCATCTAGATCCCTCTAGACTGCCAAATTTTGGATTCATTTCCATTTTCTAATATCTTCAGCATTTCTTGCTCTTCTTGTTTGTACTTGATCAACCTTGTAACTTGAGGCACAATAATTCACCCATCTTGATTTAATTTTTTTCTTTTTCTTTTTTGTTTTTTTTCTATTTCTTTCCTTTTTTTTCTTTTTTCCTCTTTTTTCTTTTTTCCTTTCTTTGCTGGATTTTTTTTTCTTTCTTTGCTGGATGAGTATAATACTTCAATTGCTTTGAGCATCTCTTTTTCCTTTTGCATTTTGGAGGTTTTCCATTATTCTTGATTGGATTGATCTTCAAGCACTCTGTATTTGACATACTTTATAGTTCAAAACTTTCATGACTTCATGGAAACTTGTCTTCGTAATAAAAATGTATTAACAATCTTTATTCTTGTGAGCAAATATCCTTCACCTTGCCCCCTAATGTAGAGGGTGATCCTTGGTTAGGGTTGAATCAGAAGAAAAATCATTCAGGCTCAAGTGGGGACAACAAAGGATATATATATATATATATATATATATATATATATATATATATATATATATATTAAAGGATAAATAAAACAATGCCGTTCGTCATCTCATACACAGAAACCTTTGTAAAAAGAGGTATCTCCAGGGGGATGAATATTCAAGATTAATTTTACTTACATGAAAAATGTAATTAATGCATGATATATTTATTTCAATCAATCACTTTCCCCTTCTTCTTTGAGTATGCCCTAATCACTCGAAATTATCATTAATGAGTTGGTCCATGATGCCTCATCTCGTCTCTTCTTGCAGTAAAATTCACGGATAATTGAAAGTTTGGTTCTTTTGAGGTCTTTTGGTTTATGATGGTTTTGTGTTTGGAAGGATAAATGTGTGACTCTTAAAGTCATGTATATGGTGGAAGGGGTAATATCATAAACCAACCAACTCTATCCGAGAAGGTAAACATCTAGAGTTGATGTCTCAAAAACAAGTAGAGACATTTCTTCAGAATCTCATATAAATGTAGTGTCAGGATTTGGTTTTGGGGGTCGAGTAATTGACATTGGATGGGATATTGAAGATATAATTTTACCACTTGCCAATAGATCTATAACTCTTGAAAAATTAAAAGAATATTTAATCTACTTGATACTCAATAATCTCAAGATTAAAATTTGACTCCTTGCTCATAACCATAAAAGAAACACATATTTATTTATTGCACAAAAGGCGGAGAAATGAACAAAAACATATTCAAATAAGATGCTGAAAATAGAAAGTACTACAGTGGAAGATAACACTTCTACTTGTTTATGCATCATTACTCCTCTATTATTGGGTGTGTACTTGACCCAAGATTTTTATCCTTATTTTCCCCCCATTCCTTGATCGTTTCTTGTGTCAAGACTCCCTTGTCGACGAGCGTCTCTATTTCCTTTAACAGTGACCAACAATTCCCTGTTGAATGTCCAGATTCTCCCAAGTGAAAATTACAGAAGATATTTTGATCATAGCAATGGGCATAAGGCTTTGGTGACACCTTCACCAATCTTGGTGTAATGTATTGACCTTTAACCAAATGAGGGTACAGGTCTGAGATAGATTCTTGAAACACCTTCAGAGTTTTTCTCGCTCGCGAGGCTATCATTTTCTTTGATCGTTCTGAACGAATGAATGCTCTCATGTTATCGAGGGGGTTCTAAATGCTCATTTCAGCTATAACTGGGGTAATATTAACCAGATTTCTTAAGTTGTCCTTTGCCTTACTGGTTTTCGGAAAATCTGATACATGTATCTGAGGTGTCTTCTGGGTTATATTTGCCTCATTCTTTCTTAGACCTATAGGCCAATCTCGAATTACATCCATGGGAGCCTTTTGATTTCTTTTCCCATTTTCTTTGCAGGATTTGGTCACATTAGTCTCTGTTGAAGCAATAATTTCTGAACATTGAACCTTCACCCCTTCTTTTACCTTATATTTTTGAATTGTTTGCTCTAAAGGATCTTGGAAATTTCCCTCAAGGTTACCAGGAACCTTAGCTGAACAATTTGAAATTCCAGTCTGATTTTTCCAAGGAACCTCCTTATAGGTCCAATTCTCATTTGGAGGCCACTGTGGTGGAACAAGTCGTGGAGTAGTTAATCTGGCTGAGAGCATTTTTGAATGCAGTTTTTCACTCGAACAATGGAAGGGAGGAAATTGAAAACCCTGCACATTCTTTTTCTTCTTGACCACTTTATAAGGTTTGACACCATGTTTAACTGAATAAGACCTCATTATATTAACTTCAGCTTCTTTCTCGACGTTAGTATCGTCAGAGCCGCTTATCTTACCATTCTTGATAGGTATTTCGATCATTTCTCCAATCATGTCGATGTCAGAGAAATTATTAGTGGCATCCCCTATCATGTGATTAATATAGGGAAATTTTAATGTACTGATGAACAAAGTAG
The DNA here is from genome assembly GCF_006381635.1 of Hibiscus syriacus. Classification (NCBI taxonomy): domain Eukaryota; kingdom Viridiplantae; phylum Streptophyta; class Magnoliopsida; order Malvales; family Malvaceae; genus Hibiscus; species Hibiscus syriacus. The sequence continues at coordinate 541,477 of NW_024063152.1, read as the reverse complement.
TGAACTCCCTTTCAGTCAATGGTGGATGCACTTGAAATGCGACGCCATTCCATCATTGTGAATACTGTCGAAAACTTTCATTGCACTTTATATTCATGTTTTGCAACATTGTTCGATCAGGGGCCATATCAGCCATATGATTGTATTGACCCAAAAAGGCTTGAGATAAGTCCCTCCAAGAACGTATTTGAGTACGTTTTAGCTGATTATACCTTTTTGATGCAGACCCGGATAAACTGTCTTGGAAATAGTGGATCAACAATTTTTCATTCTCCACATAGCCAGTTATACGACGACAGTACATAGTGATATGATATTCAGGGCATGTGGTCCCATTATACTTCTCAAAATCTGGAATTTTAAAATTTGGTGGGAGAACTAAGTCGGGGACCAAGTTCAGTTCTTTGGCGTCAATCTCATAAAATGATTCAACCGTCTCTCTAGAAGTAGTACAAAATTCATTTGACTTAAACCCAGAAGCAGTAAGACAGTCAGTGGGGAACGAAACTCCAGCTTGATATTGTGAGTTCTTAACAGCGAAATGAACTGGTGATTGGATTTCCTGACGTACAGAGGTGTGCTCAGGAATGTGAACAGGTGTAATACCCAGAGAATTTGTGGAGTTTTCAACAAGACTCTTTCCAGCAGTCAAATGCTTCTCAATCATTTCTTTCATATTGTTCAGTAGATCGATCTGAGAATTAGCTTCGATTTGTGCCAACTTGCTCCTCAATTTTTCCTGTGTCTCTTTTTGCTCTATCTCTAATTTGGATAGCCTATCTTCAGTTTCTTTAGACATTTTTCTTGTGTTGTGCTGAGCGTTCTTGCTTCAAGGAAAAACCAAGATCACTTCGTTTGAAATCCTTATTTTAATGAATAAATGTTTTAATGTATTATGACATAAAAAATGCAAAGATGCCAAATGCAAATGTAAATATGTGAATGTAATAATAAGAATACAAATTGTGCAATACAAAAGCAAACATAAAAATACAAATGCAAAGATTCCAAATGTAAATATGCAAATGTAAACATGTAAATTATTTAAAATATCAGAATAGGACATCCAGTTATATTAAGACTGCCCTTTTCTTTGATATTGAAAATAAATAAACATTATTATTTAATTAAATATGTTTTAATGCATGATGTAAGTTTAAAAATGTAAATGTAAATACAAACGTAAAAATGTACAAATGCAAAATACAAATGCAAGTATGAAAAGGTGTTACTCAAGAGTGATCATCTTAGAACAGATTTCATTGAACATAAAAGTTTTCGTGCATCAAACAAAACTTTACATATAGGGGACATCTTTCAGTCCTAACTTCAACAAAACTTTACATATAGGGGATAACTTTCCCTCCTAACTTCTCTAAAGCCAAGTTAGTTTCCATTCATGCTCAACAGTTGAATTATCAGTCTGTTTCAATTCTTTGTAAAGTTAGGTTGGTTTATCTGCTTATGGGTCATATTGTTTGTCTGGATTGTAGCTTCTTCTGTGATATTTTTTTTCTTCATCTTCTGTGTCACTTCTCGGAGTTGCTCATTTTCCCTTGTAAGAGAACATTTTTGTCCAAGAAGTTCTTGAACAAGATTTTCATATAAGTTGCAGTTCTTTTTCAGCTTGGTGACCCCTGTTATCCACTCTTCTGGGGTACTTCCTAGGCCAGCATTTTGAAAGGCTTGACTGATCTTCTGAAAATCTTCATGCATGGTTTTCATTTCTGTGCTCAATTTCTTGTTTTGGTCATTCAAGTCCTTCAAATAACATGCTTGAGCTTCATAAAAGCCTCCTCCACTCTGAATGCCCTGACTGATGCTCTTGCCATAGACTGCTTTTGGTATCAATCTGGCAGAATCTTTGTGGAGTACTTTTGGTATTAATATAACAGGATCTCTGTGTGCATTGCTCATTTCTATCTTCAGAGTTTCTTCAGGATGTCTTTCCTTGGCCGCATCATATTTTGTTTGATCATAAAACTTTTTGTCCATTTACGATTTCTTTCCAATTTGATGAACAGTCTTTCAAGTCAATACCTTTTGATTATGCCATGATCATGCAATGCAAACAAAAGAAATCAAATATAAACAAGTTTAGAGCAAACAATATGTATGAAAAAAATGAGAAGTGAAAAAAGAAATTGGTTAGTACCAATTAATGGAAAGAAAAGATCCTATTTATCAAAGTATAAATCCTAACTTCATGCTTTCTAGTTCCATGCTTTGTTTGGAAAAATTAACCTAACTGCATGATTTCTAGTTCGCAGGCATTTATTCAGAAAAAAAATAATGAATAAATTAAAAGCTAGAACTTATTTCTCCTTTGTGTATACCTATTTACAATGGTTTCAGATCAGGAGAGTTTTTAGGGTTTATTATATGCAGGTTTTTAGTTCTAGGAGTAAAGGTACTCGAACTGTCCTTGTTGATGCCCTCTTAGGCTGTCAACCCTCAATCCTAGTCCATTACAGACTTAAGCGGATCGAGTTCAATTCGAGGCGATACATTTCTCTATACCTGACACGGAGAATAAATTCTCACGAAGACATAGAGCATATGAACCCCGAAAGTTACTTGCTAGGTCTGACACGGAGAATAAATTCTCACGAAGACGTCGCTTTCACTCCCACTTAAAAGGGACAAACTCAATTATAGAGCTTTATGTTATGCAATGCAAGTGTTGTGTGTGAGGAGAAATGTTCAAACCTCTAACAGATAAATAAAATAATTAATACTTGAAAAAAATATTAATAAAATAATATAAAAATAATAAATAATAAAAATTTTGAAAGAAAATAATTAAAAATTAAATAAATGAATTTTTTTTCTAATTAATAGAAACAATTTATAATTAATTTCAAAGCATGACTGTTCCCAGCGGAGTCGCCAAGCTGTCGTAACCGGTTTTCGTCCGGACACGAAATTTTAAATACTTGACGGAAAAAGTGATGTGAATAAATGGTTTTTAAAATAATTTGGGAGTCGCCATTGACCTTTTGGGTTAGGTAGGTCGAATACCTAAAAATTATCTTTTAAAAGAGTTTTAAGAAAACATCAGTTAAAAGATGAACTGATCTGCGCTTATAACCAAAAATTCATTCTTTTTAATGATAAAAAGGGATTCGTGGTCGGTTACGTTTAGGGAATGATTAGCACCCCTACAACGCCCAAAATTAGTACTTTTTAATTATAAATTGTCTCTATTATTAGAAATTTAAAAATTCAAAATATATTTAACTCATAATTCTGTTATTTCAAATAATTTTAAGAAAATATATTAATATACATATATAAATAAGATATTTATTTATTTAGAAATATCAGAAAAGGACTTCTAGGTGCCTTAAGACAGTTCTTTTCTTTGATATTAATAAATATTAATTTAAATAAAATTAAATAATAATTTTTATAGCATTTATTTTTAAAATACCAGAATAGGACATCCAGTTGTATTAAGACTGCCCTTTTCTTCGATATTGAAAAATATTAAAATAATTTATTGAAAAAAATATATATTATTATTTATTATATATTTTATGACTACATAATAATAATAAAAATATTTAAATATATAAACAATTAAAATAATAAAAATACAATTAGAACGATATATTTAAAAGCAGTAAAATAAATGAAAACATTTAAAATTAGTGACTAAATTAGAACGATATATTAATTATAGGCTTTATTAGATAAAGCAAAAGATGGTGTTAGTTTAGTGTTTTATCTATTCTGTTCTTCAGGTGCAATCCCGTGTGTAGTACAGATAATAGGCTTGTTTTTCATTCCAGAGTCCTTAGATGGCTGGTAAGTCTAACTCCATAGTATTCGGAAGCATTTTAAGTCCGTAACATGTTAGAGAAAGATATAAGAGAATTCATGCACTTGATTCTTTACTTTTGAGTTGACACAGTGTAAATGCAAGTTGGTTCCGGAGACGAAAGAAACTAAAATGTTATTACAGTTTTTTTTTAATAAAAAGTCAATTGAAATTAACTAATCTCTCACCAAATCCAAAATGTTCATATCGTCAGGATCAAGAAAATGGACTTATTTTACTATTCTTAGTCAAAAATTGGTTTGTTGAATAAACTATCTAATAGATGTGAGCATTCGATCGAGTCGAGTAAAAAAAATTCAAGTTATTCAATTTATCGAGTTGTATTTTATGACTAAAGTTAAAATTTAAAAAATTCGAGTCTAATTTATTACTATACTTGAATAAAGTAGCCTCTAATCATTTTCATCACGTCCCATCAATGATGAATATTTTTTTTATTTTTTACTATTTTTTCTAATGTCATATTTTTACAAATAAATTTTCATTTTTTTTTCTTGTCATCCTTTTTAGAGATGATTACTAATATATATTATAGTTTAATATATATTAATAATTGGAAAGATAAACATGGTTAAATAAATAAGGGTTTTTATGTCAAGAAGATTCTTGAACAAAAAGAAATTGTTTTAATCAACGAGGTTGATTCAAGTGATAAGTAGTTTAATATCGCTTAAGTAATGTCTCAAATTCGAGTCCTTATGTAAGTAGAAAATTTTCGTTGGGATACTCAATCACCTATCAAAATCAGGTATACGACACAGATTAATCCAGATTAGTCAGGATAAAGCCCTGAAAACCGAAAAGGCAACTAAAATTAAAAAAATTGCTTTAATATTTTATTATCTCAATAATTAGCATTGGGTAGTTTGGACAATATGTGGGATTAGATATCGGAAATGATTTGGTGAATAATTCATCCAAAAATATATTTATCAACATAATATTAAAATAAATGAAGATCAAAAGATCAAAGTGAGTGGTCCCATCTCATAATTATTTATTAACCCTATGCTTATATATACACCTTTGTTATATTCAAGCAAACTATTTAAAGCCAAAATTGATTCCACAAGCAACAAATAAAATAAGATAAACTACATCAATTATTACCTAATTACAATAGATTTCGTATAATTCAATGATTAAATTAAGATTTTTCTAATATAACTAATAATTATAATTTTTATTAAAAATTAAATTTATGATTTATTTATAGTTTAGTAAATTTTTATTGAATTGTAAAGTTTAAAATGTCTAATTTAAGTTATAACATAACATAATTCAAATTCAAATTATAAATTTATCTTATGATCTGACTTGTGTAGTTTGAATTTGTTAAATGAATTTTTAATATATAATCACAAAAAGAAATAATAAATTTAGTTTAAAAATATAAAAATCTTAAATTTATTTTTTTATTTTTAATCTTAATATATATATATATATATCCAATTATAAACCAACAATTAAAATTGTATTAGTGATTTAGGTGTTCTCAAACCCTTTAATTGTTGAATTCGAATACACTCTTTGTCACTTATTTTTTTTTTCTGACCTTAGTTATAATATAAGATATATACATAATGTTGTAGTTCAGCTCACATTATATCATTAATGACATATGTTATCATTTAATTATATGATTAAATTTATTGAATTAAATTAAAATTTAAACTAAATTGATATATTGTATAAGTAATGAAAACCAAATGTGTAATTATACCATTTTGACTATCCATCATTTCAATTTCCCGTCAAATGTTAATAGTATGTAACTTGATTGACATCATTTAATTAGTTAAATAATTTGATTAACAAGAGATCGATTATCAAATTAAAATCGTTGTTATTAAATGGTTGTGGTTTACCTAATAAAATATATGTATATGTTAGAATTTAGGCTGATGAAAATTTTAAGGATAAAGTTACAAAATAGACCCTCGACTATAGGATATTACATTATTGAGTCCCCTTATTATTAAAAGTTACAAAATCGTCACTCGATTATTCATTATATTTCAAACTCATCCTTTTCCGTTAAAAAGTTAACGATCGTCTGAGCTGGACATTAACATGTTGATTGAGATATGATAGTCGTTTGAGATTATGAGATTAGATTTTATCATATCTTAATCAACATTAGAATTGCCCGCCTAGCTCAGTTGGTAGAGCGCAAGACTCTTAACCTTGTGGTCGTGGGATCGAGTCCCACGATGAGCAATTCATAATTCGGAGGTCATCCACGTAAGCTGCTCTCAACCTGGCGTTGGGGCAGCCTACTACTCTACCTCCCCCTTATCCCATTACATATGGGAACAGAGTCAGCTAATTTAATCAACATGTTAACGTCCAACTTAGACGATCATTAGTTTTTAACGGAAAATGATGAGTTTCAAAATAATGAATAGTTGAGTGACCATTTTGTAACTTTTAATAGTCGGAGGACTCAACAAAATAATATCCTATAATCAATGGATCATTTGTATACCTTACTCGGAATTTAAAACAAATTAATAACGTGTGTCCAAGGAAGAAACGTGAATACATATAAAAAGATATGCATTATTGTAATTATGGTGACTTTTGCAAATGTAAAAATAAAATATTGCTAAAAGAAATTAGGTGAATATTTCTTTATTCATGTAGAAAGGTTGAAAGTTGTATCATGGAAAACAAAAAGCAGAGATATAGATTCAACGTTTGACTTGGTTCTTCAACAATTTCAGAAGTAGGAAAAATGGAGAGGGAAAGCATGGAAGAAGGGCTGTTAACAGGCAGATATGGACCACCAAATGAAACAAAACCAAGCATCAATGGTGGCGCCGGCGGTGACAGTATTACCAGCGACCTTAACATACCATCATCGCCGGCAGCTTCCTCATTGACATCTGTTCTCGTCTTCAGTACGTTTGTTGCCGTTTGTGGCTCTTTCTGCCATGGCTGTTCTGTAAGCTCTTCCCTTTCTTCTTCTTCTTCCTCATATCCTCAACGTGAAGATCTTCAACATTTTTTAGCAAAAAGAACCTTAAATTTATATTAATATGCAAGTATATGAAATAATGAACTAACTTTGAAAATGAACCCAGATTGGTTATTCATCACCTGTGCAGAATGGGATCATGGAAGACTTGAGCCTCTCTGTGTCAGCAGTTAGTGCATGCCAATCTTTTCTACTCTTTTTTTCCTACTCAATTTACTTTCTTAAAGCACAAGAAAGCTGTAGGTGAGTTTATTTAACTATCTTACTCGGATTATTGTGAGTGATAAACACAGGTATAGTTAATTTTTTCGAAGTTCATCTCCTATTTATATTTGAATATGTATTGGACATAGATATAGATATAGTGCAGAAACGAAGAATCCTAGTAATATAGATGTGTAATCTTTGACACCAATTTGCAGTACTCTGTTTTCGGTTCAATAACGACAATTGGAGGAATGGTAGGAGCATTTTTAAGTGGGAAGATAGCAGATCTTATCGGTCGAAAACGGGTAAGTTATATTTGTTTGGTTAAGCCTTTACATATTCTTCTAAATTAATGTGTTCCTATACTCTTGAGAAACAGACAATGTGGTTCTCTGATGTCTTCTGCACTGCTGGGTGGCTATCAATAGCATTCGCAAAGGTTAACTTCCACTTTAAGTTATTTCCTTTCCGGTAAAGCTACACTTAGCTTTGAATTCGATAATGGAACAATTCGTAAGAAAGATCGTAAGAAGTGTGTGTTTACTTTTGTTGGAAGAATGCCTTGTGGCTGGACATCGGAAGGCTGTTGATCGGAATCGGGGTTGGTGTGATTTGTTATGTGGTAATGTACTAAAGTTTGTAGTTCATACATATTTCATCAGCTTGAAACAGTTTTGAAGTAACTTAACGATGATATATAGCTGAGCTTTCTATATGAAAACAGGTTCCTGTTTACATAGCTGAAATAACACCTAAGAGTCACCGTGGATCATTTGCATCGGCAAATCAGGTAAACTATACTAAACCCATAATTGAAAATGTGATTTTCAGCTTATCGTTAATTCAATTTAAGCTTCTTAATGGTGCAGTTGATGACTACATGTGGGTTTGTACTTATATTTTTCACTGGAACAATCATTTCGTGGCGCACACTGGCTATGATCGGTATATACAATTTTCTTATTAACTTAAGCTAAAGGTAGTGTTAGTTAAGTTTTTTATCCATTCCGTTTCCTTCAGGTGCAATCCCCTGTGTAGTACAGATTATAGGCTTGTTTTTTATTCCGGAATCCCCTAGATGGCTGGTAAGCCTAACATAGTAGTCTGCCAATCTTTGGATGCTTTTCAAGTACATAACATGTTAAAACGAACACGTGAATGCAAAACATGACCGACTTCTGCAGGCAAAATCCGGTCGAGAGAAAGAGTTTGAGGCTTCTTTGAAGTGTCTAAGGGGAAAGGACTCGGATATTTCCGAAGAAGCTTCTGATATCAGAGTAGCGTATTGGCTTGATATCTTGTTACTTCTGTGAACACAGTTTTCCTCATGATAACAAGAAATGTTATGTGCTTACAATATCTTGTAGGTTTATATGGAAACTCTTGAGCAACAGACAGAAGAAAGTTTCCTCGAATTGTTCCAAAGGAGATATGCTAATGCACTCATTGTGAGCTTCGAATAACATTCGATTAGTATGCTAATTTCTTTTAAAGACTTTCCTGATGATTTCACATATGGCTTCTTAAACTCTGCAGATTGGAGTTGGCCTAATGTTATTGCAACAACTAGGAGGAAATAGTGCTATGGCATATTATACCAGTAGAATATTCAACGAAGCCGGTAAATTTACGTCTTCCATGTTGTTTCCTATATAATTATTGCAGCAGAAATTATTCAAAGAAGACACAGTTTTGTTTGCAACAGGCATATCAGGTAACCTTGGCCTTCAAGTTTTAGCTATTGTACAGGTACCTTCATGGCTTCTTTTCCAACTTGGAGTTGATGTAAAATTATGTTCCAAGCATTTCCGAGACATGCCAATTACATTGTTGTTTGCAGATTCCGGCATCTATTTTAGGTTTATTTTTAATGGATAGATCCGGCAGACGACCGCTCCTATTGGTTAGTTTCATAAAAAATTCATTTCAAGATGGTAAAATTGTTGAACATACAAGTAAATATGGAATCAATCGAATTTTATGCAGGTTTCTGCAAGTGGACTGTGTTTTGCTTATTTTCTTCAGGGACTGTCATTCTGCTTTAAGGTATTGCAAAATTTAGTTAATTTTTTTCAAGAGATTGTCCTTTCCTGTTTAAAGCTTTCCAATTCTTTCTTTTTTTTCCTGAAAACTTTGATGCTATTTTACAATCAGGAATTCCCCGATCTGAAGGCACTTACTCCGTCTGTGGCATTTACCGGCACATTGGTACTTCAGTCTGTCTTGCATATTTTACCTATTTTGTCAATGCAGTAATCATGAACACAATACATGATTATTTGTAGAGCCTGCATGCATCTAAACAACTATAAGTACATATTAAGCCAAACTATATGTGTAAACTGATCAATACTGCAAACACAGATCGGTGCTACATTCTACTCGATAGGCTTGGGAGGAATACCGTGGATTATAATGTCGGAGGTATGTGCCAATTCCGAGATCGAAATCTTCGCCGTTGCTTGCATATCTAGCTTTCCCCAATAGCTGTAGGCAAGAGATTCATTTGACTAAAACATGGTCCATACTATTTGTCAGATATTTCCTATCAATGCTAAAGCTCAAGCTGGAAGCCTGGTGACTCTAGTCAATTGGTCCACTGCTTGGGTCATTACTTACAGTTTCAATTTTATGATGGAATGGAGCGCAGCAGGTCATTCTCCGTTTCTTCTCTAACAGAGTAAATTAAGATTACATTTCTGAACTAAAATGTATCAGCAAATATGATTGCAGGAACATTTTTCTTTTTCTTGGGAATCTCAGGGTTAACTGTTGTATTCGCGGCCGTGTTGGTCCCGGAGACAAAGGGGAGAACACTGGAGGAAATACAAGCATCTATCGCTCATTTTCTGTACATTTAAGACATAAGGAATGGACAGGAATGCACCAATATGTATAAGCAATACGCATATGGCTTACTTTCATCCGTATATTTACAAGTGATCATTCCCAAGGATGAACAATGCTGGTGAACCCTTCTGCATTTCCACATATCGGTCTTAAAAGACCCTGCATATTACATCTGTATACTGTATACGTGCAATGTACTGATACATTAATACGTTTTAGTAGGATGTAACAACCCAAAAACCTTGTATTATCAAAATAGCGAAACAAATAAGTCCCTGTACTGATCAGTACTGCAAACTCAGGTCTGTGCTAAAACTTTCACAATAGGATTGGGGGAATACCATGGATCATAATGTCAGAGGTATGTAGCAATTCCGAGATCGATGCTCGCCCTAAAATCTGGAAACAATAGATTCGTTTAACTAAAACATGGTCCATTTCCCTCCCTCCCTATCAGAGTAAATTAACATTACATTTCTGAACTAAAATGTATCAGAAAACTTCATTGCAGGACCATTTTTCTTTTTCTCAGTAACCACAGCCTTAACTGTTCTATTCGGGGCCAAGTTGGTACCGGAGACAAAGGAGAGAACAATGGAGGAAATACAAGCTTCGACCACTCACCTGTTTTCCGTAACATATAAGATTTAATCTTGCATGGCTTTGAATGCACCATGTTTACAAACAACACATATATGGTTTACTTTCATTCTTGTTTCACAAGTGACCATTTCCAGGGAGGAACAATACTGGTGAACCGTTTCCATTTCCTCATATTGGTCTTAAAAGACCCTGTATACATTTGTATACTGTAAACTGTACACTTGTATGATATTGAGACATTCAATTTTTTTAAATATCTAAACCTGGAATTTGAGTTCTCTTTGGCAAATGGCAGCTAAATTTGGAATTTTCTTTTGCAGGCAGCTCAGCCGTTCAAGTAACTGTACTTCATTTAGAGAGACTCTTATAAATATCAAAATATTATAGGTTTTGGCTTTTTGAACATTTAATTCATATGAACAAATGAAAACCATTTACTCAATATGCATGAAATATTCAAACAATCCAACAAATATCACATTTCATGTGGGGACCCTCAGGCCCAATGGATAACTCTTATCATTTCTTCAAACTGAAAAATTAAGTTATTGTCCTTTTGTTCTTTACACCACTTCCAATGAAACTCCTTTACTCTGTTGCTTAATTATTGGCTACAGTTCTCTTGCTTGAATTTTTGAGAGATGAGTAGACAGAAAATAGAAGATGGTGAACTTTCAAGTTCTTTGATAGTTAAAGAGAAGCCTCCGGATGGAGCTGGACATGGTAGTTCCGGTGAAGAACAAGGTGGAATTGGAACTACGACTTCTGCAACAACTATGGTTGTTCTTAGCACCATTATCGCTGTTTGTGGATCTTATGTTTTTGGGACTGCTGTAACTATCTGTTTTCAATATTGAAATGATTAGTTTTACTTATAATCTTAATCTGCAAAGTAAAGGGGTTTCCCTTATCCTGCTTGACCATGAATTTTGATTACAATGACTGTTGAATGGCTAAGTTTGACCTTAATTCTACACAGTACCTGGACTGTACTTGTTCACCTGTTGAAAAGCAATAAGACTTAAGAAACTCGTATTCGGATTCGCCGATGGTAATCATACTGTTTCATTCGCCTTACAAAAGTTGAACTAATATGATTAATTTACCAGATTGGATATTCATCACCTGCTCAGACTGGAATCATAGTTGATCTGGGTCTCTCTGTGGCTGAGGTAAAGTATAAATAGATCTGTTTCCTTTATACAATATTTTTTACCTTATAATTTTATTTCAAATGCCTTTATGCAACCTTTGTTACCGAGCTGCATGATCATGTTAGGTAAAATTGTACCCATTACAAGAAAAGCTCAAAAGCTGGCATATTTGTTCTGTAACCTAACTGGTTAAGGTTGGAGTTGGCCTAATGGTTCTGCAACAATTCGGGGGAGTCAATGTCATTGCATTTTATGCTAGTTCAATTTTTATATCAGCTGGTATGTTAAGAACATTTTCATGTTTATGAAACAATAGAAGAACTATATAGGAAGTTCAAACTGGAAAATAATTTTATCTCAAGTTTTTTGTGACAGGATTTTCCGGTAGCGTTGGAATGATAGCAATGGTTTTCCTTCAGGTCGGTTCATCATGACCTGCACTATCATCAGAGTTCATATCATTTTGGTTAATATGCTTTTCTTAAAAACTGGAATAATCTTCTGCAGGTTCCAATGACAGCTTTGGGAGTAGTCTTTCTCGATAAATCAGGACGAAGACCACTTTTATTGGTACAAAAGCCTAGAAATGTATCTTCTATATATATTACATTGTGCAAATGTCCCTGCTGAAGTCTACTTATATCTACAGGTATCAGCAGCTGGAACATGCTTGGGTTGCTTCCTAGTTGGATTGTCATTTTTCTTGCAGGTTCTACCAGATTTATCGATCTCGAATTTCCAAATCCTTTTCATGTTCTATATTCTTTTCTCAAAAACATTAAGCTCGACTGCATTCAGGACCTTCAACAATGGAAGGAAGCCACTCCTATATTATCACTTGTTGGTGTACTGGTAAATACAATGAATCAGTGTTTTAGGCAGTAGCTTTCATGAACAGAATCATCTAGTGCTGATACGTTCGACTCGATTTAGGTGTACACGGGATCATTTTCGTTAGGCATGGAAGGAATACCTTGGGTTATATTGTCCGAGATAATTTTACCATGATCTAGATTAATTTGCAGCCTTCAATATTATATGAACTAAAAAAAAGGGTTAGCATTTCAGATATTTCCCATAAACATGAAAGGTTCAGCAGGAAGCCTTGTGACATTGGTTAGCTGGTTAGGCTCTTGGATTATTTCCTTTGCATTTAACTTCCTCATGAAATGGAGCTCAACAGTTAAAAATCAATGCATCTGATATTGTCAACGTTATCATTTTAGCCACAGAATTTGACCTTTCTTTCCCACGTTACACTGTCTTCCAGGAACATTCTTCATTTTCGCCACCGTATGTGGCTCGACTGTTCTGTTCGTGGCGAAGCTGGTGCCGGAGACTAGGGGACGGACACTCAAAGAAATACAAGCGTCGATGAATCCGGTTTCGTAGGATAAGTGGATGGTGCATGAACAATCAATCAACTGATACTGAGAAATTCAAAGTCCTAATTTCAATTTCATATTTACACAATGTAAAAACTTTTAGTTTTATATTAATTTAGAATCATCAGAGTAGTGGAAATAAACTAATTGGATTAAATATAAATTAAAACTTGATGTGTATGACCTATGTGAAGAAAACATGAAATTTAATGATTAAACCATTAAAATATTTATCATAAAATTTGTATAAGAACATACAGAAATTAGTTAATTTTATGAGTGTGAGATGACACTCCAATTTTTCTTAATAAATTTTATTTAAAAGAAGAATAACATAACTTAAAAAATAATTGACAACCTCATCCACTTTAAATTTTAATATCACAAATTAAATTATCTGATTTTGATTTTACTCTTATATAATGAATAGGGGAGGAGTAATATTCCATAGAGTTAAAACATTACCTCCAACGTGCATGAAAAAGACATTATATATAAAAACAAGACATTATTGTAAACCCAAAGACAAAATGGAAGGTAATAAATTAAATAGATACCAAAAAAAATCAAAGGACTTGGATAATGATATATTTTTAGAAGAGGACTTGGTCAGAAGGAAAAATCCGAATCATTCAAGTGCGGATTTGCTTTTGCCACGTGTGTCATTTGTTTATGTTGCGGATAAATAATATTTAAAATCATTATGATCAATAATTTAATAAATAATATGTTAAATTATTCATGTGATTGATCTAGAACGTTTTAGTCATTTTAACCTTTAATTTTAGATGAAGGAAAATTGATAACCTTTAAATTATCCATGCTACAAATCTTGTTAGATTTTTTGTAGCCTCTTCGAGAACATATATCAAGGAAAATTGATAGCCTTCAAGAATGTTCAAAGAGCTCATCCTAGTTTAATTTAACAAAGCAAGGAAAAATCAATGAATGTCTCTTTTAATTCGAAGGAAGAACGTTTATAACTCGTGCTAGGGCAAGAAAATTTCATGTAGCTATGGAAAAAGTGTTTTGTCAAAATGGGAACTTGAAAGATGAAACACCCATTTCAATGGAACATTGCAACCTTTTACTTGTACATGAGTTTGCATGAACATTTATAAATTTGCATGTTTAATTATGCTTGGTAGTTCATGTTAGGAAATATACGAGTACAAGTAATTTCCCTATAACCAGATTAGTGAGAATGCGAAATAAAAGCGGAAAAATAATACCCGAAAATTGATAACGGAGTTCAGCCAATTGTGCTTACGTCTCCGGGCTGCTGCAGATCTTTTACTAAGAGAGAAAATTTACAGGTGTTTACAAAGCACTCACTACTCACAAGAAAGCTCTCTAGTATAGGAAGAAAGAAATGTTTTGGGATGATTATGAAGCTAAATGAGCTAGGGTATTTATAGTTGAAGCTTAAGGACTAATCTTTGAAAATACCCTAAAATACAATGATTAAATGTGTGATTATACCATTGATCAAATTCAATGAATTCAAGCCGCCCCACTTGCTCAGCCGCCCATTTAGCTAGCAGCCCATGTGCTGCCTTTGTTGAAAAATATCAAGCAAAGCCGGTGCCCCCACCAAGCGCTGGTGCCCCCTTTGACTTTTCTTCCAACAATCTCCCACTTGAAGACTGATTTTAATATGTCTTCACACCTTGATCAATGCAACAACATTTCTGGTCTTGTTATTCTAGCATGCCAACTGAAGCTGAACACAACTTCAGTTTGTCCGTAGTCACCGTCTTTGTCAACATGTCTGCCAGATTTTGAGCTCCACTAATCTTTTCAAGTTTCAAAATCCCATCTTCCAGAAGAGACCAGATAAAATGATATCTCAATTGTATATGCTTCGTTCTGGAATGAAAAGACAGATTCTTTGCTAGATGGATAGCACTTTGACTGTCACAATACAAGACATTATTTTCTTGTTTATTGCCTAACTCTTCCAAGAAACTTTGGAGCCAGACCATCTCCTTGATGGCTTCCGTAACAGCGACATATTCTGCTTTGGTTGTGGAGAGAGCAACTATATTCTGTAGTTGAGAAACCCAACTCACAGCGGTTCCTCCTAGAGTATAGACATACCCTGTAGTGCTTCTTCTGATGTCAACATTTCCGGCTAAGTCAGCATCTACATAGCCTGTCAGTATCGTATCTCCACCTTTGAAACAAAGTGCTTTGTTTGTGGTACCACGCAGATATCTGAGGATCCATTTGACTGCTTCCCAGTGTACCTTGCCCAGATTATTCATGTACCTACTAACAGTTCCCACTGCATGAGCAATATCTGATCTGGTACAAACCATGGCATACATCAGACTTCCAATTGTTGAGGCATACGCCACATTCACCATGTGTGCACGTTCTTCCTCCGTCTTTTGTGACTGTTCTTTGGAGAGTATAAAATGAACACTTAAAGGTGTACTTACTGATTTAGCATCTTGCATGTTGAACCTAAAGAGTACTTTGTTGATGTACTCAGCCTTTGATAACATCAAAATCCCCGACTTTGTGTCTCTCTTGATCCTCATCCCAAGAATCTGCTTTGCAGCGCCCAGATCCTTCATAGCAAATTGCTTCGACAATTTTTGCTTCAAGTGTATAATCTCTTGCATGTTTGAGCCAGAACGAGCATGTCATCAACGTACAACAATAAAATAATGAAGCTATTGTCGAACCTCTTGATGTAGCAACAATGATCTGCTTGGCATCTGGTAAAACCACTGCTACCCATGAAACTATCGAACTTCTTGTACCACTGTCTAGGAGCTTGTTTTAAACCATACAAGCTCTTCTTCAACCTGCATACCATGTTTTTCTTGCCTGCTTTTATGAAGCCTTCTGGCTGCCTCATATAGATTTCTTCCTCCAAATCACCATGAAGGAAAGTTGTCTTTACATCTAACTGCTAAGATGTAAATTCTCTGCAGCTACAATTTTCAACACCAGTCTGATTGTAGACAATTTTACGACTGGAGAGAAAATTTCATTGTAGTCAATACCTTCTTTTTGCTGAAAGCCTTTGACAACCAATCTTGCTTTGTAGCGCTTGCTCCCATCGTGCTCTTCTTTGATCCTGTAAATTCACTTGTTATGGAGCGCTTTCTTGCCTGGTGGTAATTCAATTAATTCCCATGTCTGATTTGACATTAGCGAGTCCATCTCATCTTTCATGGAAGACTCCCACTTGACTGAATCCTCCACTTGCATTGCTTCATCATAGCATTCTGGTTCACCATTTTCAGTCAGCAACAAGTAGTGCAAAGAAGAAGAATATCGTTGGGTTGGTTTAGGAAATCTGGAGGAGCGTCTCAGTTCTGGTGTGCGTGGTTCTTCCTCTTGAACTACTTCAGGACTGATCTGAACATCATTTCCAGAAATCTCCTCGAACTCAGCAAATTCCTTTGTTTCAGCTTCGGTATTACTTGATTCTGCGGTTGACCTGTCTTTGTACATCACATTTTCATTGAAAATGATGTCTCTGCTTCTGATGATCTTTTGATTTTCGTAGTCCCAAAACCGGTAATCGAACTCATCACCACCGTAACCAACAAAGACGCATTTGTTGGACTTGGCATCAAGTTTACTTCTTTCAGCAGAGTTTATGTGTAAATAAGAAATACAACCAAACACTCTTAAGTGTGAAAGGTTTATTTCTTTCTTGTTCCAAGCTTCCTCTGGTATTCCGCCATCCAAGGGAACTGAGGGCCCAAGGTTGATTAGGTAAGCTGTAGCTTCAGCCCATAGAAATTTGGGCAATCCGGCATGTATCCTCATGCTTCTGGCACGTTCATTCAGAGTTCTGTTCATACGCTCTGCTACGCCATTCTGCTGCAGTGTTATGGGAACTGTTGTCTCCATCTTGATCCCATTGTTTGCGCAAAAATCTCTGAATCTACTGTCTCTGTATTCTCCTCCATTATCAGACCTCAATCGTTTGACTTTCAAACCAGTCTCATTTTCCACCATGACCTTCCATTTTCTGAAGGTATCAAACACTTCTGATTTCTTCTTCAGAAAATAAACTCAAACCTTCCTTGTTGAATCATCGATGAATGTGACATAATATAGTGAGCCTGCAAGAGATGGAACTGGAGATGGTCCCCATACATCAGTATGAACCAACTCTAACCTTTCTGCTTTGGGTGTCTTGCCAATCTTTGCAAAACTGACTTTCTTTTGTTTGCCAAAGATGCAATCCTCGCATCGTCCGACATCTATATTCTTTAGATCCGGCAGCTTCCCTTTTGACAAAAGTATCTTCATCCCTTTCTCGCTCATATGGACAAGCCTTTGGTGCCATAGGTTTGATTTTCCATCAGCATCTGCTGCAGTAATGATATTCTCTAAGTTTGAGGTTACATAGAGAGTACCAGTCTTCTTACCACGAGCAATGTCGAGTGCTCCTTTGGTAATCTTCCATTCACAGCCTGAAAAGGTTATGCTATATCCTTCTCCATCAAGCTGACCAACAGAAATCAGATTTCTTTTGAGGCCAGGAATATGTCTCACTCCTGTCAGCTTCCAAGTGGTCTGGTTTGGCAGCTTTAGTCGGATGTCTCCTTTTCCGATGATCTTTAAGGTTTCATCATCAGCTAGATGAACCTTCCCAAAATCACCACTGACATAGCTCTCCATGATTTCTCGGCATGGGGTGGAGTGGAAAGATGCCCCTGAATCCAAGATCTATGATTCAATCAGACTGTTGACGCTTAGAATCATGGCATCACCTGTCTCCTCTGTCATGTTAGCAGATTCTTGTGCACCGGTATCTTTCTTCAGTGCTCGACAATCTCTTTTAAAGTGACCCTTCTTGCCACAATTATAACAGGTAAAATCTTTCTTTCCCGTTCTGGATTTTCCCCGTCTGGATTTTGATCTGCCACGATTTGAATATCTTTCTGAAGTTCTTCCTCTAGACTCCATGTGCAAGGCTGAGGAGGTTGATGCTTCACCCGATTCTCTCCGTCGAATTTCTTCACTCAATATCAGATCCCGAACATCATCGAATTTCAATTTGTTGTTTCCCGACAAGCTGCTGATTGCTGTAACAGTAGCATTCCAACTGTCTGGTAAAGATGATAAGAGAATTAAAGCTCGAACTTCATCATCGAACTCAATTTCCACTGAACTCAACTGGGTTGATATAGATTTTTCTGGTACAGAAAATCTTCAATTTGCATCTTCCAAAATCCAAAGTTCGCACCATCGAACTTTTCAATTTTCACATTCCTTTCGTCTGCAGTCATCGCTCCCACTCGAATCTGGCTTCGTTTGGATCGTTTCTGACAATTTCTGTGAACCGCCGTGTATTAGAACACCTCCGTCGACAAACTCGTATCGCCGACCGAATTTCAATATTCACAAAATTTACTATTCATGTGAATAGTAACCCGAATAGTAACCTCGCAAAAATTTGACAAAATTCACAATCAAAAGCTCTGATACCAGTTGTTAGGAAATATACGAGTACAAGTAATTTTCCTATAACCAGATTAGTGAGAATGCGAAATAAAAGCGGAAAAATAATACCCAAAAATTGATAACGAAGTTCAGCCAATTGTGCTTATGTCTCCGGGCTGCTGCAGATCTTTTACTAAGAGAGAAAATTTACAAGTGTTTACAAAACACTCACTACTCACAAGAAAGCTCTCTAATATAGGAAGAAAGAAATGTTTGGGATGATTATGAAGCTAAATGAGCTAGGGTATTTATAGTTGAAGCTTAGGGACTAATCTTTGAAAATACCCTAAAATACAATGATTAAATGTGTGATTATCACATTGCTCAAATTCAATGAATTCAAGCCGCCCCACTTGCTTAGCCGCCCATTTAGCTAGCAGCCCATGTACTGCCTTTGTTGAAAAATATCAAGCAAAGCCGGTGCCCCCACCAAACAAGCTGGTGCCCCACTTTGACTTTTCTTCCAACAGTTCATTTATCGCACATGAATAAAGATGCATGCTAGTTCATTTAAGCATGATAGGTCATTTAAGTATGTTAGTTCATTTAAGTTAGTTTATTAAGTGTTAGTTTGTATGATATTTTCATTTTTCATTTTATTCAAGTTAATAAGTACGAATATTTTCTATAGGTGTTTTTAGATGCAATTTCAGCTAATGATAAAGTTTGGAATTTTAGTGACTGTTCGAATTCTTCAAGGGATAATAAGGACTTCATAATCACCCTTTTATGAGAGGCTATTCGAATTCTCAAGAGGAAGAGAGCATTCAAGGGCTCTTTTTATTCATCCATTACGCCATTAAATGAGAATGAACGACAACAATCAAAGCTTTGGGAGTCCAAAAGTTTCTCCAATGAGGACGCAAGGATGTCTACATTCATTCTAAATATGTCCACATTCATCCTTTATTCATCATAAAGAATTAAGCTTTGGAATTCCAAAGGTCTCTTCTTTGTGGAAAAATGGATGTCTAGATTCATCCTAGAGATGTCTACATTAATCCTAAAGCTCCAACATGACTATTCGGCTCCCAAGGGAAAAAGAAGGTCACAAGCTATTACATGTGTCTTCATTACCATTAAGATAAAGGCTCTATTTCAAATTCTAGCCTTGAAACCCTATATAAATAGGTGTCCATTTCTCCATTGTAAGCTTACAACTTTGATTTTATAAACACACTTAAGAGTGTTATCTTTTCTAGTTCTTTAAGAATTTTATCGGTTCATCAAGTTTAATCTTGTAGCATATTTTCATTCATTTTGTTATATCGTTGGTTCCTAGTTCTCTAATAACAAGTGGGTCACGATCCATCCTCTTCCATATTAGGTTCAAAAACTTATATGGTTTGAGTCAACATTCAAAATAGTGTTGGTTCTTCCTTGTTCCCACGTCATCATTAAACAATTCCATCGCCTTCCATACACTTTCTATTCACAATCAACCTATAATAATCACAATCACATATTACCAAACCTTCTCATACCATTCGTCATTCCAACTTTACAAAGTTCATCTTTTTGAATTTAAAGTTAATTTTAAGTTCTTACTAGAATCATGGTCGGGTAAATTCATAAATAATTCGATAAACATTTGTTATCGCAATAGTGCTAGCACACTTGTAACCGCAAGTATAGTGGATAGCTTTAAGCTATTAGGTTATCGATCTTACGAAGAACGATAGTTAGATATTTAAGATTGTCGGTGTAATGTACTGTAGAAAGGATAAAATTTAATGAGTCGTCGATGTAAAATAAGAGAAATATAGAGTAAATAAACTAATGATGAAGAATAAGGTATTTGTCAGCGCACTTTCAGCCCAAGTAAACATGATAGCCCATGCAGATATATTGATTGTTAATGCAGTGAAGAGTATGTATATCTTAATAGATCAACTTCCCTTAGTTAATCAATGACTCACACTTAACCTAAACAAGTATACCTTCCAGTGATTGTTAAAACATAATCGAAGGAAAAGCAAGATGTTATCCCTATCTACTTGGCTCGCTCTCAATAATGCTTCTCACTCGCACGTTGCTACACTGTCGCTTCCATGGTCAGGAGGCTTCTAGTTTGCTTTAAAATACCTAGGGTGGTTTCAGCTGCCATGACCATGACGTGAATAGATTTTTCTAAAGAGGATGATCTGATGCGTGAAGGAGAGAGAGAGCAAATCTTCATTCTCTTTGACTTTTATTGTTGGATTGCTAGAGATAGCTTCAAGAAATGAAGAACAATAACGTTTCTTCTTTTTTAAGCATATTGATTACATTGCCTTTATAGCAGTTTTATAAGATGCTTAGCTGAGCTACAACCACCTCAACTGCACGCTAACATCCTTAACACCCCTAACCAACCTTAACTGTTTAACAGACTGGAGCAGTTACTCTAATATTCTCTCTATTTTCTCCTTCTTCTTCAACAAGGCAGGACACACATCTTTGTTCTAAAGACTTCAAATGCAGCCTTAGTTAGTGGCTTAGTAAGGCCATCTGCCACCTGACAATTTGCTGGAACATAACTAACACGTAGGGCTTTTGCTGTAACCTTCTCCCTAATAAAATGAACATCCATGTCAACGTGCTTCGAATATGCATGATAAACTGGGTTCATGCTCATTGCGATGGCGCTGGTGTTATCACACCAGATAACTGGTTATTCATGTTGCTTCACGCCTAGACTGAGTAGGAGTGCATTGATCCAAGTGACCTCTGTGGCTGTGTCTGCTACACTACGGTACTCCGCTTCCATGGTGGACCTGGAAACGGTCTTTTGCTTCTTCGAGCTCCAGACCACGGGGCATTTTCCAAGGAACACAGTATGACCAGATATTGACCTTCGGTCATCCGTATCACCTCCCCAATCTGCATCAGCAAATGCGACGACCTTCAGTCCTGCTTCACCAGCGAGGAACGTGAGGCCATAATCCAGGGTGCCAGCCAGGTATCGAAGTATACGCCTCACTGCTGTCATATGAGACTCACAGGGTGCATGCATATGTTGCGCAACTTTGTTCACACTGTATGCAATATCAGGGCGAGTGTGGCATACATAGAGAAGTGCACCAACTAAACTTCTGTACTCACGAGCATCTGAGAGTAGAGTCCCTGCTTCATGAAGCAGTTTTGCTGACCCGACCATAGGTGTAGCTGCAGAATTGGCATTTAACATTTTGCTTTTTCCAGGAGCTCAAGGATGTACTTCTTCTGCGAGAGAATCAACTTACCACTACTACGCTTGACCTCAACCCCAAGAAAGAAACTCAGTTCACCTAAGTCCTTGGGTGAGAAATCTTTCTTCAAGTGCTGAACTACTCCCTCAATGTCATCCTTACATTGCCCATTAATAATTATATCGTCCACTTAGACCAGAACAAAGATATAATCATCATGTACACATCTCACAAAAAGTGATACGTCAGCTAAAGACTCCACAAATCCCATTCGCTCGAGGTTAACCTTCAGCTTGTCATGCCAATTTCTGGGCGCTTGGCAAAGCCCGTATAACGTTTTGTGTAGCTTCCACACAAGCGGTGATCCATCCGCAACAAATTCCTCAAACCCAAGGGGCTGCTGCATGTACACTTCCTCAGACAAGTCACCATTGAGGAACACGTTATTTACATAAACTTGGAGTAGAGACCAATTCTTAGTGACAGCAAGAGAAAGTACCACATTCAGTGTGACAAATTTCACAACCGGGCTGAACGTATCCTTGAAATCGTACCCAGGAACCTGTGAGTACCCTTTGGCAACGAGTCGTGCTTTATACCGTTGCACAGACCCGTCTGGGTTCTTTTTTATTTTAAACAGCCATTTGCAGCCAACAACATCACTACCGTTGGGCAGGGGAACAAGGGACCAAGTCTTGTTGTCTTGTAGCGCCCCAAGTTCAACATCAATAGCAGACCTCCAACTAGGTGATAACAACGCAGTTCGAACATTAGTGGGAACTGTGTCATCGAAAAAACTGGTGTACACATTTGGCTTAAAAACCTTCATTTCATGGCGCTCCCTGGCTATGATCAGTATGTACTTTGCTTTTTTCTTTATTAGATAAAGAAAAAGATAGTGTTAGTTAAGTACAGTGTTTTATCTATTCTGTTCTTCAGGTGCAATCCCGTGTGTAGTACAGATAATAGGCTTGTTTTTTATTCCAGAGTCCCTAGATGGCTGGTAAGTCTAACTCCATAGTATTCGGAAGCTTTTTAAGTCCGTAACATGTTAGAGAAAGATATAAGAGAAATTATGCACTTGATTCTTTACTTTTGAGTTGACACAGTGTAAATGCAAGATGTGAATGGCTTCTGCAGACAAAATATATATGGTCGAGAGAAAGAGTTTGAAGCTTCCTTGAAGCGTCTTAGGGGAGACTCGGATATTTCTGAAGAAGCAGCTATTATCAGAGTAGATTTTAGCTTCATATCTTTTAGTTTTTCCCCAGGAAATTTGGAACGCTTATTTCCTCATGATGTGTGCTTATATTCTCTTGAAGAGTTATTTGGAAACTCTTGAGCAACAGACAGGAGCAAGTATCCTTGAATTGTTCCGAAAGAGATATGCTAATTCACTCATTGTGAGCTGAGAATAAATATGCTAATTCGTTTTATGACTTGCCTGATCGTTTTATAAATGGCTTCTTGGAGTTTGCAGGTTGGAGTTGGCCTAATGTTATTGCAACAACTTGTAGGAGCAGGTGCCATGGGATATTATACTGGTACAATATTTGAAGAAGTAGGTAAATTTATATCTTCTATGTTGGTGCTTATGTAATTATTGCACAGCGAAGTATATTTTTTTGTTGTCATAAAAGAAGATGAAGATACAAAGTTTTGTCTGCAACAGGCATATCAGGTAACCTTGGCCTTCAAGTTTTAGCTATTGTACAGGTACCTTCATGGCTTCTTTTCCAACTTGTAGTTAAGGTAAAATTATGCTCCATGCATTTCCGAGACATGTCAATAACATTGTTTTTGAAGATTCCAGTAGCAATTTTAGGTTCATTTTTAACGGATAGATGCGGTAGACGACCACTTATATTGGCTAGTTTCGTAAACAATGTGATATTCATAATTAAAATAAATAATCAATAAAAACATATATTGATCTATCAATGATTTTGGGATTTTTTTTTTTTTTTTTGAAAAGGGATGTTTTGTGTTAATATCCGAAATACAAAAACATGACAATTACATGGGTCTCGTTAAAATACCTCTCTAAGCCTAACCGGAGAAAAATAGTACACAATGTAATTGTCAAAACGATAAACAACAACCATAATGATTCACACCAGTCTTAAACTTCAAAGCACTGCCGAAATGCTAAACACAAAACACTTCTCACATGGAAAAAATGCTGCACACTGCCGAAATGCTAAACACAAAGCACTCCTCACGTGGAAAAAATGCTGCACACGCCAAAACCAGCACAGAAACCAGAACACACCTTACAAAATTGCCTCAACAGCCAATAACACCCTGATCAAGCCAAGGACTGCTACGAAAGCATCAAACCATAAAGCCACGGTCCGCCACTCTGCTAATATGCAACTGAGAAAGTACTAGGATGCTGAACCGCTAGACACTCGAGACAGAGAATATATTCGATAGCAGAGCACTAGCATTGAGGGCAGGACCACTGAAATACCGGCTGGCACAACAAAAACAACTCCAGATTACCACCAAAAGCAATTACAACAAAATGGAATAAACCCATCACCATCCACTTAGGCCCAATCCAAAAACAACTAAGGAAGATGACGGGCTACCAACCACCAGACAAAAGTGACCAAACAATTGCCAGCCCCACTGAAGCAGAACCTAGAAACACTACCAAGAGGACGAAAACGACAAGAACACCCAAAAACTTTCACAAAAACTACTAATATAAGTAATATTGCATTCTCCAAACTGACTTCACACTATGGATGGACATAGGTCGGATTTTTGGTCCATCCGATTCGGGAATAAGGAATCTTCTACCCGAGACCCGACCCGATCAAAAAAAAATTTCACCCGACCCGATATATAATTTAGAAAACCGACTCGATTCGACCTGAAATAATAAAAATTATTATTTTTATTCAATAAAAACAATGACTTAATTGAAAAAATTATATATATAAGGGTATTATTATAATTATTCTTAAATATATAAAGTAAAATTATACATTTTTTTGGGTCGGGTATTTTTCACCCTAAACCCGAACCTAAATTTTTAAAAAAAAACCGACCCGATTGAATTGGATTGGGTCAGAACCCGTCGGGTTCGGGTCTCATGCCCATCCCTACCCCTGATGAAAACAACCGCAGCTGGACACCAAATGGAACCCTTTTTTTCCAAGGTAATTGACCTCAGCGAGAACCATTAGCTACGTACCTGCATTAGAATATTCTCCTCCCAGCAAGTATCACAGACCAGCATTTGACAGACCCTGCTAAAACATCCAGGAAAAGAGTCACCTCGCACCAATCATCTGAAAAAAACCACAGATTACAAGCTAAACGACAAGGATATGCACTAGCGACGCAGCAGAAACAACTGTACCTCAAATCAGCAATCAAAGAGCTACTACACCCCGCCCCAGCCAAACCACACCACCAGCCAGTCAAACACCCCACTGAGGCAGCCCAGCACAGACCCACATTAACTTTCAGCAAATTCACTCTAGAATAGCAACCCCACACATCAGCTTACCATACAGAAACACACACAAATCCACTAGGCCACATCACCTTCTAACAGAAATCATCGCACTGGGATTACTGCAAAAATCGGAAAATGAAACGATTTCCTCAGGCCACTTCCACTTGCACCAACACCCAATTCTCGAAACGACCGAGTCAAACAACTTTTCCTCGGACCAGTTGCTCCTATTGAAAATGATTTCATTCCTTAATAGCCAAATAGACCCAAAAAATTCAAACAAAGCTAGCTTCCATACTGGTTTGCTGGATTTGGAAATTGGGGCTCCTACCCACGACGAGATGAAGGATCGCACATCACCCGGGCACACCAGATGCAAATTCCATATGGCACACCACCTTGACCAGGCTCTCCATACAACCTCACACCGACAAAACAGGTGGTTTACTGATTCAGACTCCTTTAAACACAACATACAAGCACAAGACTCCGAATTCAAACATCCTCGTTTTTCGAGCTCCACCCGAACAGGTAGTCTTTGAAGCACTGCTCTCCAAACAAGAAGCTCAACTTTCGGCGGAGTAAGGTTTGCCCATACCAAACTCCAGAAATTATCGCACTCGTCCTCAACGAGAACAGAAGCGGAGCAAAACGAGCTCGGAGTGTACACCCCGCTCGGTTCCCCCACCCACCGAGTCACATCCACTTCCTTACTTCCTTGAGCTGCTTCATTTAAAGTTCGGATAAAATCATCCCACATGTTGAATTCCCACGAGAATAGCATTATCCTTATCTCAATATTCCAAGACCACTTCCCATCAATCTTCAACCCGAACTCTGAGACCTTCCCCAATTTTTTTTGTTGCTAGCCCAAAAATCCGAGGATAGGATTCTTTCAAAGACAAGAAACAAGTCCAGTGGTCGTTCCAAAAATCAACCGACTTCCCGTCTCCTAGCACAATTCTCGAACTCTTCGAAAAAGAATCGTCCGGGTTACCTAAGGGCTAAACTACACTTCTCCAAACCCATGACATTTTTTTCGGATCCAACAGAGGGGGAAGTTAAACACCCGCATCAAAACCATACTTGACTACAACAATTCTTCTCCATAACCGATCGGGTTCTCTATCAAATATCCAAATCCATTTATTGAGGAGAGAACGATTTTTTAAGCGAATGTCAACTAAGCCCAAACCTCCCTGCTTTCAAGGTTTACACACTCTCCCACTTGACCCAATGGATGGGTTTGTCATTACTAGAGCGGCCCCACAAGAATTTTGAGATGATACTTGTCAGCTTAGATGCTAATGCCACGGGCATATCTTCACCCCCACCCCATCGGACCTAAGAGCAGCTTCAACGAGATCAATATTATACATACTTTTTATCAACCCAACAAGGCACCTGCTTTTCCAATCATTCTCCTCCCTTTTCAAGCAAATCTTGTTCGGCACTCCATTCATTTTCTCATTATTTAGCATTTCATCAATCACCCTCACGTGGACAACATCAGGCTGCTTACTCTAAATATTTTCTGACACAAAGATTGGTTTTGCATTACCTGTTACGACTTCTTTGAAGGATCTGTTATCCCTCAACGACACAGACAGCAAATTCTTTATGAAAATAACCGATTAAGAAGAGTTCGATTTCTCTCACATAATCCCCGAGTATTTGACAATTTTTTATGATTTTTTTTTTTTAATTGCCTTATGAATAGAGAAAGATCTAACTTTTGTAGAAGAGTTTCATCTATTCATATTAACATCACATCTTGTTAACATAGCAAATTTTTTTACGATAACATCACATTTTTCCACGCAATGTAATTTTTATAATGTAGATTTAATTAAAGTCTTTTAAAAAATAGATTTGAACAATTAGAGTTTTTTTATAATATTTTTATATTTTTAATAAAATCCAATATTAAAATCTAAGAGTAATGATGAAATTATATCAATTTTTTAACGAAAAAACAATAATAAAATATTAAAGTAATGATTAAAATTTAATATTGTCTTCATTTTTAACGGAAAAAAGACGAGTTTTGAACATACTAAATAATCGAGTGATCATTTTATAACGTTTAATAGTCGAGAGACTCAACAAAGCAACATCCTATTGTAAGAGGATCATTTTGTAACTTTTTATAGTCGATGGACTCAACAAAACATCACTCTATAGTCGGAGACTATTTGTGTACTCTTGAAATATGAAGATATCGTGGACGTAGAAATCTAATAACACCCTCAACAGCTAAAACTATGGTGCATCTTGAAAATCATGACCAGGGGGTGAATACTCGATCGAGTCTAAGTCAAGTCGAATCAAAAAACTCAAATTAAAAGGATCAATATAAATATAATAAAAAACTATTTAACATAATTTGTATATATATTTAAATTTAAAAATATAATAACAATTGTATGTATTTAGATTGAATCTAGAAATATATCAACTAGTCAGTATAATTTTGGGTAAACTACTGGATTGATCACTTTTGTTTTTGTACATTTTTTGCTCATCAAATTCAAAAATCATAAGTTTTAGTCACTTACATTATTGATTTATTAAGTTTTGGTAATTTATGTTATCTGTTGTTATATGTTAGTTACTGAGTTGTTAACTCGCGTTAGTTTAATGATGTGGCACGTTAGTTAAAAGGAGTTAAATTTTAATTTTACCCCTGAACTTTAGATTGAATACTAGTTAGACTTTGAACTTTTGATAAAGTATCTTTTTGACCTTAAACTTTAGATAAATTTTCAATTTGACCCCTAAATTCTGTCAAATTCTCTAGTCGCTGCCACCACTCACTGTTGATCACTGTTGGTTGTCATAGGCAGTCGTCGTCGTCTCCTTGAAGGGGCTCCTAGAGAAACATTCCGCTCCAATAACTTATTCTAGTTGTCACTATTCAATCGTCGGGCAGTGGCACACATTTTCTCTATAACCCAACATTCCACGGAGGAAACAAAAGAGAGAATTTCTCGTATGCGAATCGAACGTATTGGTGACTGCCATTAGGTAGTAATCAATACATTAAATACTCTCTCAACAAAAATAAAATTATATTAAAACTTAATAAACAGAAAATAATGGAAGAAAGTTAAGACGGCTGCTATTGTTTGTCCTCTAAAACCACTAATAAATTCTCCTTAAAGACACCTCTCAAAATATGAAATATGAAGAATGTTTTTTCCTTTCTAATTTTTAATACTTCATTTTAATTAATCCGGATCGACAATAAAAAATAAAGCATAGCGACAATGGTGGTGGTTTCGTCCCATCAAATCAATGGCAGCTGTAGTTATTGACTATACGGTGAGTAAATCTGTCTATTATGAATCTGATGGGGTTGTGGTCCGTATGTATTCGGAGGAGCTTTTATTTTGTTGAATTTTTGGCATGTAATTTGTCTATTATGAATTGGGTGGGGTTATGTTCCAAACTGATCGGAAGACTTGGTAAATGGTTAAAAAGGTGAAAGTTAAATTTAAACAAAAATAATGAGCATTAAAAGACAGTAACAAAAATGTTGAAATTAAAATTACCATTATAATTTTTATTTAAAAAATGTTTTGAATGGAGGAGAGTAAATATCATCCTTGGCTGTTACAGCGTTTATAGGTGGTTCTGTATGTGTTCCCTCTTCAATTTTCATTGTCAATGTCAAGTGTTAACCTTTCATTTCATTATCTGTTTTGAAGGCACTTCTTTTTCTGCTGCTTCTCAGTATTTTCTTTCTTGGTTCTCTTTATTGTCTCTCTATTGTTCATTTTGTTTTTCTTTACATCCAGACCCCCCAAAGAAAAAGAAAAAAAAGAAATGGATCCAATTGCTGCTGGTGCTGCTGCCAATATCTCTTCGAAGTAGCTAAAGGTATCTTCCACGAAGCAAAACGTCATATAAGATATGTAATTTCCTACAAGAGATACGTTAAGAATTTCGAGGAAAAAATTGAGAAGTTGATTGAGAGAAGATCAAGCGTGCAACAAGATATTGTTGTTGCTGAAAAGCTTCCCCCGTTCTTACTTTTCCACATGCGAAATTATTGCGTGCAACAAGATATTGTTGTTGCTTCGTGGAAGATACCTTTAGCTACTTTTCCCCCGTTCTTACTTTTCCACATGCGATCCTATCAGAGATACGTCAAGAATTTTGAGGAAAAACTTGAGAAGTTGATTCAGAAAAGATCAAGCGTGCAACAAGATATTATTGTTGCAGAAAGGAACGTGGAGAAGATTAAAACGGATGTCCAGGGTTGGTGCGATAGAGCGGACAAGTTTAATAAGGACTTATGCTATCTAACCAAAACTAAAAGCAAAGAAACATAGTAAGAATCATTGATAAAGACTTGAGAGGTCCTTAATCCTTTTTTTTTTATTTAATACTTTTCAATTTTTTATGAAACTAAAATTAAAGAAAGATAATAACAGTTGATAAATACTTGAGAGGTCCTTATGTATCAAAAATAACTTATAATAATCGAAAATTTTAATAAAACATAATTATACGATAATCAAAAATAATAATCGCGACAATGGTGGTGGTTTCGTCGCATCAAATCAATGGCAGCTGTAGTCATTGACTAGACGGTGAGCAAATCTGTCTATTATGAATCTGGTGGGGTTGTGGTCCGTATGTATTCGGAGGAGCCTAATTAATAATTTTTGGCATGTTATTTGTCTATTATGAATTGGGTGGGCCAGGGTTGTGTTCCAAACTGATCGGAAGACTTGGTAAATGGTTAAAAAGGTGAAAGTTAAATTTAAACAAAAACAATGAGCATTAAAATGACAGTAACAAAAATGTTAAAATTAAAATTACCATTATGTTTTTTATTTAAAAAACGTTTTGAATGGAGGAGAGTAAATATCCTCTTCGGCTATTACAGCGTCTATAGGTGGTTCTGTATGTGTTCCCTCTTCAATTTTCATTGCCAATGTCAACAGTCAAGTGTTATCCATTAACCTTTCATTCATTATCTGTTTTGAAGGTACTTCTTTTCTGCTGCTTCTCAGTATTTTCTTTCTTGGTTCTCTTTATTGTCTCCCTATTGTTCATTTTGTTTTTCTTTACATTCAGACCTCCCCCCCTCAAAGAAAAAGAAAAAAAAAAGGGATGCAATTGCTGCCGGTGCTGCTGCCAATATCTCTTCCGAAGCAGCTAAAGATTTCTTCTACGAAACAAAACGTCATATAAGATATGTGATTTCCTACCACAGATACGTTAAGAATTTCGAGGAAAAACTTGAGAAGTTGATTCAGAAAAGATCAAGCGTGCAACAAGATATTGTTGTTGCTGAAAAGCTTCCCCGTTCTTACTGTTCCACATGCGAAATTATGGAATGAAAATAAGCAAATCCATAAAAGAATCTGACAATTTTATATACCAAACAAAACTAGAAAGATAACAATTTTATATCAAATCAATGTAAGCTCATATTTGATCATACATCAAGTGAGCTGCTCCCACAAGCCCTTTTCAATT
This sequence comes from Hibiscus syriacus, assembly GCF_006381635.1. Taxonomy (NCBI): domain Eukaryota; kingdom Viridiplantae; phylum Streptophyta; class Magnoliopsida; order Malvales; family Malvaceae; genus Hibiscus; species Hibiscus syriacus. The sequence continues at coordinate 510,841 of NW_024063152.1, read as the reverse complement.
TGGGTGCATTATGAATTGGATGGGGTAGTGGTCCAAATTCACAAGACTCTTGGTAATTGACTGGCATGTGAGCTAGCTGCTCCTTGAGGTCCTTAGTCTTTCTTTCCTTATTGATGATAATTGATTTTTATTTTCATATAATAATTGACTGGCATGTGAGCTAGCTGCTCCTTTTTGACTATTACAGCTTTTACAAGTGGTTCAGTATGTGATTCTTCTGCAATTATCATTTCATCATCAAGTATTATCCATTAACCTGAATTCATTCTGTTTTAAAGTTGTTTTATTTCGCTTTCTTCTTGCCTGCTTCCTTTCGGTATTTTCTTTCTTGGCTCTCCTTCACTGTCTCCGTTTTTCATTTTGTTTTGCTTTCCATTTGAACCTCCCCCCAAAGAAAAAGGAAAAAAAAAACCAGAAATGGATCCAATTGCTCCTGGTGCCGATGCTGCTGCCAATATTTCTTTCGATACTGCGAAGGGTATATTCCGCGAAGCAAAACGACATATCAGATATGTAATTTCGTATCAGAGATACGTCAAGAATTTCGAAGAAAAACTTGAGAAGTTGATTCAGAAAAGATCAAGCGTGAAACAAGATATTATTGTTGCAGAAAGGAACGTGGAGAAGATTAAAACGGATGTCCAGGGTTGGGGTGCGATAGGGCGGACAAGTTTTTATTTATTTATTTGTTTATTTATACTTTTCAATTTTTTATTAAACTAAAATTAAAGAAAAATAATAATAATTGATAAATACTTGAGAGGTCATTATGTCTTTCTTTCTTTATTTTCACTTTTCAATTTTTTTATTAAACTAAAATCAAAGAAAGATAATAATAATAATAATAATAATGATTGTTTAAGACTAGAGAAGTCCTTATTCTTTCTTTCCTTATTTATATTTTTCAATTTTTGATGATAAATGATTTTTATTTTCATATATTACACGCTCCTATATAATTATTATTGCTTGAACTCATGTGACTTACAGGTAGGGGTGAGCAAAACTCGACTTTACTCGAAAAAATGATTTTTTTAATTTCAAGTTATTCGAATTAACTTGAATTACCAATTTGATTTTTGAGTTCTACTCGAGTTGAAATTTTGAAATTTCAAGTAACTCGAAAAAATGAAATTTGAATGAGTATTTTGATAGATTTACGATTTGGTCCCTGATATATTGTTCCTTCAATTCCTCATTCATTTTAAGTTAAAAATTCATCAAATTTAAATCACATGCTCCTAAACCATCGTAAAATACATATGTACTTTCAATTTCACTTTTGATAACATTTTTTATATTTTTTCAATTTAATCCCTCAATTTTGCATGGGCTTAAATATAAAAAGGTGCCCAATGTATGCCCTTTTTCAGTTTAGTGCCTAACGTTTCATTTCGTTACTCAAAATCGGCCAAGCCGTGACGGACCGTTAGTTTTCTATGTTAAATGACACATGTCACAATCTGAGAGTTTTAAAAATTTTATTTAAAATTAAAAAAAAAAGAAAATTATATATTTTTTAAAAAAGAAAACAACACAAAAAATTTGAAATAACTCCAAAACATTGAAAACCTTCATTTCAACCCATTAACCTTGAAATCTGTCACCGAACCACCCTTCTCCGACCGATGGTGGTTATTTCAAAAATTGTGTTTTCTTCTTTAATTTTTTTTGTAATTTTAAATAATTTTTAAACATTTCCAGATTGTGACATGTGTCACTTAACGGAGAAAACTAACGGTCTATCACGGCGTGACCCATTTTGAGTGACGGAATGAAACGTTAGGCACTAAACTGGAACCGAAAAAACGTTAGGCACTAAACTGGACCAAAAAAACGTTAGGCAATAAACTGGAAAAATGGATATTCCTTGGGCACCTTTTGTATATTTAAGCCATTTTGCATGATTTCCATATTTCTTCAATTCATCTTTCATTTTAAATACGTTTTTGACCAAAATTTAAAGCACATGTTCTCCTACCACTGTAGAAAATCTATGTAACTTCAATTTTTATTTTTTACTAAAAATATATATACTCTATTTTAAAATTTAGTTATTTAAGTTTGTATTTTACTCAATTTAGTATTTTGACTACAATTGTTTACAAATTCTTTTTTCACATCAATTCTTTGACTCCTTTATACTCTTTTTAGTCTTTATACTCAAAATACCTTCTTTGAAATATACTATTGTAAATATATTTTATAATTTTAGATTGTATGTGATACATATAAATAACATTGTAATGTGAAAAGAATATATATATATATATATGGTTAGAGAAAGTCAAAAAATTGAAATAAAAATGTACTATAATACTATAAATAATTACAATTAAATTTGTATAGAAACTCTAATAACTAGACTCGAACAACTCGACTCAAATTTCTTAAACTCGACTCGACTCCGAAAAATTTCAAGTTAAGTTTGAGTTATAAAATAAGACTTGTCAACTCGAATAATTCGAAATTTTTTTAATCGACTCGATCGAATGCTTACCCCTACTTATGTGAGAAAACACCCACAACCAACGAAGCTATTCCTTTGGGTTCAATTGATAATAAATTTTATAAGTACTTTATGTTTCAATATTTTTTAGTAGTTTAAGATAATTATAAGATAATATTTATTTAAAATCTTTTTTTAGTCATTGATATATAGATACACACCTTACAGACACAGCCAGAGACAGAGTCAAAATTCTAATTCAAGTGGACAAGATGTAACTAACAATAGAAAATGAAAAGGGTAAAATCAAAATAAACCAAAATGAGGGGGACAAAATCAAAATAAACTAAAATTTGAAGGTTTAAATACATGTTTCTCCCTATATAATTTTTAATAATAAAAAACTAGGGGAAAGTGGCCCCAACCTTTCACATAGCTTTGTCCCTATACATAGTTACTCGAACACATAACTTCTAATTAAAATATTACTATCTTTAACCACCAAATAATAATTTATATATATTTTTTTAAAAATCATTATAATCTTTCAATAATTTATTGCATGATTAATAAAAAAATAAAGTGGTAGAGATCAATTTAATAAATGTTATTTTTCTGTTAATTAATTCAAGTTGTAATTTATATAAATTTAAAGTTTTATAATTAAATATATACAAGATAATTACATTTATACATTTTTTATTTCCTACATATATATTATATAAAAATATAATTTTTATTATTATATATTCATAATTATATTTTTTTGTAAAATAAGTAATTAGGTAAAAATATTAAAAAGGCATTTTATATATATTATATACATTTTGGAATAGTATTCAATATACAATCTAAGAAAAATAATTCCACAAACACTTATTAAATAACGATAAATATTTTATTTATTTCTAAAATTTTAAATATATTTTTTAAAATTCTTATCATAATTTTAAAAATATTTATAATTTTTTTTCTCCCAACTTTTTTTTTTTTGATAAATAACTTTACACCAAGTAATAGTGCATAAACTTCCTCCCATTCTCACTTTTGCGCATGCGAAATGATCGAATGAAAATAAACAAATCAATGAAAGAATCTGACAAGTTTATATACCAAACAAAAGAAAGATAACAATTTTATATCAAATCAATGTGAGCTGTGATATTTGATCATGCATCAAGTGAGCTGCTCCCACAAGCCATGAATTTCGCTACATTATGAATTGGATGGGGTTGAGGTCCAAATTGATCGCAAGACTTTTGGTAATTGATTGCCATGTGAGCTAGCCGCTCCTTTTTGACTATTACAGCTTTTGCAAGTGGTAAAGGTGTCCTCCACAAAGCGAACAGACATTAGTGCGAACAAACATCCACTAAACAATAAAACAAACATTAAACATATCTAAAAAAATACTTAGTGCTTAGTCATTTTTTAATCTATCTCTCTACCTCATTTGATTCAATATTATGAAAGAAATCATCCGAGTGAGTGTTGACTGTTGAGCACAATTTCATTAGTATTTTCCTTTGAATTTACTTGAATGAAATGTTTGAAAAAATTCTCAATACTGAAAATTATTTGTTTAATATGTTTAATAAAAGCTAATGACTTGTAATTCAAAATTTAATAAGGACTTGAACATGAACTAAAAACAAAGAAGGATAATAGTAATTGATAAAGACTTAAAAGGTCCTTAGTCTTTCTTTATTTTTATTGACTTCAATTTTTGGCAGTAATTGATAATATTTTTCATACATTACCCACCCATTTAACGTTTATATATGTGGTTGGTGCTGTGTGTCAATCCTCTGCAATTTTCATTTCATCCTTAAGTTTTACCTATTAACCTTCGTCTCATTCATTCCCTTTTTTAAGGTTGTTCTTTGTTGCCTGCTTCTTCTCAGTATTTTCTTTCTTGATTCTCCTTTATTGTATCCATTGCTCATTTTGTTTGTTTTTCTTTCCATTCGGACCTCCCCCAAAGAAAAAGAAAAAAAGAAAAGAAATGGAAGCAATTGCTACTGGTGCTGCTGCCAATATCTCTTCTGAAACTGCAAAGGGTATCTTTCATGAAGCAAAACGTCATATCAGATATGTAGTTTTCTACCAGAGATACGTCAAGAATTTCGAGGACAAACTTCAGAGGTTGATTGACAAAAGATCAAGCGTGCAGCAAGATATTGTTGTTGCAGAAAGGAACGTGCAGAAGATTAAAGCGGATGTGCAAGGTTGGTGCGATAGAGTGGACAAGGTTATCGCTGAAGACAAGCATAAAGTGGATGATCTTCAAGTCAAAGCAAACAAGTGCTTCTTTGGCTTCTGTCCCAACATCAAGTGTCGACACAAGCTTAGCAGGAAAGCGGAAGAAGATGCCGCAACTTTTGATGAGCTTATCAAAGAATGTCAATTTAGCAGCGTGGGCTACCATGATCTTCCACAACCCATATTGGATACAGATTTTGAGGTTTTTCAATCAAGGGAAAGGGTTTTCAATGATATCATGGAATCCCTGAAAGATTCTACTGTGAGCATGGTTGGAGTGTACGGGATGCCTGGCGTGGGAAAAACATCACTAGTCAGAGAAGTTCATAGAAAATTCCAGGAGGCTAAGTTGTTCAATTCAGTGGTTAGGGTCACTGTATCTCAGACACCTGACATTCAGAAAATCCGAGATCAAATAGCAGAATCGTTGGGCTTGAGGATTGAAGAAAAGAGTACAGTTGTAAGAGCCAGTAGATTACGTGAAAGGTTAATTCAAGAGAAGAATCAGGGGGTTCTTATTATTCTGGATGATATTTGGAAGAAACTGGATCTAGAGGAAGTCGGAATTCCATTTAGAAGTCAACACAAAGGATGCAAGATACTCTTGACGTCAAGAAATGAAAATGTTCTAATCAATGAGATGGGTGCTACCAAGACCTTTCCGCTTGGTCATTTAGAGGACAAAGAAGCCTGGGAGTTTTTTAAGAAGATGTCCGGGGACAGTTTTGAAAGAGATAAAGAGCTGCAATCTACAGCAATTGAGGTAGCCAAAAGATGTGCAGGATTGCCGCTTGCCATTGCCACCGTTGCTAGGGCGTTGCAAAAAAAAAGTTTATTTGTTTGGAAGGAGGCTTTACGACAGCTACAGAGGCCTTACTCAAAAAATCCGAGCGAGATATCTGCTGAGGTATATTCTGCTATTGAATTGAGTATCAATCATTTATGGGGTGAAGACCTCAAGCAGGTTTTCTTGCTTTGCAGTCTATTGCGTCGTAACACTAGAGTAGAAGACTTGTTGAGATATGCAATTGGTTTGGGTTTAATTGAGGGAGTCGACACGTTGGAAGAAGGACGAGATGCGTTGTTAACAATGATGAGTAACCTGAAAGCATCTTGTTTGTTGCTTGATAGTAACACCAATGATGAATGCTTTGATGTGCATGATCTTACTTATATTGTGGCCAAATCAATGGCTTCCAAGGACAGTCATGTGTTTTCCTTGAAAAAAGATGATGTTATGATGGATTGGCCGAATGAAGAATCAATGAAAATGTGCAACAAGATTTGTTTGGAATATCCTACTCTCAACAGTCTTCCTGACCAGTTAAATTGTCCACAGCTTTCTCTTTTCCTTTTGTTTAGCAAGGATCTTTCCCTGAAATCGGATGACTTCTTCAAGAAAGCAACAAAACTTAAAGTCTTAGCTTTGGCTAGAATGCAATTTTCTTCTTTACCTTCATCAATTCGTCTACTAACAAGCCTCAGCACATTGTGCCTAGATCACTGCAAACTGGGAGATAATATTACCATTATTGGAGAGCTAAAGAGCTTGGAAATTCTTAGCCTTTTGAAATCTGATATTAGATTTCTACCAAAAGAAATTGGGCAACTGGTGAAACTAAAGTTGTTGGACGTGAGTCGTTGTGCTAAGCTCAAAACAATTTCAGACGGCGTGTTGTCAAGTTTGTCAAGATTAGAAGAATTATATATGGGTGGGACTTCTATTCAATGGGGAGAGAGCAGTGCCACTCTTGCTGATCTACATGCTCTGTCTCATTTGTCCACTTTAGAAGTTCAAATCCCAGATGCTAAGGCGGCACCACACGACTTCTTTAATGAGTTGCAGAAGTTGAAAAGATACAAGATTTTCATAGGAGTGGAATGGGCCTGGGAGTGGTTTCGCAGCTACCAATATTCAAGAACCCTAAAACTGAGGCTAAACTCGGGCATGGATGATTTGGATGTAACAACCCGGAATAAAATTTAGAAAAAAAAAAAATTAATTAAGTAATTTGGCAAAATTTGAGGATTAAATCGAAAGTTTTCAAAATTGTAGGCCATTTTAGAAGTTAAAGGAAATTCAGGGACCAAGCCCTGCATTACTCCTTTTAGTGTCGGCAGAAGATTTCATTTAAGCGTATGAATGGTTTTCTGTTTTCAAAACAGAAAACAATTGTGAAATTCCTCCTCCCGCACTCTACTTCAAAGCCGATTCCGACGCCGTCCGAATTCCGATCGTTGTTTTGAAACCACCGTTGTGTTCATCATCGAGTGAGGAACAAACCCTTCAAATTAATTGAAGCGAAACGCGGCCAAACGTCGGGAATTTCCAGTCAAAGTAGCGACGGTTTTGTTAGCTCTATCGCCGAGGAAATCTTAAATTCACCATTGATCGTTGCTCCGTTTACGACACCTCCCGCACCATCGTGTTCCTTGTGCCGTTCCGAGTTCACCGGTGTCAACCTTGTCCGCCGTAGACGGCGGCGCGTGAGGAGGTGGTGCAGTCAAAGATTCGGCCGATTTGAAATCGAGCTCTCCGCCGTTCAAAAATTTGAACCGATCGTTGTAAGTATCTTGAAATCGCTCAAAATAATTTTTAGAAATTTTTCCGGGATTTTTAGGGCCCCGGAGGACGCTCACGCGCCACACGCGCCGCCGCAGGGCGAGTGGCTGCTGGAAACCGGTTTAACCGGTTTTTAACCGGTTCTGACCGGTTTCAACCGGTTCGAACCGGTTTGACCGGTCTGAATCGGTTTGACCGGTCTGACCCGACCCGACCGTTGACCCGACCCGACCCGACCGTTGACCCGACCCGACCCGACCGTTGACCGTTGACCGTTGACCATTGACTTTCTTTGACCAAAACTTAAAATGGCTTTGACCGAGCACTAAACGACCGTTAATCTTTTCCGAGTATACCTATCCTGATAGTTTTCGACGTGCCGAATCCGTTTCCGTGGTCCGTTTTGTCAAATTCGAATCCGAAGGTCTCCAAATCTACGGTCAAAGTGGTTGACTTTGACTTTGACCAAGAATTTGAATTTTCGAAAAGTCATACTTTATGTTTTTCGACGCACTGATTCCGATTCCGTAATCCGTTTGGCCAAATTCAGACTCGAAATACCTCAAATTGATAGTCAAACCCGAAAAATGTGTATATACTTAAGAAGTTTGGCTTTGAACAATTAAATAGGATTTGAGACTGATAAATATTATTGTTTGAAGGTACAAGAGACTCTCCGGATCGTTCGACAGCTCGACCCAGCTCTTATAGATCAGTTAAACCACGTGTGCCAGTATTTACCCGTTCGAAAACTGTAGCAGAGCGTGGTGAAACCAGCAATCAGTAGATTTGTTATTTGAATCTATTGTCGAGGTGTGTTCCCTACTTGTTATTGAACTGTTTTATTGGTTTTAATACGTGGTACACCGAATTCATTGGCTATTGTTTTATGGATGCACCAATTTAATGTGACAATTTATGGAATATGGCTGCTATCTAATTTTTTTTTGAAATGGTATATGATTACCATGTTTTTGGATTTATGGAGTTTATGTCATGGTGCAATTGAATTTTGGAATTGAAATACGATGGAATAGCTCTGATCAAGCTAACTGGGCCTAATGTGACTCTTGAGGGCCCCAAGATGTTTCATTAGGTCGGCTTTCCTTTGCTGTGTGCTTAGGGTAAGCTATATGGACTTATTGACTTGGGCTTAAGGATACAAGCTTCGGAGCCTATCCTTAAGTCGGCTTTCTTTTTGCTATGTGCATAAATTAAGCTATATGGAAAATAATTTTGGGAACTACTGATGGTGTACCAGAAAAGGGTTTAAACTATGATTTTCAAAAAGTTAAACTCTTTTACGAATTTGTGAGATTACTGGAATATGATTTGTACTTATTGTGATTTTATGGAAATGTTGGGACACACTGAGCCTAGCTCACCTTTTGAAAATGTTTTCCCCTTACAGATACTGTTGGGTAGATACCTTGGTTCGAGCACTTGGAGGATCAACATATCTCTTGAAGTAAATCAGATTGTAATATTTTTATCTGGCAAGTTTACTTTATTTTGGTGACATGAACCATATTTTAAAATATAGGATTTTATAATGATAACACTTTTGCTACTACTGCTCGGTTTATTGTGATTTGGAATTTGAAGACATGTTTTAAATTAAATTATTATTTATTTGTACTATATTTACAAGTTGGATTTTGATAGTATAAATTGTTTATAATTTCATGTTTTTATAATGTGATTTTATATTGATGGAATAACGGTTGCGAAAAATGTCTTTAATAATTATAATGTGATCCACTAGACTTAGTCGAAACGCATAGGCCGGGTCTAGGGGGTTACATTTATTGGTATCAGAGCTTTTGGTTTTTAACCCTCGGACTGTGTATGAGTCCACATTGAAAATACGATTTTGAAATATTTTACAAAACGAGTTACTAAGGCCATGTCACAAAGTTATTAAGATTTTAACTATGTTTGAGACTCCAAGTGCTTATCTAACCCTAAGTTTTATCTTCTGTAGTAAACTTGAGATCCATCAAAATGAGTGCTAGACGTAGTCGTCGAACTAGCCGTGGACGAGGTCGAGTGGCTAGATTCGCAGATCCGATCGATGAGATACGGGTAGATCCCCCACCTCCGATAGGTGATCATGCTCCTACGACCCCAACGGATCTGCCTCCTGCCGCTGGTATTGGCATGACTACACCGATAATAGGAGCGACCGATATTGAGTTAGAGTCTACCGGAGTTGCTTTGGATGAGAATTTTGGTAGACAATTTCTGCAGTTAATACAGGGAGCAGTCAGAGCTACTGGTGTTGTATCTGAGGTTCCTATTTCGCAGACTTTGATTGCCAATGGAGTTAGAACTTTTGGGGGACAGATAGGTGGAGCTCCTACTGAAGCTGAGGATTGGCTCCAGGATACAGAGAGACGCATGGATCAGTTGGGTTTGGACTCAATTAAGAGATATCAGGGTGCTGTGGCGATGTTAGATGGCAATGCCTACACTTGGTGGGAGTCAGTGACCAGTAGTGTTCCTACCGATCGTTTGACCTGGAATTTCTTTAAGGATCGCTTTCGGAGCCGTTTTCTGGGAGAGCGCTATTTAGCTCAGAGACGACAACAGTTTCAAGACCTGGTTCAGGGAGACATGACTGTTTCTGAATATGAGATCGAGTTCCTGAAATTGCTGAAGTATGGATTCAGTATGGTACCTACGGAGAGAGATCGATGTCGTAAATTTGCCCTTGGACTCAGATACGAGCTGCGTAGGCAAGTAGTAACCCATCAGGATGAGATATTTGATGTGCTGGTGTGCAGAGCCAAAGATGCGGAAGAGGTGGAGTTTTTAGCTTCTGGTAGAGAGCGTGTTGATCAAGATCGATCTAAGAAATTTTCAGGCCCGATGGAGTCATCAGCACAGTCCGGAAAGAGGACTCGTACTTCAGCTCCTCAGAGAAGCAATACACGTTTCAGGCCTGCAGCATCCTCACCTTTAGCTGTCAGTCGAGGCGGTTCCTCGTCGTATTATAATGGGCCCCTTTGTGAGTATTGTGGTAAACAACACTCAGGAGAGTGTCGTAAGAAGATGGGTCTTTGCTATCAGTGTGGATCTAGTGGTCATTATCGGAGGGATTGTCCTCAGTTAGTTTCGTTTGAGCAGACCACTACCCAAACTCCTGTGCGTTCGCAGACTACAGTACAGACCCCAATTAGAGATCGTAGTCAAGGAAAGACTCGAGGATCAGCGTCCAGGACAGACAGTAGAGCCCGACCTCAGCAAAATAGAGGGCCAACAGCTTCTGAGGCTAGACAGCCAGCTTTGGTTTATGCAACTAGACGTCGTGATGACAGAGATGAGCCTGAGGTTATTGCAGGTACATTTACTATTTATTCTATCCCATACTTTGCATTACTGGACAATGGCTCCACTCACTCCTATGTATCGAGCTCAGTATCTCGAAACCTTCAGATTCCGATAGAGAACACTGAAAATACTGTTACAGTTACGAGTCCAGTAGGACAAGCAGTATTAGTGAATAAAGTATTTCGGCGTTGCCCTCTCGAGGTTCAGGGAGAAATTTTTCTCGCTGATCTTATGGAGCTTCCTCTAGAGGAGTTTGATCTAATTCTTGGAATGGATTGGTTGAATAAACACAAGGTAAAGCTGGATTGCGAATACAAGTGGGCTACTCTGAAGGCTTCAGATGGTCGGACTGTTGTGTTAATTGGGGAACGGCGTGGCTATCTCTCCAATATAGTTTCAGCGATGGAAATTGATCGTATGATCCGAAAGGGATATGAGACCTTCATTGCTTGTATTTTGAACACCAAAGGTGCATTGTCCACGATCGAGGAGATTCGTACAGTTAGCGAGTTTCCTGATGTTTTTCCGGAGAAGTTGCCTGGGTTACCTCCTGATAGAGAGGTAGAGTTCGAGATTGAGACTTATCCAGGATCTTCACCTATTTCTATGGCACCTTATCGTATGGCTCCAAAGGAACTTAAGGAGTTGAAAGTCCAATTGCAAGAATTATTCGATCGAGGATTTATCCGACATAGTACTTCACCATGGGGAGCTCCAGTTCTATTCGTGAAAAAGAAGGATGGGTCGCTAAGGTTATGTATTGACTATCGGAAATTGAACAAGATGACGGTCAAGAATAAATACCCATTACCCAGGATTGATGACTTATTTGATCAATTGCGATGAGCTACTGTATTCTCTAAGATTGATCTTCGTTCGGGGTATTATCAATTGAAAGTTAAAGGATCTGATGTTGCAAAAACGGCCATTCGCACTAGATATGGTCATTATGAATTTTTAGTGATGCCTTTTGGTTTGACGAACGCTCCTGCAGCTTTTATGGATTTGATGAATCGGGTGTTCCGACCATATTTGGATCAATTTGTGGTGGTATTCATTGACGATATTCTGATCTATTCTCGTACGGAGGCAGAGCATGACGAGCATTTGAAGATCGTTCTGCGGACTTTGAGAGAGCATCGTCTATATGCCAAACTAAGCAAGTGTGAGTTTTGGCTTCAAGAAGTGTCATTTCTGGGGCATATTATTTCTGCGCGAGGTGTTCAGGTTGATCCCAGCAAGATAGAGGCTATTATGAATTGGAAACGACCTAAGAACGTATCTGAAATCCGCAGTTTCTTGGGCTTGGCTGGTTATTATCGACGTTTTGTTGAGGGCTTTTCGATCATTGCTTCTCCTTTGACAAAGTTGTTAAGGAAGAATGTGTCGTTTGACTGGGGCGAGGCACAACAGGAGAGCTTTGAGAAATTAAAGGCGGTTTTGACTCAAGCACCGGTGTTGATTCAACCACAGTCCGGGAAGGATTTTACAGTGTATAGTGATGCTTCACATTCAGGACTTGGTTGTGTTTTAATGCAGGAAAGTAAGGTGGTGGCTTATGCATCCCGTCAGCTGCGACCGCATGAGTGTAATTATCCTACTCACGATTTAGAGTTGGCAGCAGTAATTTTTGCCTTGAAGATATGGAGACACTATCTTTATGGAGAGAAGTGTTACATTTTCACAGATCATAAGAGCTTAAAGTATCTTCTGACCCAGAAGGAACTTAATTTGAGACAGCGTCGATGGTTAGAGCTTCTAAAGGATTATGATTGCGTGATTGATTACCACCCTGGTAAAGCTAACATTGTAGCAGATGCATTGAGTCGAAAGACGGTATCGGAGTTGAGGTCTTTAATGGTCAAGATGAATTTATATGACGATGGCACTTTGTTAGCAGAATTGCAAGTTAAGCCGACCTTGGTTGATGAGATCAAAGCTAAGCAGCCCCTTGATAGCTCCTTGCTTTCCATCTTTGAGCAAGTAGAGCAGGGGACAAACACAGATTACGCAATTGATCAGGATGAAGTTTTATGCTTTAAAGGTAGATATTGTGTGCCTGATGACGCTGAATTGAGGCAGACTATCCTTACTGAGGCTCACAGTAGTCCATATGCTATGCACCCCGGAGGAGATAAGATGTACCGGAATTTGAGAGAGAGGTATTATTGGACTGGTATGAAGAAAGACATATCTGACTTTGTGGCTAGGTGTTTGACTTGTCAGCAAGTTAAGGCAGAACATCAACATCCATCAGGTTTGTTACAGCCTATCAAGATTCCTGAATGGAAATGGGAGCGTATTACTATGGATTTTGTTACTGGCTTGCCTATGACTCCTTTGAAAAAAATTCAGTTTGGGTGATTGTTGACAGACTTACAAAGTCAGCTCACTTCATTCCTGTGCGAGTAAATTATACTTTGGATAAGCTGGCAAGATTGTATATTTCAGAGATTGTCAGATTGCATGGTATTCCATTGTCTATTATTTCTGATCGAGATCCGAGATTTACTTCGAGATTTTGGAAGGCGTTACATACGGCTTTGGGAACAAGATTGGATTATAGTACATCCTTTCATCCACAAACTGATGGTCAATCTGAGAGAGTAATTCAGATTCTGGAGGATATGTTGCGGGGTTGCGTAATCGATTTTCATGGTAGTTGGGAGAACTTTTTGCCGTTGGCTGAATTTGCTTACAATAACAGTTATCAGACTAGTATTCGTATGGCACCCTATGAAGCACTCTATGGGCGTAAATGTCGCACTCCGATCTGTTGGACTGAGTTGCGTGATAGGAAAACGTTGGGACCTGAGTTAGTGCGAGAGATGGAGGACACAGTCAGATTAATCCGTGACCGTCTGAAAGAGGCATTTGATAGGCAAAAATCTTATGCAGATCAAAGAAGGAAGGATATACAGTTTGAAGTGGGAGATCGGGTCTTTTTGAAAGTTTCACCCTGGAAGAAAGTATTGAGATTCGGGCGTAAGGGTAAATTAAGTCCAAGATTTATTGGACCATTTCGTATCTTGAAGAGGGTAGGACCTGTTGCATATCAGCTTGAGTTGCCTTCTGAGTTAAGTCGTATTCATGATGTTTTTCATGTATCAATGTTGAGGAGATACCGTCCAGATCCAGGTCACATTATTCAGGTTGAAGAAGTAGAGCTAAGACCTGATTTGTCATATGAGGAGGAGCCCATTCAGATTTTAGAAAGAGATGAAAGAGTTCTTCGGAATAGGCGAATTCCAATGGTCAAAGTTCAGTGGAGTAATCGAGGCCCCTCAGAAGCTACTTGGGAGACATTGGAGTCAATGGAGGCTCAGTTTCCTCAACTATTCTCATAAGGTAAATTTCGAGGACGAAATTTCTTGTAGAGGGGGAGAATTGTAACAACCCGGAATAAAATTTAGAAAAAAAAAAAATTTAATTAAGTAATTTGGCAAAATTTGAGGATTAAATCGAAAGTTTTCAAAATTGTAGGCCATTTTAGAAGTTAAAGGAAATTCAGGGACCAAGCCCTGCATTACTCCTTTTAGTGTCGGCAGAAGATTTCATTTAAGCGTATGAATGGTTTTCTGTTTTCAAAACAGAAAACAATTGTGAAATTCCTCCTCCCGCACTCTACTTCAAAGCCGATTCCGACGCCGTCCGAATTCCGATCGTTGTTTTGAAACCACCGTTGTGTTCATCATCGAGTGAGGAACAAACCCTTCAAATTAATTGAAGCGAAACGCGGCCAAACGTCGGGAATTTCCAGTCAAAGTAGCGACGGTTTTGTTAGCTCTATCGCCGAGGAAATCTTAAATTCACCGTTGATCGTTGCTCCGTTTACGACACCTCCCGCACCATCGTGTTCCTTGTGCCGTTCCGAGTTCACTGGTGTCAACCTTGTCTGCCGTAGACGGCGGCGCGTGAGGAGGTGGTGCAGTCAAAGATTCGGCCGATTTGAAATCGAGCTCTCCGCCGTTCAAAAATTTGAACCGATCGTTGTAAGTATCTTGAAATCGCTCAAAATAATTTTTAGAAATTTTTCCGGGATTTTTAGGGCCCCGGAGGACGCCTCACGCGCCACACGCGCCGCCGCAGGGCGAGTGGCTGCTGGAAACCGGTTTAACCGGTTTTCAACCGGTTCTGACCGGTTTGACCGGTTTCAACCGGTTCGAACCGGTTTGACCGGTCTGAATCGGTTTGACCGGTCTGACCCGACCCGACCGTTGACCCGACCCGACCCGACCGTTGACCCGACCCGACCGTTGACTGTTGACCGTTGACCGTTGACCATTGACTTTCTTTGACCAAAACTTAAAATGGCTTTGACCGAGCACTAAACGACCGTTAATCTTTTCCGAGTATACCTATCCTGATAGTTTTCGACGTGCCGAATCCGTTTCCGTGGTCCGTTTTGTCAAATTCGAATCCGAAGGTCTCCAAATCTACGGTCAAAGTGGTTGACTTTGACTTTGACCAAGAATTTGAATTTTCGAAAAGTCATACTTTATGTTTTTCGACGCCCTGATTCCGATTCTGTAATCCGTTTGGCCAAATTCAGACTCGAAATACCTCAAATTGATAGTCAAACCCGAAAAATGCGTATATACTTAAGAAGTTTGGCTTTGAACAATTAAATAGGATTTGAGACTGATAAATATTATTGTTTGAAGGTACAAGAGACTCTCCGGATCGTTCGACAGCTCGACCCAGCTCTTATAGATCAGTTAAACCACGTGTGCCAGTATTTACCCGTTCGAAAACTGTAGCAGAGCGTGGTGAAACCAGCAATCAGTAGATTTGTTATTTGAATCTATTGTCGAGGTGTGTTCCCTACTTGTTATTGAACTGTTTTATTGGTTTTAATACGTGGTACACCGAATTCATTGGCTATTGTTTTATGGATGCACCAATTTAATGTGACAATTTATGGAATATAGCTGCTATCTAATTTTTGTTTTGAAATGGTATATGATTACCATGTTTTTGGATTTATGGAGTTTATGTCACGGTGCAATTGAATTTTGGAATTGAAATACGATGGAATAGCTCTGATCAAGCTAACTGGGCCTAATGTGACTCTTGAGGGCCCCAAGATGTTTCATTAGGTCGGCTTTCCTTTGCTGTGTGCTTAGGGTAAGCTATATGGACTTATTGACTTGGGCTTAAGGATACAAGCTTCGGAGCCTATCCTTAAGTCGGCTTTCTTTTTGCTATGTGCATAAATTAAGCTATATGGAAAATAATTTTGGGAACTACTGATGGTGTACCAGAAAAGGGTTTAAACTATGATTTTCAAAAAGTTAAACTCTTTTACGAATTTGTGAGATTACTGGAATATGATTTGTACTTATTGTGATTTTATGGAAATGTTGGGACACACTGAGCCTAGCTCACCTTTTGAAAATGTTTTCCCCTTACAGATACTGTTGGGTAGATACCTTGGTTCGAGCACTTGGAGGATCAACATATCTCTTGAAGTAAATCAGATTGTAATGTTTTTATCTGGCAAGTTTACTTTATTTTGGTGACATGGACCATATTTTAAAATATAGGATTTTATAATGATAACACTTTTGCTACTACTGCTCGGTTTATTGTGATTTGGAATTTGAAGACATGTTTTAAATTAAATTATTATTTATTTGTACTATATTTACAAGTTGGATTTTGATAGTATAAATTGTTTATAATTTCATGTTTTTATAATGTGATTTTATATTGATGGAATAACGGTTGCGAAAAATGTCTTTAATAATTATAATGTGATCCACTAGACTTAGTCGAAACGCATAGGCCGGGTCTAGGGGGTTACATTGGATCTTGGAATTAAGAAGTTGTTGAAAAGAACTGAAGATTTACATTTGGGTGAACTCAAAGGTGTGAAGATTGCATTGCAGGAGTTAACAGAGGAAGAAAGCATATCGCATTTGAAGAATCTACATATCCAAAATGGTTTGGATACTCAATACATTATTAATGATGAATATGAATTTCCTCAATTACAGTCCCTGGCACTGCATTATCTTCCTAATCTCATTAGCTTTTGCCGTCAACACGAAACCGGTGCTACCAGCTCATTACCTCAACATGAGTTGCCACTTTTCAATGAAAAGGTATTTACAATTCAATGTCTTTTAAATTTTTATTTCAAATATTTCCTGAAATCATTTGTATGGTTGTAGATATCGTTCCCTTCCTTGGAGAATTTGCAGCTGAAGTCGATTAATGTTACAAGGGTATGGCACAACCAACTTTCAAGTACATCTTTATGCACTTACGAGAAGCTGACAAGATTGGAAATCGAGGGTTGTGGAAGCTTAAAACACCTGTTTTCATTTTCTATGGCTAAATGTCTAGTGCATCTCACAATCTTTGCGATAATTCGATGCTATTGCTTAAGAGAGGTCGTTTTCATGGAGGAAATAGAAGAAGAAACCCAAACTGGTATAACTTTATCAATATTTCCTCGGTTAAAGTTCTTACGGCTAGAGGATCTTCTTCATTTGATTGGATTTTGCTCCGATTACCAAACTCAAGTTATTGAATTTTCTACCTTGAAGTCACTGAGTATATACAACTGTCCAGAATTGGAGGGTTTCGTATACAGATCTTCAATGAAAGGCAACCAATGCTTCTCTAATCATGTTCTGTTCGACAATAAGGTATCTTAATTATTGTTTTTAGCGTTCTTAAATTCCTGATTTTTATATATTATCAAATCATGATAGAGTAAATTGATTTAATTTTTTTATAAGATAAATATTAACATTATATAAAATTTAAATTAAATACAAAATATAAACAAATATAACAAATTATTTAATACATAATTGAAGATGATCCGGTCCACAAAACAACTTCCACGAAAGTTTGTAGCGTCGACTCTGCTTGTATGTATATGCATATATATGTATTTGTAGCGGTACCTCTTAATTTCATTATTTTGACATGATGAGTGCAGGTTGCATTTCCCAGTTTGGAGAAAATGAAAATTTCCTTCTTGACAAAGTTGAAGATGATATGGGAGAACCCACTTCCACCAAATTCATTTCCCAAACTAAGAGTAATCAGACTTACAAATTTATCAAACTTGAAATATATTTGGAAAAACGGTCCCAAAGACATTTTTTCATTTAAAAATCTACATGAAATAGATGTTTGGAATTGTGCGAGTCTGAAGAATGTATTTCCAGCCTCAGTAGCCAGAGACCTCCCACAACTCAGTAGTCTTAGTATAATGGGTTGTCCAGTGGAGGAGATTATTTCTAAAGTAGATGAAGGATTGGATTCGGAAACTACTGTCACTTTCGAGTTTGATCAGCTGTCCTACCTTTGGCTTTCGGGGCTACCAGAATGCAAATGTTTCTACCCGGGTAGGCATACCACAAAGTGGCCAATGTTAAAAGAGTTATATGCAGACGATTGTGGGGAAATGAAGATATTTGGTACACAACTCATCACTCACAACCAACAACTTGACTCCCAACAACCACTTTTCTTGGATGAAAAGGTATAAACCCTCTCGCTCCCACTCTATATGTTCTGCTTTATTTTCAATTAAAATATTAATTCAGTGATTTGATATTTGACACGCTGTTACAAATTTGTATTTATAAAAATAAAATTCTTTTTTCCTTTTTCCCTCTCTATCCACTCTCGTTTTTGCCGTTTTCCACATGTTGGTCTACAAAAATCAATAGGTACCAACTTAGCTAATAGATTCGCCAGTCAAGACTTAATTATCTGTGTTTGCAATTTTCTTCTCATAGCCATTACTAGATCTTAATATACGAAGATGAACATAGTGACTCCATAATTGCTTTTTGATTGGTTTTCAGGTCATCCCTAAACTACAACGCCTGACATTAGATAGTGATTACATCGCAATGATAAATGATGGTCAATTTCCAAGCAGCCTTTTTCATCAAATAATTAAAGGTGCGAAGCAAGATACGTAAATCAGTTACTGATTTCCAAATTTCTTTCCTTGAAAGATTTTACGATCTAGAAGAGCTTTGTATCTCTGATTGTGAAATCAAAGAGTTATTCTGTATTGAAGGAGATACTGGTAATAAGGGGACGTATGATAGGACACTGTCAACAATTAGAAAACTAGAGGTATCTCTTCATGGTCTAAAACATTACTTGTGGAAGCAAGACGTACAAGTGGACCGCATTCTACCCAACCTTGAAACTCTTGAAGTTGACTTTTGTTGGAATCTGATGAGCTTAGGATCATCCTCAGCATCGTTTCAAAATCTCACCACCTTGAAGGTGTGGAATTGCAGTGGAATGAAATACTTGGATACATGTCTAGCAGTGCAGGGTCTGTCTCAACTCAAACAACTGATAATATGGGGTTGCACTTCAATGAAGGAAATAGTTGGAAGTGGGGAAGATGAAGCAACGTGCGACATTATATTCAGCAGGTTGAAAAGTTTGGAGCTTGTGAATCTACGACGACTTAAGAGCTTTTGTTCAGGATACCACACATTTGGGTTCCCATGTTTAGAGGAAGTGAGAGTGAGTGGCTGTCCCCAGTTGGAGATATTTTGTAAGGGAGTTTTAAGTGCGCCGTTGTTGCAAAGTGTAGAATATGAAGGTAAAGAACATTGGAGTGGTGACCTTGACAGCACTGTCCAACAATTGCATTCAAAAAAGGTATTCACTGTTTTGCATTCCTTTAATTTAGCTTTAGGTAATCTATTTTATTCCTGAATCTCTTTCTTCCTTTCGTGTTGTTTAGTTGTAACCTTGAATCCTTTATGAACTTTAACCCTTGTTTCTCTGTTTGATCACTTTATGAAGGTTGGGTACCAAGGCATCAGTCATTTGATCCTTTCCGAATTTTCCAAGTCAATGGAAATATGGAAGGAGAAAAGTGTAGATTTCAAGAACCTACGAGTTTTAGAAGTTGAGGACTGTAATAGCTTGAAATACATATTTAACGTTTCCATGGCCTTGGAGCTTGTGCAATTGAAAGATATAACAGTGAAAAGATGTCCCATGATGGAGTGCATTATCGAGAAAGAAGCAGAGGAAACTGCGATGGATACAGTCTGGCTACCATATCTTCAGAGGATAAGACTGGAGTCATGTTCAGAGTTGAAGAGTTTTTGCATGGGAAATATAACTCTGCAATGTCCATCATTGGATAAAATTGTAGTAGATGATTGTCCAAAGATGTATGCAATGGCATGTACAAGAGATGGCGAAAACACACCCTTTTTCAATGATAAGGTCACTCTCTTCTCTTCGCTTCGCTTCTTTTCTGTTTAGTGTAGTCAAATCACTATTTTAATTTCTAGATTTTTTTAAATAGAAAGAAAATTCTCCCAGGGTAATGGGCTTTAAGATATAGCGATTTTCCCAAAAATCACTTTTTTTTTTATTATTTACGTGTCAGACACCGTTATAAAAAATATTATGGATCTAGCATTTTAATTTTTACATGAAATTACATAATATGTTTAACCTAGTATAGGAAAACTTTGAAGGTAAGTAATTTAAAATATAAAAAATTTTATAAAAAATTTGTAACTAGTATTTCTTTTACAAAATGATGATGATGATAATAAGAAATATTTTTATAATTTAAAAAAATTATATATTTTATATATTTTTGAAAATTTTAATGACTTTTAAAATTAATTGTTTAAAAATATAAAAATATTAAAATAAACATTTAATTACAATTGAGGGATCAAATGAATTCTTATAAAAAAAGGGATCAAATGAATTATTATTTATTATTTATTATTTTTAACAACAATTAATAATGTTTATTTATTTTTAATAAAATTATAATTTAATATTTATTTTATATTTTTAAAAAATTAATATTAGAAAGAATATTTTAAATATATATGTGATATTTTTTATCTTTACATTTTTTATTGAATTTTATTCGCTTTTAATTTTTTTATTATATTTTTATTGAATTTTAAACATATGAGTTATAATTTAAATTAATCATTTATTCTTCTATTATTCAAATTAATTAAGAAAAATTATGGTAAAATGTTTCTAAAAGAAAAGTATAAATACATACATGAAAATCTAAAGATTTTCCTTTCTTTTATGTTACTCTCTAAACTTGTAACAAAATTCAATAAAAAAATGTAAAGCTAAAAAATATCACATATATATTTAAAATATTATTTCTAATATTAATTTTAAAAAATATAAAATAAATATTAAATTCTAATTTTATTAAAAATGAATAAACATTATTAACTATTGTTAAAAAATAATAATTAATGAATAATAATTCATTTGATCACTCAACTGTAATTAAAAGTTTATTTTAATATTTTTTTTATATTTTTAAACAATTAATTTTAAAAGTCAATAAAATTTTCAAAATATATGAAATTTATAATTTTTTAAATTATAAAATATTTCTTATCATCATCATAATCATCATTTTGTAATTTCATATTTTAAATTACTTATCCTCAAAGTTTTCCTATACTAGATTAAACATATTGTGTAATTTCATGTAAAAATCACAATTTGTTGAGTTATAAAATAATTTGAAAAAAATATTTAAAGATTTTAATGCAGAAAGTTTTTTTTGTACACACAAAAAATAAATAAAAAAAGTTGACGTTTTTATATAAAAATCACTCTAACAAAA
Organism: Hibiscus syriacus; assembly: GCF_006381635.1. Classification (NCBI taxonomy): domain Eukaryota; kingdom Viridiplantae; phylum Streptophyta; class Magnoliopsida; order Malvales; family Malvaceae; genus Hibiscus; species Hibiscus syriacus. The sequence continues at coordinate 489,601 of NW_024063152.1, read as the reverse complement.
ATTAATTATATATTAGATATTGTTTTAAAATAATTTACAAAAATAATATTTGATCTTTACACGTGGTTTATGAGATCTGCAAAGGGTGTTAAATCCGTAATATTTTTTTTAACGGTGTCTGACACGTAAATAGTTAAGAAAAAATGATTTTTTGGGAAAATCGCTTTAAGATATAATTAAGCCAGCAATTAATTAAAAATTAGTTCCTTGAATTGAACCTTTCTAAAAAATTAGTTACTTTATAGTTTAAATTGTTTTGTTTCCTGCTGTTGAACTTGAATGGTTGCAGGTTTTGTGTGCCAATTTGTATCGGTTGGAGCTATCGTCCACTAACATCCAAAAATTATGGCCAGATGAACCACACAGTGCTATATCCTCTAGTGTTCATAAGTTAACATTTCTAACTGTGAAGGGTTGCCACAATTTGGAATATATATTTCCATCCTTTTTAATCAAAAATTTTGCGGGACTCATTGAACTTGGCCTTGTCAATTGTGAGAACATGGAAGAAGTAATCTTTACAGATGAAGCTGCAGAAGAAGGGATGACCGAGACTTACTGTTTCAGTAAATTGGCATTGCTGGAGCTCAGTAGGCTTCCAAAATTAGGGACATTCTGCCATGGAGAAAACTCCGAGGCTTATTCCCCAACCCTTTTCAACCAAAAGGTGATTTTCTTCCTTCGCTTTTTTGTATCATTTTTCCTTTCTTGTTGTATGGTTTTCTCTTGTTCAAGTAGCATTCCAACTTCTTTTTCGTATTAATAACTTAAATAAAATCTGCAGGTTGTGTTCCCTAACTTGAACAGTTTGAGCATTGAAGGCATTGGGAAGTGCAGAAAGATATGGCACGATAAACCCACTATGAATTCATTTAATGAATTGACCATCCTCAGGGTGAAAAACTGTAAAAGACTTTCCAATATTTTACCTTTTAGTATGGTGAAAAGACTTGAAAAGCTAGAAACTCTGGCAATAGTGGAATGTAAGTCGGTAGAAGGAATAATTGGACCTGATGATGATGGCGGATTCAAATCCAGTGAGTCACACGCAGTGACATCCGCCCAAATGATCGAACTCAAATCAATCACCAAGTTTGTGTTTCCTAAAATGAGAGAGTTGACTCTTCGAGTGCTACACAAATTGAAGGGTTTCTACTCCAAGGTGCATACTACGGAATGGCCATCCTTGAAAAAATTGGAGGTGAGTGATTGCAGCAAGGTAGAGAATCTGGCTAGGGAGTATATCAACTTTGGAGAAACACAAGGAGAGAGACAAGCTCTAATCTCTGTTCAACAACCCCTGTTTTGGGTCTCTGAGGTAACAGTTCACAAAACTAACTAAATACATATGCATCTGTTAGAATTTGTGACATAAATTCAGTCTTGATGAAGTTCGCGATAGGACCCAATTGATGAACCTATAAAATTGAGGTAAAATAGGGGATATGGCATCAGTTTAGACAATTTTTTTATTGAACATACATTTTTCCTAATTTCTCAGGAAGCATTCCCCAATTTAGAAGAATTACATGTGATTCGGAACAGCAATATGAAGGAGATATGGCATGGAGCACTTACAAACCTATGTTTTTCGCAACTCACAAGAATGTGTGTTACTGATTGCCATATGTTAAAAGAAATCATAGCTTCAACAACTGATGAAGTAATGAATGGCATCGTTTTCTCCCAACTCGAGTCTTTAGAACTTGTTAGTCTTCCGATCCTATCAAGTTTCTGCTCAGGGAAGTATACCTTAGTATTTCCCTCCTTGGAAGAAGTAATCATCAGATGGTGTCCAAAGATGGAATTTTTCACAAATGGGAAGTTAAGCACTCCGATGCTGCATGGACTACAATCAACTAAAGGCAAATATGTAGGGCACTGGGAAGGCGATCTTAATGTTATCCTTCAACAGTTGTTCATAGAAAAGGTATGAATCAGTTCAAAATGACTTTTTTATATCGTTTTAAAAGTCCATCAATCCCTTTGCATACAAGTAACTTTTGGTCTTTTAGCCTTTATAGATTCACATTCTTGGAGTAGTTAACAGTAATGAATAGTTAGCTTCAATCATCATTGATGTGCATTCATTAAAAATTGAAATGTTTGTTCATGCATTCAAGACTATATATACCGTATGCAGGTTTTTCCGAGCTTGGAGGATTTGGAGCAATCTTCAATCAACATTCAGCGAGTTTGGAGACACAAGCTTCTGTCCACACATTCTTATGCCCAAAATCTAACACACTTGACTATCGAGTGCTGTCATAATTTGAACTTCATGTTTTCGTCCTCTATGGTGAAAAGTTTTGTTCAACTCAAGATGCTAAAGGTCGAAAATTGTGAGAATCTGGAAAATGTGATATCTGCGAAAGGATTAGCGAAAGAAGAAATGATGAATCAGAAAACGTTTCGTATTCTACAATTCCTATTTCTCAAAGACCTTCCTAAACTGACGAGATTCTGCCATGGAAATTACTTTGAATTCCCCTTGCTGATAAGTCTTACTATCGAAACTTGTCCTACACTGAAAACATTCATCTCTGCTGCAGAAGGAAACAACTCAGAGATTGCCTCTCCAACTCTCTTCGATGAAAAGGTAATACTTCATTAGTTTCTTTTCTCTGCATCATTTCTTTCTCTCTTTCATTATATATTTTCTTTTTTTCCCCCATAAATATTTGATTAACTTGTTCATGCTGTACTGCTGTTTCCTTTATATCATTACTCTGATTCATGAAGCTATTGACACAATTAAGTGAATTTCGTAGGCATCATTCCCTTGCTTAGAGGAACTGTCCATTATAGGTTTGGGAAACTGGAGAACGATATGGAAGAAGAAGCCAACCAACTGCGTGAGATTCATTTTGCAAATAACTAAATATTATGTAGTTGTTCTATTTTTTTAATAATAAAAAAAGTTGACATAATCCTTCAAATTGAGAGAACAATGGATAATGCTAACAAATTGCATGCAGTGACAGCCACTCAATCCATTTTTATACTCCCAAATCTTCATTGATATACTTTATTTTCCTTTATCATTGATTTATATAGAGTTACATATGTATATCTGAGATGCCCTTTTCATTGCAGGTAGAATTGCTCTCTGCTCGAGTATGTTGCTGCTGCTCAGTTTGCAGCCGTATTCCTTGGATCTGAAGTCGTTTCACTTTCTAGCTATAGTATTTGGAGTTGAGTGCGAGTATCGTTGGATACGAGTATGCATCTAACACGGATATGCTCCAAATCTTTTTGTGTTAAGAGGATTTATTCAGAGTCGTGTTCTCATACCTATGTCTGAACATGCATCTAAGTGTATGTACTATGTAGTTAATGTAGTCTACTAGTGTGATGAATTGCATTTTTCATCTCTGACTTAAATGGTCAATCCAGTCTAGAAAAGAGTCGGTATAGATGGAAAAAAATGTTTACTTTCCTAATAATTTCTGTGGTACTTTGAGTTCCAACTCTACAAATTAATATTCAGAATATTGAGTGAGGCAATCGTACAATATTACGTATAAATCAGAAAACTATCTACACGAGGATGATAATACTTGAACCGCTTTATAGATTTGGAATTGATCTAGGTGGAGAAAAATGGATGGGGCTGGTAGAAAAAATTATTTCTCTTTAAAATTTCATCTCACTCTCGAAATACATTCGTTGAAAGTGCTTCCTTTAAAACACCAAATTTATCTTCCTTAAGATAGTTTCCCTTGAAACACTATATTAATATCCTTTAAGATTCATTTGAAATATTATTTTTTTTGAAACTTGTGTCCCATGAAACAATACATTTAGTAGACTATGTTAGCAATATGACTCACTCGCAAAGAGATGCGACGGGCAAACTTAGTTTATATATTTTTAGATGCACTAACAAACAATATTGATGGCTTTTGTAGATCCCCTGAAGAAAAGCAATGACAGTTGCATTTGCTGAAAAAAGTTTTTTAAATTAAAATTGTAGAAAACTTATTTAAGATACATAGTTAATATTACAAGAAAAGTTGGATGATCTAGCCATTTTATGTATTGAGAAAAATTTATTTGACCATATTGGTATAGACACTATTATTAGTAATAGTACATCTAAAAATATTCGTATAAATTGTTTTGTGAGTAGTTGAGTGTTTAATAATTTTTTTGAATTGTTTTATTTGAAATTTAATATATTTATTATGAGCAAAATAAAAAAATAATTTACAAGTAAATTAGTAATTGATTTTTGTCTACTCTTAAATGATTTTAAATAGGATGATGCTACCACGCTCGACGAGCACGGATGAGCACCATTAAATTAATTTATAAAACGTTAAATTATAAAGTATTAAACATAAATTATAAATTATTTAAAAATCTAAATATAATTTAATTAAAATACAATATTAATAAAACATTAGTTTTTATAATTTTATTTTAATTATAATTAGATCAAATATTAATTTGAGAAATTTATAAACCCTAATTTATTTTATAGCATTGAAGCTCTATTCGTCACCATCGACGTCGTCTCCGCCACCAGTATCATCTTTCACCGTAGGCGAACGACAAAGACTAAATCGTCGACGAAAGATGATACCAGTGACGACGGTGTTGGCGACGGTGGCGGCGGCGATGACGGTAATGGTAGTTGTGGTGGAGGTAGCTGCGACGGTGATGGCAACAGTGACAACGGTGACGATGGCGGGAGCTTCAAAACTATAAAAATAAATTATGGTTTATAAATTTCTCAAATTAATATTTGATCTAAATATAATTAAAATAAGATTATAAAAACTAATGTTTTATAAATATTATATTTTAATCAAATTATATTTAGATTTTCAACTAATTTATAATTATACGTTTAATATTTTATAGTTTAATGTTTTATAAATTAATTTAACGGTACTCATCGTTAACGTTGTTCATCCATGCTCGACAAGCATTTTAGAATTTTTCTTTTAAATATTTATTATTAGATGTCTAATTTTTAAGTTTGCCTTAGGGCCATAAAAATTTCAGAAATGAACTTCTCTTCATGTTAATATTATGTCTCTTTATGTTAACATCATATCTCTTCATGTTAACAACATATCTCTCCATATTAACATCACAACTCTTCATGTTAACAGTATATCTCTTTATGTTAACATCACTCATCTCTTCATGTTAACTTTATATATCTTTATGTTAACATCACTCATCACTTCATGTTAACATCACATCTCTTCATGTTAATATCATATCTCTCCATATTAACATCACATCTTTTTATGATAACATCAAACATCCTTTTATATTAACTCTATATCTCTTCATGTTAATTTTATATCTCTTTAGGTTAACATCACTTATCACTTCATGTTAACATTATATATATTCATGTCAATATCATATCTCTTCACTTTAACATTACATCTCTTCATGTTAATATTATATCTCCTCATATTAACATTATATATTTTCATGTTAACATTATTTTTTTCATATTCAAGTTTCAGTGTGAATTAAAATTTAAATACTTAATATTATTAGACATAATTACTATTATATATATATATTATAAGAATATAAAATGATCACGAGTTTATCAATTATTGAGTCTAGGTCTGTCCATATATAAGTGTAGCATGTGACATGTCACATGATTGCAAGATTTAATGGTTCCACACATAAATGTAATTCGGACTCGTTTATGTGCAACTTTTGTGTCTGGAATTTTGGGTCCAGGTCTGTCCATATAAAAGTGCGGCCTATGACATGTCACAAGATTTCAAGATTTAGTGGTTCCACGAATGGATATCATTCAGTCTCGTCTATGTACAATTTTTGTGTCCTGAGGACATTTTCGTTTGAAGAGAAAACAAACTTTCCATTTGATTCTCGAGAAAGTTACAAACGAAGATTTTGATAGTATCTTTAATCTTTTTAGGGGCTTCATTTTAAAATATAGAACATGATCTGTATATCTTTTAGAACGGGCTACTAAGTCCTTTTTCTTTTGATATTTATTAATTTCAATATTAACATTAGGTTAGTTGAACATTGGTCTCATCTCACATTCGTATCCGTTACCTCCACGTCTATATATTTTATACTTGAAAAAGAAAACAAAAGGCAGATATATAGATTCACATTTAATTTGTTTGTTTAAAAGATTTCAAAAGCGGTAAAATTGTAAAAATGGAGAGGGAAGGCATGGAAGAAGGGCTATTAACAGGAAGGTATGAATCCCCAAATGCAACAAAACCAATTAGAAATGGTTCCGGCGGTGGCAGTCTTACCGACAACCTTAACATGTCATCAGCTTCCTCATTGACACCTCTTCACGTCTTAAGTACGTTTGTTCCTGTTTATGGCTCTTTCTGCTATGGCTGTTCTGTAAGTTGATCACTTTCTTCTTCATATTTAACATGAAGATTTGATACAAGTTTGGGGAAAAACTGAATGAAAACATACCATAGATGATTGTATTCTATGTTGCACGGATACGGGGACGGATACGGGGATGGGGACGGGACGGAAAACGATAATTTTTAAAATTACAGGGTACGGGGACGGCATATAAAATAATTTTAAAATTATAAATATATATAAAAAATTATAAATAAAGTCAAATAAAAATATCAACTTGACATGCTCCTTGACCAATTCATTTCGCTCAATAAACAGTTCTAATTCGGCAATTTGCAATTTCCTCCATCTCGCCTCTAAAGTTGCCTTCCTTTCACTGTCAACCATATCTAAACTATGCTTTAGAAGTTCCTCTTCTAAGCCAGACACACAAAACCTCTTATCAAACAAATTACTAATTGAACTCTTAGGCACCTTATCGACCTCCATTGGCACCCCAATATCTACTTTCTTATCAGGTGAAGAATGAAACTCTGCTTTCAATGCAACCACTGCCTTGTTATTTGCCTTGGCTTTGCCATTGGATTTAGTAGCTGAAGACTTAACTTTCCCACTAATCCCCTCTTTTCCCCATATCTTTTTCGACAGTTCAAATGCGTTATGTTCATGGGATTTAGAGAAACTTCGATCCTCACCCTTTTTACCTTTCCCGGCATTGTTCTCAAACATTTTCTTTAACCTTCTAATCTTATCCATCAACTGTGCTTTCGTAACATCAGTAATTCAGTACGAATCGATTTCTTAACAAAATCATAAAATGCATTCATATCAACACAAGGATCAGCCTCTTTTTTAGCAGAGTAATCCAACATACCTTTCAACAGTCTCGGATCTGGGTTTCTTCGCGTTCATGTCTTCCATGGGTTTCGTCGCAAGAGGCTTGACATTCGGCGTAGCCGTGTTGGATTCGGATTCAGATTCTGACTCAGTCCCGGATTCCTCAGATTCTTCATTCCCCGCGACGGCTATCGCAGGATCAAGCTTCCTGGGAGGTGGGCTCTTTTGGATCAATGGAGTAGACTGGGTTTGGGGTTCTGCATCCTCTTCTTCATCCTCGGCTGAAGATCCCACTTCTTCGTCCTCGGAGGTTGTCTCCTCAGCCAAAATTACCTCTGGGTACGTCCCCGAAACGTCCCAGATAAGCTTTGACCATCCCCTATTTCGGTCAGCCGTACCCTGCCACTGTAGCACATGCCCGGTACGTCCCTCAGCCGTCCCTGAACCATCCCCGTACCAGAAACGTATCGGGTACTTGAAACGGGTCTCCTTTGCCGTCCCCGTGCTTCTTAGATTGTATTTGCTACCTTTATGAACTATCTTTGAAAATGGACCCAGGTTGGTTACGCATCACCAGCGGAGAATGGGATCATGCAAGATTTGGGCCTCTCTGTACCAGCAGTTAGTACTCTCCAATTATGGATTAGATTTTATCATATCTTAATCAACATGTTGACGTCTAACTCAGATGATCATTAATTTTTAACGAAAAATGATGAGTTTAAAAAATAATGAATAGTTGAGTGACCATTTTGTAACTTTTAATAGTCGATGGACTCATCAAAATAACTTCTTATAGTTGATGAACCATTTTATAACTTTTAATAGTTGAAAGACTCAACAAAATAGTATCCTATAATCGGGATCATTTGTGTACTTTCGCAAATGTAAACATAAAATACTGCTAAAAGAAATTAGGTGGGTATTTCTTTATTTATGTAGAAAAGGTTGAAAGTTGTATCATGGAAAACAAAGGGCAGAGATATAGATTCAACGTTTGACTTGGTTCTTCAACAATTTCAGAAGTAGGAAAAGCGGAGAGGGAAAGCATGGAAGAAGGGCTGTTAACAGGCAGATATGGACCGCCAAATGAAACAAAACCAAGCATCAATGGTGGCGCCGGCGGTGACAGTATTACCGGCGACCTTAACATGCCATCATCGCCGGCAGCTTCCTCATTGACATCTGTTCTCGTCTTCAGTACGTTTATTTCCGTTTGTGGCTCTTTCTGCTATGGCTATTCTGTAAGCTCTTCCCTTTCTTCTTCTTCTTCTTCATATCCTCAACGTGAAGATCTTCAACATTTTTTAACAAAAAGAACCTTAAATTTATATTAATATGTAAGTATATGATATAATGAACTAACTTTGAAAATGAACCCAGATTGGTTATTCATCACCTGTGCATAATGGGATCATGGAAGACTTGAGCCTCTCTGTGTCAGCAGTTAGTGCATGCCAATCTTTTCTACTTTTTTTTTCCTACTCAATTTACTTTCTTAAAGCACAAGAAAGCTGTAGGTGACTTTATTTAACTATCTTACTCGGATTATTGTGAGTGATAAACACAGGTATAGTTAATTTTTTCGAAGTTTATCTCCTATTTATATTTGAATATGTATTGGACATAGATATAGATATAGTGCAGAAACGAAGAATCCTAGTAATATAGATGTGTAATCTTTGACACCAATTTGCAGTACTCTGTTTTCGGTTCAATAATGACAATTGGAGGAATTGGTAGGAGCAATTTTAAGTGGGAAGATAACTGATCTTATCGGTCGAAAACGGGTAAGTTATATTTGTTTGGTTAAGCCTTTACATATTCTTCTAAATTAATGTGTTCATATACTCTTGAGAAACAGACAATGTGGTTCTCTGATGTCTTCTGCACTGCTGGGTGGCTATCAATGGCATTCTCAAAGGTTAACTTCCACTTTAAATTATTTCCTTTCCGGTAAAGCTACGCTTAGCTTTGAATTCGATAATGGAACAATTCGTAAGAAAGATCGTAAGAAGTGTATGTTTACTTTCTGTTGGAAGAATGCCTTGTGGCTGGACATCGGAAGGCTGTTGATCGGAATCAGGGTTGGTGTGATTTGTTACATGGTAATGTACTAAAGTTTGTAGTTCATACATATTTCATCAGCTTGAAACAGTTTTGAAGTAACTTAACGATGATATATAGCTGAGCTTTCTATATGAAAACAGGTACCTGTTTACATAGCTGAAATAACACCTAAGAGTCACCGTGGATCATTTGCATCGGCAAATCAGGTAAACTATACTAAACCCATAATTGAAAATGTGATTTTTCAGCTTATCGTTAATTCGATTTAAGCTTCTTAATGGTGCAGTTGATGACTACTTGTGGGTTTGTACTCATATTTTTCACTGGAACAATCATTTCGTGGCGCACACTGGCTATGATCGGTATCTACAATTTTCATATTAACTTAAGCTAAAGGTAGTGTTAGTTTACTTAAGTTTTTTATCCATTCCGTTTCCTTCAGGTGCAATCCCCTGTGTAGTACAGATTATAGGCTTGTTTTTTATTCCGGAGTCCCCTAGATGGCTGGTAAGCCTAACATAGTAGTCTCCCAATCTTTGGATGCTTTTCAAGTACACAACATGTTAAATCGAACACGTGAATGCAAAACATGACCGACTTCTGCAGGCAAAATCCTGTCGAGAGAAAGAGTTTGAGGCTTCTTTGAAGTGTCTAAGGGGAAAGGACTCGGACATTTCCGAAGAAGCTTCTGATATCAGAGTAGCGTATTGGCTTGATATCTTGTTACTTCTGTGAACACATAGTTTTCCTCATGATAACAAGAAATGTTATGTGCTTACAATATCTTGTAGGTTTATATGGAAACTCTTGAGCAACAGACAGAAGAAAGTTTCCTCGAATTGTTCCAAAGGAGATATGCTAATGCACTCATTGTGAACTTCGAGTAACATTCGATTAGTATGCTAATTTCTTTTAAAGACTTTCCTGATGATTTCACATATGGCTTCTTGAACTCTGCAGATTGGAGTTGGCCTAATGTTATTGCAACAACTAGGAGGAAATAGTGCTATGGCATATTATACCGGTAGCATATTCAACGAAGCCGGTAAATTTATGTCTTCCATGTTGTTTCCTATATAATTATTGCAGCAGAAATTATTCAAAGAAGACACAGTTTTGTTTGCCACAGGCATATCAGGTAACCTTGGCCTTCAAGTTTTAGCTATTGTACAGGTACCTTCATGGCTTCTTTTCCAACTTGGAGTTGATGTAAAATTATGTTCCAAGCATTTCCGAGACATGCCAATTACATTGTTGTTTGCAGATTCCGGCATCTATTTTAGGTTTATTTTTAATGGATAGATCCGGTAGACGACCGCTCCTATTGGTTAGTTTCATAAAAAATTCATTTCAAGATGGTAAAATTGTTGAACAAACAAGTAAATATGGAATCAATCCAATTTTATGCAGGTTTCTGCAAGTGGACTGTGTTTTGCTTGTTTTCTTCAGGGACTGTCATTCTACTTTAAGGTATTGCAAAATTTAGTTAATTTTTTTCAAGAGATTGTCCTTCCTGTTTAAAGCTTTCCAATTCTTTCTTTCTTTTTTTTTTCCTGAAAACTTTGATGCTATTTTACAATCAGGAATTCCCCGATCTGAAGGCAGTTACTCCGTCTGTGGCATTTACCGGCACATTGGTACTTCAGTCTGTCTTACATATTTTACCTATTTTGTCAATGTTGTAATCATGAACACAATACATGATTATTTGTAGAGCCTGCATGCATCTAAACAACTATAAGTACATATTAAGCCAAACTATATGTGTAAACTGATCAATACTGCAAACACAGATCGGTGCTACATTCTACTCGATAGGCTTGGGAGGAATACCGTGGATTATAATGTCGGAGGTATGTGCCAATTCCGAGATCGAAATCTTCGCCGTTGCTTGCATATCTAGCTTTCCCCAATAGCTGTAGGCAAGAGATTCATTTGACTAAAACATGGTCCATACTATTTGTCAGATATTTCCTATCAATGTTAAAGCTCAAGCTGGAAGCCTGGTGACTCTAGTCAATTGGTCCACTGCTTGGGTCATTACTTACAGTTTCAATTTTATGATGGAATGGAGCGCAGCAGGTCATTCTCCGTTTCTTCTCTAACAGAGTAAATTAAGATTACATTTCTGAACTAAAATGTATCAGCAAATATGATTGCAGGAACATTTTTCTTTTTCTTGGGAATCTCAGGGTTAACTGTTGTATTCGCGGCCGTGTTGGTCCCGGAGACAAAGGGGAGAACACTGGAGGAAATACAAGCATCTATCGCTCATTTTCTGTACATTTAAGACATAAGGAATGGACAGGAATGCACCAATATGTATAAGCAATACGCATATGGCTTACTTTCATCCGTATATTTACAAGTGATCATTCCCAAGGATGAACAATGCTGGTGAACCCTTCTGCATTTCCACATATCGGTCTTAAAAGACCCTGCATATTACATCTGTATACTGTATACGTGCAATGTACTGATACATTAATACGTTTTAGTAGGATGTAACAACCCAAAAACCTTGTATTATCAAAATAGCGAAACAAACAAGTCCCTGTACTGATCAGTACTGCAAACTCAGGTCTGTGCTAAAACTTTCACAATAGGATTGGGGGAATACCATGGATCATAATGTCAGAGGTATGTAGCAATTCCGAGATCGATGCTCGCCCTAAAATCTGGAAACAATAGATTCGTTTAACTAAAACATGGTCCATTTCCCTCCCTCCCTATCAGAGTAAATTAACATTACATTTCTGAACTAAAATGTATCAGAAAACTTCATTGCAGGACCATTTTTCTTTTTCTCAGTAACCACAGCCTTAACTGTTCTATTCGGGGCCAAGTTGGTACCGGAGACAAAGGAGAGAACAATGGAGGAAATACAAGCTTCGACCACTCACCTGTTTTCCGTAACATATAAGATTTAATCTTGCATGGCTTTGAATGCACCATGTTTACAAACAACACATATGGTTTACTTTCATTCTTGTTTCACAAGTGACCATTTCCAGGGAGGAACAATACTGGTGAACCGTTTCCATTTCCTCATATTGGTCTTAAAAGACCCTGTATACATTTGTATACTGTAAACTGTACACTTGTATGATATTGAGACATTCAATTTTTTTAAATATCTAAACCTGGAATTTGAGTTCTCTTTGGCAAATGGCAGCTAAATTTGGAATTTTCTTTTGCAGGCAGCTCAGCCGTTCAAGTAACTGTACTTCATTTAGAGAGACTCTTATAAATATCAAAATATTATAGGTTTTGGCTTTTTGAACATTTAATTCATATGAACAAATGAAAACCATTTACTCAATATGCATGAAATATTCAAACAATCCAACAAATATCACATTTCATGTGGGGACCCTCAGGCCCAATGGATAACTCTTATCATTTCTTCAAACTGAAAAATTAAGTTATTGTCCTTTTGTTCTTTACACCACTTCCAATGAAACTCCTTTACTCTGTTGCTTAATTATTGGCTACAGTTCTCTTGCTTGAATTTTTGAGAGATGAGTAGACAGAAAATAGAAGATGGTGAACTTTCAAGTTCTTTGATAGTTAAAGAGAAGCCTCCGGATGGAGCTGGACATGGTAGTTCCGGTGAAGAACAAGGTGGAATTGGAACTACGACTTCTGCAACAACTATGGTTGTTCTTAGCACCATTATCGCTGTTTGTGGATCTTATGTTTTTGGGACTGCTGTAACTATCTGTTTTCAATATTGAAATGATTAGTTTTACTTATAATCTTAATCTGCAAAGTAAAGGGGTTTCCCTTATCCTGCTTGACCATGAATTTTGATTACAATGACTGTTTAATGGCTAAGTTTGACCTTAATTCTACACAGTACCTGAACTGTACTTGTTCACCTGTTGAAAAGCAATAAGACTTAAGAAACTCGTATTCGGATTCGCCGATGGTAATCATACTGTTTCATTCGCCTTACAAAAGTTGAACTAATATGATTAATTTACCAGATTGGATATTCATCACCTGCTCAGACTGGAATCATAGTTGATCTGGGTCTCTCTGTGGCTGAGGTAAAGTATAAATAGATCTGTTTCCTTTATACAATATTTTTTACCTTATAATTTTATTTCAAATGCCTTTATGCAACCTTTGTTACTGAGCTGCATGATCATGTTAGGTAAAATTGTACCCATTACAAGAAAAGCTCAAAAGCTGGCATATTTGTTCTGTAACCTAACTGGTTAAGGTTGGAGTTGGCCTAATGGTTCTGCAACAATTCGGGGGAGTCAATGTCATTGCATTTTATGCTAGTTCAATTTTTATATCAGCTGGTATGTTAAGAACATTTTCATGTTTATGAAACAATAGAAGAACTATATAGGAAGTTCAAACTGGAAAATAATTTTATCTCAAGTTTTTTGTGACAGGATTTTCCGGTAGCGTTGGAATGATAGCAATGGTTTTCCTTCAGGTCGGTTCATCATGACCTGCACTATCATCAGAGTTCATATCATTTTGGTTAATATGCTTTTCTTAAAAACTGGAATAATCTTCTGCAGGTTCCAATGACAGCTTTGGGAGTAGTCTTTCTCGATAAATCAGGACGAAGACCACTTTTATTGGTACAAAAGCCTAGAAATGTATCTTCTATATATATTACATTGTGCAAATGTCCCTGCTGAAGTCTACTTATATCTACAGGTATCAGCAGCTGGAACATGCTTGGGTTGCTTCCTAGTTGGATTGTCATTTTTTCTTGCAGGTTCTACCAGATTTATCGATCTCGAATTTCCAAATCCTTTTCATGTTATATATTCTTTTCTCAAAAACATTAAGCTCGACTGCATACAGGACCTTCAACAATGGAAGGAAGCCACTCCTATATTATCACTTGTTGGTGTACTGGTAAATACAATGAATCAGTGTTTTAGGCAGTAGCTTTCATGAACAGAATCATCTAGTGCTGATACGTTCGACTCGATTTAGGTGTACACGGGATCATTTTCGTTAGGCATGGAAGGAATACCTTGGGTTATAATGTCCGAGATAAGTTTACCATGATCTAGATTAATTTGCAGCCTTCAATATTGTTGAAGAATCGGGTAAAGAAAACGAAAGAACACAAGAATCGGACAAGTATTTCAGATATTTCCCATAAACATGAAAGGTTCAGCTGGAAGCCTTGTGACATTGGTTAGCTGGTTAGGCTTTTGGATTATTTCCTTTGCATTTAACTTCCTCATGAAATGGAGCTCAACAGGTAAAAATCATTGCATCTGATATTGTCAACTTTATCATTTTAGCCACAGAATTTGACCTTTCTTTCCCATGTTACACTGTCTTCCAGGAACATTCTTCATTTTCGCCACCGTATGTGGTTCGACTGTTCTGTTCGTGGCGAAGCTGGTGCCGGAGACCAGGGGACGGACACTTGCAGAAATACAAGCTTCGATGAATCTGTTTTCGTAGGATAAGTGGATGGTGCATGAACAATCAATCAACTGATACTGAGAAATTCAAAGTCCTAACTTCAATGTCATATTTACACAATGTAAAAGCTTTTAGTTTTATACTAATTTAGAATCATCAAATTAGTGGAAATAAATTTATTATTCATGTCTATGAAATAAGGTCAATAGCCATCATAAAGTTAAAACATTATCTCCAACGTGCATGAAAAAGACATTATATATAAAAACAAGACGTTATTGTAAACCAAAAGACAAAATGGAAGATAATAATTAAAATAGATACACAAAAAAAATTCAAAGGACTTGGAGAATGATATATTTTTAGAAGAGGACTTGATCGATTGTCAGAAGGAGAAATCCGAATCATTCAAGTGCGGATTTGCTTTTGCCACGTGTGTCATTTGTTTATGTTGCGGATAAATAATATTTAAAATCATTATGATCAATAATTTAATAAATAATATTTTAAATTATCCATGTGATTGATCTAGAACGTTTTAACCACTTTAACCTTTAAATTTTAGATTAAATACAAGTATATGTGAGCACAACTACGAGTCTTGTTAGATTTTTGGTAGCCTCTTCAAGACCATTTAATCGAGGAAATTGATAGCCTTCAAGAATCCTCAAAGAGTTCATCCTAGTAAATCAATGAAGGTCTCTTTTAATCCGAAGGAAGAACCTCTACCATCATATATGATATAATCACGACCAATAAAAATTCGGAAGAATTTCCTAGAAGATTTATGACTCGTGCTAGGGCGAGAAAATTTCAAGTAGCTATGGAAAAAGTGTTTTGTCAAAATGGGAACTTGAAACATGAAACACCCATTTCAATGGAACATTGCAGCCTTTTACTTGTACATGAGTTTGCATGAACATTTATAAATTTGCATGTTTAATTATGTTTGGTAGTTCATTTATCGTACATGAATAAAGATGCATGCTAGTTCATTTATGCATGATATTTCATTTAAGTATGCTAGTTAATTTAAGTAAGTTAGTTTATTCAGTGTTAGTTTGTATGATATTTTCATTTTCATTTTATTCAAGTTAATAAGGACGAATATTTTCTATAGGTATTTTTAGATGCAATTTCAGCTAATGATAAAGTTTGGAATTTTAGTGACTGTTCGAATTCTTCAAGGGATAATAATTAAGGACTTCATACTCACCCTTTTATGAGAGGCTATTCGAATTCTCAAGAGGAAGAGAGCATTCAAGGGCTTTTTATTCATCCATTATGCCATTAAATGAGAATGAACGACAACAATCAAAGCTTTGTGAGTCCAACAGTTTCTCCAATGAGGACGCAAGGATGTCTACATTCATTCTAAATATGTCCACATTCATCCTTTATTCATCCTAGAGAATTAAGCTTTGGAATTTCAAAGGTCTCTTCTTTGTGGACAAATGGATGTCTAGATTCATCCTAGAGATGTCTACATTAATCCTAAAGCTCCAACATGACTATTCGGCTCCCAAGGGAAAAAGAAGGTCACAATCTATTACATGTGTCTTCATTACCATTAAGATAAAGGCTCTATTTCAAATTCTAGCCTTGAAACCCTATATAAATAGGTGTCCATTTCTCCATTGTAAACTTACAACTTTGATTTTATAAACACACTTAAGAGTGTTATCTTTTCTAGTTCTTTAAGAATTTTATTGGTTCATCAAGTTTAATCTTGTAGCATATTTTCATTCATTTTGTTATATCGTTGGTTCCTAGTTCTCTATAACTAGTGGGTCACGATCCATCCTCTTCCATATTAGGTTCAAAAACTTGTATGGTTTGAGTCAACATTCAAAATAGTGTTGGTTCTTCCTTGTTCCCACTGTTAGTGTATGTAAACGCATGGCATATAAGTTCACTGATGTGCATGATGGTTGTGCAGCTGAGGATTGGTTCACTGCAATTGATCAGTTGAAGTAGTTAATTTGTTGTGCAGTTAGTTACTTCATCTGTTATAGCTATAGTACTAGCTATAAATACTCTCCTTGAGAGTTGTAATACATACGCTTGAAAATAATGAATTTCAGAAGATTTGTTTCTCTCATTTTCTTTCTCTGTTCTTGTTTACATAGATTAGACATCTATTGATAATCTTTACATGGTATCAGTTGCCAAAACGATCCTGCAGTTTCTGGCTTCTTCTTTTCTTGGAGGTTTTTGAAGGTTCTTGCGTTTCTTTAAAGATGGTGGATTTGCAACAAGCTGGAGTTCAATCTCCGGTGAATACCACAGTTACTTCAACCTCATATGGTTCTTCAGTCCTGTCCAGTGTACAACATATACCCAAACAGGATGTCGTAAAGCTTACCGAGTCAACATACCTTCTTTGGAAGCATCAGGTGACCCTTATAATTGATGGCTATGGATTGCTGGCTTACATCTCTGGTGATAGTCCTGCTCCATCTCAGTTTGTTACAAATGAGTCTGGGCAACTTGAGGAAAATCCAGTGTATCCTGTGCATAGGCAACAAGACAAGTTACTTGCTTCGTGGTTGTTGACAACGGTTAGTATGGAGGTTTTGCCACATCTTACGGAGCTCACATCCTCTCGCACAATCTGGAATGCAGTTTCAAGATTGTTTGGAGTTCATTCTAGTGCCAAGATTTCTTCTCTCAGACACAGTTTGCACTCTCAGAGGAAAGCTGGCTTGACTGTGAGTGATTATTTAGCCAAGATCAAGACAATCTGTGATTTGTTGAGTGCTGCAGGTTGTGTTATACCTGAACAAGAACAAGTAAGTGTGATTCTTGCTGGATTGTCAATGGAATTCGAGTCCATTATTGCTATAGCATCTCGTGATGTAGTGTCACTTGATAGTCTCACTGAAATGCTCCTGGATTGTGAGGCTAGGCAGAAAGCTTTTTTAAGAGATGATATTACTGCAAATATGGTTGTGTAGTCGAAAGAAGAGAAAGAGACAAGGTCTCAGGCTGCCACTAAAAGAGATGCAATAGAAAAACATTTTTATTCGGGAGGTCAACAGGGAAGTCAGCAGGGAGGCTATCGTGGTCGAGGCAGAGGAAGGTTTAATAATTCAAATAGACCTCAGTGTCAGTTGTGTGGAAAGTTTGGGCACATTGTTCAGCGGTGTTATCGTCGCTTTGATCGAGATTTCATTGGAGTTGGTAGTGAAGATTAGTCTGCTGAGCAGTGGAAGAAACCAGCTGAACAGATAGTTCCTGTGAATGGACATGCGTATAATCACACGTTGCAATCTCCTATCTTCTACCACTATCCATCTAGCTTCATGCATGGTATGCCTTATTCTTTGACTCGTCAAGGACTGCCTTACTCCTCGAGTCAGGTAACGAATACCTTCCCTGGGGACTGTGGAACTCATCATGCCAAAACAGAAGGACAAGAGTCATTTGTTCATACTGCACCTACAACCTTTGTAACCACTGTGCCTAGTATGGCAGCAGCTCACAGTGTTCCAAACCACTCCAATGCTTTGTGGTATCCAGACACTGGTGCCACTCATCACGTATCAAATGATCTTGTACCATTCAACTCAGGTATGATATACAAAGGTAACAACACTCTTTTAATGGGAAATGGTGAAGGAATTAAAATTGATCATGTTGGTCAAGGCTTTCTGTCTTCTAGTCTTAGACCTCTAGTGTTACAGAATATGCTACATGTCCCACATATTAAGAAGAAGTTGCTGTCAGTATCTCAATTCACTCGTGATAACAATGTATTTATTGAGTTTCACCCTTTTGAGTGCTTGGTGAAGGATGCACAGACTCGGAACATTCTGTTGAGAGGGAAGCTCACCAGTGAAGGTTTATACCAGCTGCTACCGTATGAAGAGAAGAAATCATGTTGTATGGTGAATAATGTGTCCAAGGCTTCAAGCAGTTTGGAACTTTGGCATAAGCGCTTAGGACACTCGTGTGTGAAGGCTGTCAAAGATGTTATGAAAATGTGTAATGTTTCTTCTAGTGAAAACAAGTTGAATAATGTTTGTTATGCGTGTTTGCAAGGCAAGGCTCACAAACTGCCTTTTTATAATTCATTGACTGAATACAAAGAAATTTTTCAATTGTTTGTGTCAGATGTGTGGGGACCTGCACCTGTAGTTTCGACTGAGGGTTACGCATATTATGTATCCTTTATTGACGTGTTTAGCAGACATATCTGGGTGTATTTAATTAGAAAGAAATATGAAGTCAGCCAATGCTTTCTCAACCTTGTTAAAATTGCTGAAGTTCAGTTTGGGAAGAAAATCAAAGCACTACAAAGCAATGGTGGAGGTGAATACCAAGCCCTGAAGAGTTGGTTTTTTACCAATGGTGTACAACATCGAATCTCCTGTCCCAGCACGTCAGAACAGAATGGGAAGGCTGAACGAAAACATCGCCACATTGTTGAGATGGGACTAGTCATGTTAGCTCAAGCATCACTGCCAATAAAGTTCTGGAGTCATGCTTTTACTATGGTAGTGTATATCATAAACAAGCTCCCATCTGAGATCATTTTAGGCAAGACCCCGTTTGAGATTCTCTATCAGAAAGCTCCCGACTACTCAGGTATGAGAGTATTTGGGTGTGCTTGTTTTCCTCTCTTGAGACCATTTAATCAACATAAATTGGATTTTCGGTCAAGGCAGTGTGTGTTTCTTGGACCCAACACCTCACATCATGGATACAAATGTCTAGACAATGATGGAAGAGTCTTTGTGTCTCGACATGTGAAGTTTGACGAGCAAGTATTTCCGTTTGATAGGAATCAACTTGTGTACAAGTGTCAGAGACAAGAAATTGTCACTACTGGACAGTTGCCTATAGTTTATAATGAGCATGGGGCCACACCGAATTTCAATGTGCCTCTTGGCGTGGTGATAGATGCGCATAATCCAAGTCAGGATGTCATTAGGGTCGTGCCTTTTGAGACGGTTGATGCACGTGGTAATGAATCCAATGCACTTGTGTCTCCTGGCGTGGTGCCCACCCACGTTACTACTCCAACAACCGCACATAGTCCAAGCTTAAATAATGGGAGCTCACATGGGGTCCAAGGCAATCATAGTAGTGCGACAAACATAAATAATGAGAGTAATGGTCATGGTGCACAATCACGTGGGGTCCAAGAAAGTAGTGTGCATTATAGTAGTGCCACACCAAATGCTATTTCAACCGGCTATAATGGTGCGCATGATAGTAGGGCCATACCGAATGGTGTCTCACATGGGGACAGAGGCGCCAGCTATAATGGTGCGCATGATAGTATGGCCACACCGAATGGTGGCTCACATGGGGACAAAGACGTGACAAGTGCATGGGTCCAAGAAAGGTATGAAGTAAATTCAAACAATGATAATGCGCTTAGATTAAACAATGGTGCGCATGGGGTCCAAGGTAATTCACATGGTACGGTAATTGTATATAGCAGGAGGAGTGGTGTGCCTAATATAAATAATGAAGGAAGTTGTGTTGGCAATGCACAATCACGTGGGGTCCAATGTGGTGTTACACATGGGGAGCAAGGAGAAAATAATGCAAGTGGTGATATACGTGGTGATATGCGTGGTGTGCATGGGCTCCAAGGAGGTTGTCGTGGTGCGCATGGGGTCCAAGTGAGCTGTGAAGGAGCAGTAAATTTGAATAATAATGGTAGTGCGACAGTTTTAAATAATAATGATTGTGATGTCAGCTCACGTGGAGTTCAAGAAGAAAATGGTACAACAGAGATGTGCGTTGAAGTTCAACCTGGTATGGAGAGTGGTGTACCACAAGCAGTTTCCAATGCTCATCCCATGATGACCAGAAGTAAGCATGGAATCTGAAAACCGAAAGTCTATAACGTTGCAAGTTCAGATCGAGAGCCAGCAAATATCAAAGAGGCGTTCATGAGTCCTTTTTGGAAAGAGGCTGCACAAGCAGAGTATGATGCTCTGGTAAGGAATGGCACGTGGACACTAGTTCCTCTTCCTAGAGATAGGAAGGCTGTAAACTGTAAATGGATATTTTGTATAAAGATAAACGCTGATGGCTCGATTTCAAGGTACAAAGCACGCTTGGTGGCGAAAGGTTTTCTTCAAAAACCAGGGATTGACTTTGATGAAGTCTTCAGTCCGGTGGTTAAGCCTGCAACGATCAGGTTGATCATTTCCTTGGTGTTGTCACGAGGGTGGAAGCTGAGATAGATCGATGTCAACAATGCCTTCTTGAATGGACTGCTCACTCAAGAGGTATACATGACTCAACCACCTGGGTATGAGCAAGGCAATGGTGAGTTGGTATGTAAGCTACACAAGGCGATTTATGGGCTGAAACAAGCACTGAGGGCCTGGTTTGAGCGACTGAAGGCATACCTGGAATCTGAAGGTTTTTGCCTAGCCAAGTCGGATGCCTCTCTTTATGTTCGAAAGACCTCGGATAGCTTGGTGTACTTACTGGTGTACGTTGATGATATCATCGTAACAGGGGATAAAGAGGTGGTTGTTCAAAGTGTTATAAACAACCTAAATGCTCAGTTTTCGTTGAAGGATCTTGGACCATTGAGCTTTTTCTTAGGAGTTGAAGTTAGTTATGAAGGTTGCGATGTTGTTTTGAGTCAACAAAAGTACATTCATGATCTTTTACAGAAACATGGTTTTGGTGGAGTAAAGAGCCTTCCCACTCCCATGGTCTCAAATGTCAAGTTTTCAGCCAAGGAAGGAACACCGCTTGAAGATGCTGCACAGTACAGATGCATAGTTGGTGCTCTGTAATACATTGTAATCACTTGGCCTGATGTGGCGTTTGCTGTGAATAGAGTGTGTCAATTCATGCAAGCCCCACTGGATGTTCATTTTCAGGCAGTCAAGCGAATACTTCGTTACCTACAAGGCACTGTTGATTTTGGACTACGGTTTACACCCTCCTAGAGAATGGCTTTGACTGACTTTGCAGATGCAAATTGGGGTTCAGATGTTAATGATAGGCGATCAACTTCAGGATTTTGCATATATTTTTGTGGGGAATTTGGTCTCGTGGAGCTCTATAAAGCAACAGGTTGTTGCACGTTCATCTGCTGAGGTTGAATACCGAAGTGTGGCTTGTGCAGCTGCTGAGATGGTATGGCTTCGATCCTTGTTGGGGGAATTGCATGTAGTTTCACATGGCAAGGCTACGTTGTGGTGTGATAATACAAGTGCGGTCGCTGTATGTGCTAATCCCGTACTACATTCCAAGTTCAAACATGTTGAGCTGGACTTGTTTTTTGTTCGAGAAATGGTGGCCATGGGACAACTACAAGTGCATGAAGTGTCTGCAGTCGAGCAGGTTGTTGATGTATTGACCAAGCCTTTATCATTACCTTTGTTTTTTAAACACAGACAACGGTTGCTGGTGATGCAGCTCAAGAGCATATCAGTTTGAGTTTGAAGGAGGTTTGAAGTTGAAGATTGCAAGGGGAATGTTAGTATAAATGACCATTCATTTCATTTTGAGTTTGAATGAGCATTGACCGACCATGTTTGTGCGTGAGTCTGAAGGAGGTTTGAAGTTGAAGATTGCAAGGGGAATGTTAGTGTATGTAAACGCATGGCATATAAGTTCACTAATGTGCATGATGGTTGTGCAGCTGAGGATTGGTTCACTACAACTGATCAGTTGAAGTAGTTAATTTGTTGTGCAGTTAGTTACTTCATCTGTTATAGCTATAGTACTAGCTATAAATACTCTCCTTGAGAGTTGTAATACATACGCTTGAAAATAATGAATTTCAGAAAATTTGTTTCTCTCATTTGCTTTCTCTGTTATTGTTTACATAGATTAGACATCTATTGATAATCTTTACACCCACGTCATCATTAAACAATTCCATCGCCTTCCATACACTTTCTATTCACAATAAACCTATCATAATCACAATCACATATTACCAAACCTTCTCATACCATTCGTCATTCCAACTTCACAAAGTTCATCTTTTTGAATTTAAAGTTAATTTCAAGTTCTTACTAGAATCATGGTCGGGTAAATTCATATATAATTCGATAAACATTTGTCACTGCGATATTGCTAGCACACTTGTCACCGCAAGTATAGTGGATAGCTTTAAGCTATTAGGTTATCGATCTTACGAAGAACGATAGTTAGATATTTAAGATTGTCGGTGTAATGAACTGTAGAACGAAGAAAATTTAATGAGTCGTCGATGTAAAATAAGAGAAATATAGAGTAAATAAACTAATAATGAAGAATAAGGTATTTGTCAGCGCACTTTCAGCCCAAGTAAACATGATAGCCCATGTAGATATATTGATTGTTAATGCAGTGAAAAGTATGTATATCTTAATAGATCAACTTCCCTTAGTTAATCAATGACTCACACTTAACCTAAACAAGTATACCTTCCAGTGAATGCATTTAAACTATGGTGAAGACACGGATTCCAACTTCCGTTGAAACCATTGTGACTTCCGCCAACAATAACCAAAGTAATCAATAGTGTTTTAGAACAAAACATAATCGAAGGAAAAGCAAGGTGTTATCCCTAACTACTTGGCTCGCTCTCAATAATGCTTCTTACTCGCACGTTGCTACACTATCGCTTCCATGGTCAGGAGGCTTCTAGTTTGCTTTCAAATACCTAGGGTGGTTTAAGCTGCCATGACCATGACGTGAATAGATTTTTCTAAAGAGGATGATCAGATGCGTGAAGGAGAGAGAGAGCAAATCGTCATTCTCTTTGACTTTTATATTCTTCAACCCATGTGTTCTTTCACGCAATCAGTGTGAATGGTCGTACTGGTAGTTGTCATCCAAGCCAGCTCAGCATTTTTGAATCTTTCTAGAAGTTTGTTATCAGCTGAACAATTGCGGTGACATTTCTGGACGCAACCAACAAAGCATTTGCAGCGACATCCTTAAGTATAACTTCAAAACTAAAGCAACAACATCAAGCACAGGTTGTAAAACCATTTATAATGCAACATATCCATTGAGTTGATTTAATTATGCAAAATGATGTTATGCGTATGCAGTGACAATAAAACTAAAATGTAATGCAGCTACATACAATGCAATGACAATAATACTGAAACGTACGTAAAAATAGGACATAATACTCCTTAAGACGGGGTAAAACACAAGTCTTTCTGAATACTATCAACTATTAGGAAGAAGATAAGAATGCAGAAATGATCACTGGAATATATTGTATCTTTGATTACAAGCAGCTTCTCAACAGCTCTAACAGAGTAACCAACTCTAACAGATTAACAAACTTCTAACTATCTCTTAACAGCCATTGCCAGTGTCGCACATCCAACGTGGCATGACTTGCATTGCTCATACCGCTAATATTCTCCCTACTTCTTCTAGTCTTCTGAATTAGACTTGACGAACACATATTTTAGATAGAAATTCCACAAATGCAGTTCTTGCCAATGGCTTAGTGAATCCATCAGCTATTTGATGCATAGCTGGAACGTAACTGACGCATAGTTGACCAGAAGCAACTTTTTCACGCACAAAATGGACATCGAGGTCAACATGATTAGATGTCATGAGATAAAGGCTATCTTATGTTAGTAGTGCATGAATTGCATCTTGTTAGCAGTTGATGATTACTTATGAGGTTGCACTTATGTTTTACATTGGAACCTTCATTTCATGGCGCTCCCTGGCTATGATCAGTATGTTCTTTGCTTTTTTCTTTATTAGATAAAACAAAAGATAGTGTTAGTCAAGTATAGTGTTTTATCTGTTCTGTTCTTCAGGTGCAACCCGTGTGTAGTACAGATAATAGTCTTGTTTTTCATTCCAGAGTCCTCTAGATGGCTGGTAAGTCTAACTCCATAGTATTCAGACGCTTTGTAATTATGTACCAGGGTTTTCTATTATAAATAGAGATGTAACCTAGACCTAAAATATCATTGAATAAAAACTTCTAGCGCCGCCTAGGCACCGAGGACGTAAGCACATTGCCGAACCTCGTAAAATTCTCGTGTTCTTTTGTTTTCTTTACCCGTTTTCGTCAACAATAAGAGAATTCATGCACTTGATTCTTTACTTTTGAGTTGACAGTGTAAATTCAAGATGTGAATGGCTTCTGCAGGCAAAATATGGTCGAGAAAAAGAGTTTGAAGCTTCCTTGAATCGTCTTAGGGGAGACTCGGATATTTCTGAAGAAATAGCTATTATCGGAGTAGATTTTAGCTTCATATCTTTTAGTTTTTCCCCAGGAAATTTGTAACGCTTATTTCCTCATGATGTGTGCTTATATTCTCTTGTAGGGTTATTTGGAAACTCTTGAGCAACAGACAGAAGCAAGTATCCTTGAATTGTTCCGAAAGAGATATGCTAATTCACTCATTGTGAGCTGAGAATAAATATGCTAATTCGTTTTATGACTTGCCTGATCGTTTTATAAACGGCTTCTTGGAATTTGCAGGTTGGAGTTGGCCTAATGTTATTGCAACAACTTGTCGGAGCAAGTGCCAAGGGGTACTATGCTGGTACAATATTTGAAGAAGCAGGTAAATTTATATCTTCTATGTTAGTGCTTATGTAATTATTGCACAGCATAGTATACATTTTTGTTGTCATAAAATAAGATGAAGACACAAAGTTTTGTCTGCAACAGGCATATTAGGTAACCTGGGCCTCCAAGTTTTAGCTATTGTACAGGTACCTTCATGGCTTCTTTTCCAACTTGGAGTTAAGGTAAAATTATGTTCCAAGCATTTCCGAGACATGCCAATTACATTGTTTTTGCATATTGCAGTAGCAATTTTAGGTTTATTTTTAACGGATAGATCCGGTAGACGACCACTTCTATTGGTTAGTTTCATAACCAATTCATGTTAAGATAGTAAAATTGTTGAACAAACAAGAAAAAAAGGCATTTCAATCCAATTTTATGCAGCTTTCTGCAAGTGGAATATGCTTCAGCTGCTTTGTCCAGGGACTCTACTCTCATTCTGCTTTAAGGTATAACAAAGCTTAATTCTCTTCATCAAGAGACTGTCATTTCTTATTTGATTCTTTCCACTTCTTTTCTTTCTCCTACAATCAGGAACTCCCCAATCTGACGGCACTTATTCCGTTTCTAGCACTTCCCGGCATTTTGGTACGTCAGTTTTACTGTCTTCTGTTTTGCAATTATTTTGCCAATGGCCATAACCATGACTAGGATTAGGCAGCTCAAGTACACAATACATGGTTCTTCGTATCCGCATGCAAATTCACAACTATTGGTATATATTGAGCGAAACTACATGTATAAACTGGTTAATACTGCAAACACAGATCGGTGGTACAGCATACACAATAGGCTTGGCAGAAATACCATGGATTTTAATTTCAGAGGTATGTGCCAAATCCGAGATTGAAATCTTCATCGTTGCTTACATATCAAGCTTGCCCCAATAGCTGTAGGCAAGGGATTCATTTGAGTAAAACATGGTCCATAATCTTGGTCAGATATTTCCTATAAATGTTAAAGCTCAAGCTGGAAGCCTGGCGACTTTAGTCCACTGGTCAGCTGCTTGCATCCGATTGCCATCCTGCCAGGGGGAAGTGCCACAAGACGCCATGTACCATTTTGAACCAAGGCATCATATTCAGTCATAACAGCCGCTTTCCATGCAGGTTTCATCAACGCTTGTTGAATCGAAACAGGTTCTTCATCAACCATTGCTTGAACAGAGAAGGTTTTGGGTTTAAAAATTCCAACTTTGCTGTGAGTGATCATAGGAAGAGTATTAGAGGGAAAAGAGGATTGAAAAGTAGGATCATTACCCATGTTTGAAACAGTGGCTGCATCAGACGATAATTCCTCTTGAGGAGCATAAATAGTAGTAGCAGCAGCCGACTCCTCACGACCACTGCTCATAGACAAATCACCATGAGTATTATTTTGCCCCACCAAGTCCACAGGTTCCACAGAATCATTATTCTCATGGAAACTGTTACTTCCTGTAAGAAGAGAAGTGGACGCACTTTCACCATGACCAGCCCCAACATTGACTTCAAGTGAACTGGAAACAGTTGCATCGTGATTGGAAGAAAGGCCACCAGCTCCAGTCAAATGATCTGCACCGGGTATGATTTCAAGCCTAGAACACGTTGGACAAGGAGCAGGAGTGAACTCAACAGCTTGTTCTGCAGAAGGAAATACGCCTTCATCAAACTTGACATGTCGAGAAACAAAAACGCGCCCCTCCGGTGCTAGGCACAAGTACCCCTCATGTTGCATACTTAGCCAAGAAACATGCAAGGTTTCGATCGAAGATCAAGTTTGTGCGACTGAAACGGACGAAGATAGGGAAAATATCAACAACCAAATACTCGGAGATGATCATAGCGAGGTGCTTTGCCAAACAACTTACCAAACAGAGATAAACCATGAAGAATTCTTGTAGGTAATCTATTGATTTAATATGCTGCCGTAACAACTGCATAAGACCAAAATTTCATTGGTAAGGAAGCTTGAGCAAGAAAAGTGAATCGTTTCAACAATATGACAGTGCTTACGCTCAACAACACCATTTTGCTGAGACGTGTGAAGAGTCTATGTCGTATCCCGGCCTCTTGAAGCATCTTAATGAATGGTCGAAATTCACCACCCCAATCACCTTGTACTTCTTTTATTTCACGACCAAAGCGCACTCGAACCAGACGTCAAAACAGTTGAAATGCATATAACGCTTGTGACTTATCCTTTAGCAAATAAACCCAAGTATATCTGGTGCACGCATCAACACAGGACAAATAATATCGAAATCCATTGGACACAACATGAGGAGGTCCCCATAAGTCAATAAAAATTAAATAAAATGGATCATCGTATATAGTTTGCGATGAAGAAAACGGCAAAGCATGACTTTTCTAAGAATAACATGCAACACAAGCTTCATCATCATTAATAAAAGAGGTACCAACATTACAATCACGACGCACTTTTAATAATGTATCCCGAGATGGGTGACCCAATCAATTATGCCACAAGCGAAAACTGACAACTCCGTGAGCAACATTACATTCGGCATGAATTTTATTGTGCAAAGTAGAATCAAAATCATAAATACAATCCTTCTCACGACTTTCAAGTATAATAAAATATAAAATTCTTATTTTAACCAGGATATAAATAAGTCAATGCATAAATTAAAATGCTTACTACGATAAGTCTTTAACTATTAGGAAAATTCTAAGTCAACGAAGCTCTTCGTTATATTTCAATTATAAATAATATATTAAAATTATTTTTATTTTTTTCATTGAAATGATTTAAAATATAAATAAAATACATTCATATATTAATCAATTATAATATTTGTGTATATATATCATATTATCGTATTATTCAATTATTCCATTTTGAAGTTCTTATTAGGTCATTTTTCCTTTTTTATTGCTATTAACAATACATATTATGTCGTGATAAGTTTGTCATTTGAATGGTATAGCCCAGTGGTTGGGCGTTTGTTTTTTCTCCTCACATCTTGGGTTCAAACCCCACTAATAGTAGTTATTAATTTAATTTATTTTCTAGTCATTCAATTGGTGACACATGACATAATTTGATTTGATGAAAATTTTATTAAATTAAATAAAAAATATTAAGAAAAAAATCCAATCACATAGTGAGACATGTCACCATTTGACTGAGGATTAAATTTATTGAATTAATTAAAAGTTAGGATCAAATTAATAGAATGTGTATGTAATGAAAGCTAAATGTGTAATTATACAAATTTTATTAACTGCCACATCATCTCCTCCGTTAATATTTAACTACAAGTGGCTTGATTGACAAGATTTAAATAGTTAGGTGTAGACACCCGTTTTTGTCCGGGTCGAAAAATTATTATTATTATTATTATTATTATTCTAATTAACTAATTTACATGTTTTACAGGTCCAAACCCCTATCCTCGCATATACGAATTGCCAGCTGCCTTTCAAGCGATTCTATTCCGACCAACGTGTAAATCGTTGTCGATCTACCGAACGTCCCAGTCACCATCCACCTAAAAAGATCAACCATATCATTAAATCAAACCTAACACACTAAAAATCCACTAAACAAACCACAAATCCATTAAACAAATCTTAAACCTAATCCTCCACTAAACCAATCATGCAACCACAATGAAGACTATTCAGTTGAATTAAAAGGAGGCAGAATAACCGATCAGGAAAAAAAGCTTGGATCCACAAAGCTTTGGTTTGGAATCACAAGTGGTGTTGTTGGTGGATTCTTTTAACAACGTACATATGATGTCCAAGCAATGAAGAGATTGACTAAGGTTGAAGTATACAGGTACTTATTTATAATTTCTTGTCTTTGTTGGATAGGAGAAATGCTCATGTGTATCATATTATACTGGAAATATGCTGAAAGAAAGGGAAGAAAAGGAGAGGTGGGGTGTTCTTCCCTTAGGCCGACGCATTTTTCTGGGGATCGAGACATCCATCCGACGATCAAGGTAGAAGGCTCCGTTATAGTGAGAGAAACCACATATTTAAAAATGAAGTCCATCTAACGGTGGTTGACAGTAAATCGGAGAGGAAAAGCTGAAATGTTTATCGGTCATTCGGTGGATTTGAAGACCGTTTCTCACAAAACCAAGGCCATATTCGAGCTCCCGGCGTAGAGACGAAACTTCCCCTGAAGTTCGGCGTCAAACGATCGCCCGAGTGCGGCGGTGGATGGCAGTTTTTTCTTCCAGCGAGAAGGTGACATAACGCTCCCTTAATCTTTCGAATGGTCTGGAGCTGTTTTGTGTTCAAAAGTTTTGAAATTATATGTTGCACATGCGTTTTTTTAATGGTTGGTAATATTGTGCATGTAGTTATTATAATTTTGAATGAAACTTTCTTTGACTCCTTATTTTTGAATAATTTCGTTTCTGTCCTTAGTGAATACTTTTGTAAAAAATGATGTTTATGCTAGGGCTATTAATTCTTGCTTTTGCTTATTTTGGTCATTAGTTTATAATTTTTCTATTTAGGTCATTGTCATAATTTCGATCTTGCATGTTTAATTTCCTTTCATTTGTAATATAGTCACTATGCTAGAACTTGCTGAATTATTTCATTGTGTTAAAATTTGGTCCTAGAATTTTAATTTTAAATTGAATCCTTAGATTTAGATTTCAATTATTTTAGTCCTAATTTAGATTATTTTATCTAGTAGATTTAATCCTTGTATTTTTTTATTTTTAATTTAATTTGTAATAGTGATTTTCTTTAATTAGTTGTATTTCATTATTTTGCATGATAACATGGTTCCATATATACAAATATGAAAATAAAGTATTTGCAAGTCGCATGACATTTTTACATAAATTGTATGTTAACCTAATGTGCATAATTCGACATATTTACATAATTGGATTAAGGGTAATACCCTTTTAATTTAAAATCGTTTTAAGTGAGTTGTCTTAACTTATTCGAGGTCCACTTTTAACGATTTTAAAATAAAAGTGTATCCCATCAGTGACACCTAAGAAATTGACTTGTCACTTTAAAATTTGGTAATGGAAGAAAAAGAAATGTTCGGCCATTTAAATTTATCGAGAAAAGATTGTTATAACTATTTAAGATCTGGTCTCAATATTTTTAAATAATCTAATATTATTTATCTTTCTAATGGCTTGGTAATTTTAATTTAATATATTTTGGTGCTTTCGAATATGTCGAATTCATGTGTTGTTTTATTAGGGATCATAAACCAAAATAATTTGAATTTGTATATTTCATTGTAAAGATATTAATTAATCGACTAGGTACCGATTTAGGGCGTTGTGGGGGTGTTAATCCTTCCCCACACATAATCGACTCCCAAACCCGTTTTAATCGAATCTTTGGTAAACGAAGACCAAATTTTGTCTTAAAAATGATTTTTCTTAAAATTATTTTTAAAAGACGTTTTTAGGTATTCGACCTACCTAACCCAAAGGTTGATGGCGACTTTTTTCAGCTTTACTCAAATTAATTCCAAATCACCCATTCTCCAAAATTAAAATTCGTAACTGTTTTCTAAACAATTAATCGATTGTCCCCGCCGAAAAATGGTTATGACAGCTTGGCGACTCTGCTGGGGATGCTTTTAGAGAGTCAGGCCGATAGTCGATTAATTAATTGTATTTGCAAATGAAATTTATAAGTATTTTTTAATTTGGTTTTTGATCCCTTGTTTGTTTTAAATATTTTGTTTACATTTTAACTTTTAGTTTGATTAATAAATAAATAGTTGTACTAACGTGTGATTTACATGTTTCAGTTTTCTGACCTTCACTTTAGTCTGTTGCTTTTCTTGGATCGAGGCAAAGGATTATGAGTTTCCCCCACTGTCACTATAACCCTTTGATTTTTAGAGCCTTCTAACTGTGCTCTATCCCGTTAGGTAGATGTGAACGCTACGCTTACGTGAGAAAAATTACTTTTCTCCGCATGGGCTTTAGCAAGTAACCTCTGGGATACATGCCTTATGTTTACGAGCGAAACATTGAGTTTCCTCGCATGGACATAGGGAAATGTATCCTCTCGAACTGAACTTGACCCTTTTAAGCCTATAATGGGTGAGGGTCGAGGGTCTGGCAAGCCCAAGGGGGCACCAACAAAGGACAATTTGAGGACCCTGTTAGTGTTACTAAACCTCTGCCTGTCTTATACTGAATCTCTGTCCGCGATTCATCAAAAGTCACAAGGGGAAAACTCATTCTAACATTTTCCTCGAATGTATTTATTTTTTGCAAGAAGTATGCGAATTAGAAAAGCATGCGGTTAGGTTTTATATTTTCGTACGAAGCCTGTGAATTAGATATCACGAGGTTAGGATTTATTTTGTGAATAACAAAACATGTGGGTAGATATCATGTTGGGTAGGATCTACTAAAGCATGATTGGGTAGCCAGCATGTGAGGGTAGGTTTTATTTAATGATTTTGATACTT
The DNA here is from genome assembly GCF_006381635.1 of Hibiscus syriacus. Classification (NCBI taxonomy): domain Eukaryota; kingdom Viridiplantae; phylum Streptophyta; class Magnoliopsida; order Malvales; family Malvaceae; genus Hibiscus; species Hibiscus syriacus. Next base: position 457,980 of record NW_024063152.1, on the reverse strand, counting down.
ATTATCTTATTATTTATCTTTTGAGTACTAACTCATTTTTTATTTTATGTTTATTTTGTTTTGGATTTATTGCATTTGCATCTTCATGTCATTGAGGGGTGTTAATTCGCAAGTGATTGACTAATAAGAAGGCTGGCCATATTGAGGGAAGAAATTCTCATCCATGTAGTCAAAACTGGGAGATCTGAAGATGTTCAAATGATCCATGAAGGACATCCGATGAATGAAGAAATCTGAAGCAGATTGAATAATTCCTTTAAAGGAGCAAAGGCCAAGATGTTGACTCAAGAGATACAGTTATACCAAGGACGAGAAGACCCTTCATAAGGACCTGAAGACCAATTCGCATTGGAGGAAAGAATGGAGATTTCAAGATTCAATTTAAGGACATCCGACGTCATCAAAGGTGATAAAATACACCGACAATTTTGGAGTGCAATGATATATTCCATGAAGAGTATGACTCAAAGAAATGAAGAGATGAAGAATCGCATTTATATTTTGACTACATGGTGTACTTACTGAATTCTTGTCATCTAAATGAAGGTTGTTCTATATGTGGTCACTTTCGGAGTTAACACCTCGTGCATTTGCATTTGCATTTGCATTGACTTATTTATTTTTCTATTGTTGCTTTTTGTCATTTTGCTATCCTATTTGTACTACCTTATTTTTTATGTGTTTTTTTCTTTGTCTGCATTGCATGATCATGACATAATCGAAAGGTGTCGATTTGTGAGTGGTCAGCATAGTAGAAGGCTTTCATGATGGACAAGGGGTTTCGTGATCAAGCATGCTATAATACAGCTGAGAAGTGACATCCTAAGAAAGCATTGAGAATAGTGGAGAGATCTGCGCCCAAAGATCGCATGGTTGAGGAAGAGCAAAAGGAAATAAGAGAGATAAAAGAACAGATGTTCAGGATGATGGATAGGATATATGTTTTGTCCAAAGGAAGTGAGACTTCTACAATAGGAAAGAAAGAGCTCGACGAAAACAACCTTGAGTTGTCAAATACACAAGGGACTACTTTAGAACTTACTGATTCTAGCCAGTATGAGAAGCCACACACAGTCACCATTCGTATCAACAAGTTGTCTGAAGACCCCAAGGAAATGGTGACAACTGTAGAAGTCCAGAAGGATGAAAAGAAACCATGCAATCAGAACTCGTGGGTATACCTGAAGACTCCAGTTCTATTCAAGCCGAGAGATGGTTCTCATTTTGATTCTATCTCTATATCATATAAGGAGTTGTATGATAAGCTTTTAGAAGCCTGAGAGATGTCCCCGCAGTATGTGAAGCCTTTGCAACCTCCATATCCGGAGTGGTATGATGCCAATGCCAAATGTGATTATCACGCAGGAGCTCAAGGACATTATATAGAGACTTGTGTTGCCTTCAAACGTCAAATTAATTGCTTGCTAGAGCATGGAATATTGGAATTTGAAAATGAGGGTCAACCGAGTTCAATAGTCGAACAATTGGTCGAGGCGAAACCGAGTGAGTCCAAGGACAAAAGCATCAGTAAGGGTATCCAAAACGAAGAGCGTCTATTGAAATATGAAGCTCAAATACTTCAATTACAAAACGAAAAGGACATTCTGAACAGAGAATTGGAAGCCATGCAAGATGGTTTTCAAAGAATCAATCAAACCTTTCAAAGTGTTGGGTTAGGCAATACTCCATAAGAGTGGGCAAAAGAAGCCTCTAAATTGAAGAGTGATGTTGGACAATGGAAAAAAAATTGTAAAATACATGAAGAACGAGCTAAGAGGTGCTCTCGTGATCTACAAATTGCAGAAAATGAACGTAAAACAACCTTACAAGAGTTAGGGATATGGAAAACAAAGAACAAAATGTTGAGAACAACCCTTACAGAAGCAGAAGCCTGGTTTCAAAACCATAATCGTAAGAAATATATTGAACTCGAAACAAGTAGAGCCGATAATACAACAATGACGGAGTTGGTACATGATTATAGAAATCTTGCACGAGAACTTTATGACCGCATCGAGTCTCTTACTAGAGAGAATGGTCAATATTGCTTACAACTTCAAAGGTTGAAATGTAAAGTGGAGAAAAAAGACAATGCTATGAACGAGGCGGTTACTCAAGCAAGCAAAATGGCTCATAAGTTGGTCGAGTTAGCTGTCTTTGCAAGAGATTTGAAGCAGATTGATGGCTCATCATCGGATCATGATTGAAAGATAACCTAGCTTCTGAAGGAGATAGAAAATCTAGGAGTGAAGTTGTCCATTATCTATAAAGTTTGTTTGATGTACCAATACCTTTGTGTTCAATGAAAGTTGTTTTAAGATGGTCACTCTGGAATGACACATTTTGCATTTGCATTTGGCATCTGCATTTACATTCTGCATAACATTCATTTAAGCATTTTTACATGCATAATTCATAAAAAAACATAGAGTTAATTCATAGATGATTCTATAAAGTGGTCCTACCACATGACACTACATAAAATCAAGAAGCTGAAATCAGTACAGTTGGAGCCTGTTTAGCTGATTGTAGGACTGAGCCTTCCAGAATGATCTGAGAAAAGAGTCCCCATATCCTGAGGAATACGATGTTGATATTGTGCACAATTACCACATAAGAATCTCATGACATTCCTTTGAGAATATTAAGGCACTGAAGCGCAAGATCCAGAACCTGATTGATTCAGGGGCATGAATAATTGGAAAATGATGGGGGCATTGCATCTACCATTGTATTGAGTGCTTTGTTTTGTTTGAAAACATTTTTGTTCTGTCTTTCATATTTGTTTAATCTTTTAAACAACTGTACTTATATTACCTCCTAAGGTTGAACAATTGAGCAAATTTTAATCTTTAGTTATTCGAATATCGAAAAAATTAAGGATTCTTTTAATTCTTCAAGAATTATAGATTTTTGACATATGTCAAGATTAGACCTTTCTTATTCTGTCTAAAAAAATCCCTCGATTTTTACCCAGAATAATCCATGGATATACAAATAGTCATACTGATACCTTTGAGTCAATAAAGTCCACCATCATCTTTTTGGATGTAAAACCAATATTTTTTCCAATAAAACCTAAGGCATTGAGTACAAGATGTTAACTTGAACATGAACCTTCATACCAGAAGATACAACATAGGGGGCATCTCGCATCAATTTTCTGAAGTTGAGCTTAAACAATTGAGACATGTTGGGAACAAGAAGTAGAAAAGAGAATGAATTCGAAATAACTCTATCATGCATTAATTACATTTTTTCATGTGAATAGAATTAATTCTGAAAATCTATCCCCCTGGGGATATCTCTTCTGCGAGGACTTTTGTGTATGAGATGATGAACGACTTTGTTTCATTTATCCATATATGTATATATATCCCTTGTTGCCACCTTTTGAGCCTATAGTATTTTTTTTCTTCTGATTCAACCCTAACCAAGGATCATCCTCCACACTGAGGGGCAAGGTGGAAGAAATTTGCTCACAGGAATAAAGATCGTCAATTCAGTTTTTATCTCCATGAAGTAAAGAGAATTTTGAACTACAAGACAGGTCAAATATGAGGTGCTTAAAGATCAAATCCAGTCAAGAATAACAAATACAAAAGTAAAAGGAGGTACTCAAAGCAATTGAAGTCTTATACTTATCCATCAGAAAAAAAGAGAAAAAGAAAAGAAAAAAGAAAAGAAAAAAAAAGAAAAGAAAAGAAAAGAAAAGAAAAAGAAAAAAAAAGAAAAAAGAAAAAAGAAAAAAAAAGAGAAAAAAAAAACAAAGAAAAAGGGACGAAAATCGACTCAAATGACACATCAAACTTCAAACCATGAGATTGATCAAGCACAATTATTCTAGAATCACTTCACTCGAAGATCATAGAGCATCAAGAGAGAGAGAGACATACGAACAGATTCAAATTGAGCAAGATAGGATTGAAGGCATCAGAATGAATTGATCCTTGGTTCAATAACTCTTAAACCCTTGTTTGGGCTTATTTATCATTTTCTTTCATAACCATGAACCATGACCTACTTTACGTGCCTTAAAAAGTCTCTTCTAATCATACATGGATTTCTAGACAGAAGAGGTTATCTTCAGATTTCATCTCACTCATCAGGATTAATCTTTATTTGCAAAAAGTTTTCTAAAATCTTTAATGCATGATAGAGAAAAATAACAAAGGGGGGTTCAAGACGTAAATTCTGAATGACGTCTTGAAACCAAATGATGATTCGAGTTGAAAACCTGAAAAGGCGGCTCGAATGTAAAAATTGTGTAGCTGAGGCGATCGTACAAATTCCTTGATAAGGCATTACACAATGCGTGACCATGAGAGCTGGGAGCTGACGAACATTTCCAGTATATTAGCATACAAGCTACCCCATCAGATTAGTGAACATCAAAGAAATAAGACATTCAAACCATTGACCAAAAACAACCTGAGACATTCAAACCATTGACCAAATACAATAACCTGAGTTTCATTTTACCCTTTCCTTACCTAACCATTTCCCAAATATAGATTTGATCTTGACACTTGTCAAAAAGTTATAATTTATTGAAGGATTAACAGTGTAATTAATTCTTTGATATCCAATGAACTCTAGTTTTATGATTTGTCACAATTATAAAACTTAGAGAGGGGAAATATTTTCAAAACTTTTGATTAAACATTTTTCAAAACTCTTCTAATTGATATTTTCAAAACTTTTGAAAATAAAAGAAGAAGAAAAATACTTTTCAAACAAGACAATCTCTCTAGAGTGGATCTTGGTATTTGACATATGACCCTCAGACTTAGAAGCTCAAAATCAGAAAATGGGGCAAAGAATTGGAATGTTAGGGAGCGAGAAAAGCAGATGTTTGCAAAAAATGCGATGATACACCTTGGTGTGAGAGAAGAATGAAGACGAACATATCAAGAAGAGAACCAAGGTTGCATGAGCACATTTTCACTGCTATTAATCAAGAAAAACATGCATTACACCTGCATAAATTTGCATCTTTGCATCAAACATTCATTCATGATAGTTGCATTCAGCTACATTTTTGCAGATCTTTCAGGAAGAGTAAAAGACAACAAGACATACTCTGCAAGAGGGAACAATCATCTTCAGATTCAACATTTCCAGACAAATTTTGTCTCACTTGAGACAGTCTCATTTAATACAGAGGATTTATCTCACTGGAGATTATTTTTCTTAAAACAGACTTTGTCTCACTTGAGACTGTTTTACAGGAAAGAAGACATTTCATTTGACTCAAGATTGTTTTTCTCAAAACAAGATTTGTCTCGCTAGAGACATGTTTTATTCAAAACAAGACATTTTATTTGATTCAAGATTGTTTTTCCTTGAAACATAAGATTTTTATCTCGCTCAAGATTTTTTTCCTTGAAACAGAAGATTTTATCTCGCTCAAGATTTTTTTTTCCTTGAAACAGAAGATTTTATCTCACTAAAGATTGTTTTTCCTTGAAACAGAAGATTTTATCTCACTCAATATTGTTTTTCCTTGAAACATAAGATTTTATCTCACTCAAGATTGTTTTTCCTTGAAACAGAAGATTTTATTTCATTCAAGATTGTTTTTCCTTGAAACAGAAGATTTTATCTCGTTCAAGATTGTTTTTCCTTGAAACAAAAGATTTTATCTCGCTCAAGATTGTTTTCCTTGAAACAAATGATTTTATCTCACTTGAGATAGTTTCCCTCAAAACAAAAGATTTTATCTCGCTTGAGATAATTTCCCTCGAAACAAATTTTTTTTCTTCTCTTGAGACAGTTTCTCTTGAAACAAATTTTGTCTCCCTTGAGATAGTTTCTTTTGAAACAAGTTTTTGAGACAGTTTCTCTTGAAACAAGTTTTTGAGACAGTTTCTCTTGAAACAAAGTTTTGTCTCTCTTAAGATGGTTTTTCTTAAAACCAACTTCGTCTCGCTTGAGACAGTTTTCCCTTGAAACAAGAAATTGAATTTCACTTGAGATGATTTTTCTTGAAACCTATTTCGTCTTGCTTGAGACAGTTTTCCTTTGGAACAAAATTTATCACACTTGAGATGGTTTTTCTTAAAACCCTTGAGACAATTTTCCTTCGAAATAAAATCTCACTTGAGAGAGCTTCTCTTAAAACAAGTTTCTTATTAATTTTCATCAAGTGTTAAATTTCTGTCGAGAATTCAAAGAGTCAACAAAGATTTCGTTTCACGATTTCAGCAAAGAATCAATCCATATTTTTCACTATTGAAATAAATGGATCTCAACAAAGATTCGAGAACCTTTGGGTCAATACCTTAGGAAAATTCAAACACAATTATTACTAACAGATGATAATCTTTTGCAGGTCTAAAAATTTTCAAAGAGAAGATAAACAGATCAACATTTCCAATACAGAGTTCATAATGAGAAGAACTCATCCGAAAGAGGGAGAAGAAGTTCATAATGAGAATAGCTTGTTTGACCTATCACTCGATTCATGACATTTCGAATCAGTGACGCCTCGCTTGAGGGATTGACATTTCCAATGAAGAGTTCATAATGAGAAGAACTCATCCGAAAGAGGGAGAAGAAGTTCATAATGAGAAGAGCTTGTTCAACCTATCACTCGATTCACGACATTTCGAATCAGTGACGCCTCGCTTGAGAGATTGACATTTCCAATGGAGAGTTCATAATGAGAAGAACTCATCCGAAAGAGGGAGAAGAAGTTCATAATTAGAAGAGCTTGTTCAACCTATCACTCGATTCACGATATTTTGAATCAGTGATGCCTCGCTTGAGGGATTGACATTTCTAATGAAGAGTTCATAATGAGAAGAACTCATCCGAAAGAGGGAGAAGAAGTTCATAATGAGAAGAGCTTGTTCAATCTATCACTCGATTCACGACATTTCGAATCAGTGACGCCTCGCTTGAGGGATTGACATTTCCAATGGAGAGTTCATAATGAGAAGAACTCATCCGAAAGAGGGAGAAGAAGTTCATAATGAGAAGAGTTTGTTCAACCTATCACTCAATTCACGACATTTCGAATCAGTGACGCATCGCTTGAGGAATTGACATTTCCAATGGAGAGTTCATAATGAGAAGAACTCATCCGAAAGAGGGAGAAGAAGTTCATAATGAGAAGAGCTTGTTCGACCTATCACTCGATTCACGGCATTTTGAATCAGTGACGCCTCGCTCGAGGGATTGACATTTCCAATGAAGAGTTCATAATGAGAAGAACTCGTCCAATGAGGAATAGAAAGTTCATAATGAGAAGAACTTGTTCCTTTCGATTCCATCACAGAAGGAGGTGGATCAACATTTTCAATGGAGAGTTCACAATGAGAAGAACCCATCCAATGAGAAGAACTCATCCAATGAGGAAGAAGAAGTTCATAATGAGAAGAACTTGTTCAACCTTGGTTCGATTCCATCACAGAAGAGGTTGATCAACATTTCAGTGGAGAGTTCAAAATGAGAAGAACTCATCCAACGAGGAAGAAGAAGTTCATAATGAGAAGAACTTGTTCAACCTTGCATCAGTATTTCCAGTGGAGAGTTCATAATGAGAAGAGCTCATCCAACAAGGAAGAAGAAGTTCATAATGAGAAGAACTTGTTCAATCCAACAATGAAGGATATCCAAATCAAACGTTAAACAAAAAAAAAAAGACCAGACAAAAACTGGTTGTCTTTTTCATCTTTTCCCTATTCTTGTTAACACAAGAATGTGCAAAGAGGGGTAGTTGTAGACACCCGTTTTTGTCCGGGTCGAAAAATTATTATTATTATTATTATTATTATTATTATTATTATTATTATTATTCTAATTAACTAATTTACATGTTTTACAGGTCCAACTATCATCGCATATACGAATTGCCAGCTGCCTTTCAAGCGATTCTATTCCGACCGACTGTAAATCGTTGCCGAGCTACCGAACGTTCCAGTCACCATCCACCTACAAAGATCAACCATATCATTAAATCAAACCTAACACACTAAAAATCCACTAAAACAAATCCCACAAATCCATTAAACAAATCTTAAACCTAATCCTCCACTAAACCAATCATGCAACCACAATGAAGACTATTCAGTGGAATTAAAAGGAGGCAGAATAACCGATCAGGAAAAAAAGCTTGGATCCACAAAGCTTTGGTTTGGAATCACAAGTGGTGTTGTTGGTGGATTCTTTTAACAACGTACATATGATGTCCAAGCAATGAAGAGATTGACTAAGGTTGAAGTATACGGGTACTTATTTATAATTTCTTGTCCTTGTTGGATAGGAGAAATGCTCATGTGTATCATATTATACTGTAAATATGCTGAAAGAAAGGGAAGAAAATGAGAGGTTGGGTGTTCTTCCCTTAGGCCGACGCATTTTTCTGGGGATCGAGACATCCATCCGACGATCAAGGTAGAAGGCTCTGTTATAGTGAGAGAAACCACATATTTAAAAACGAAGTCCATCTAACGGTGGTTGGTAGTAAATCAGAGAGGAAAAGCTGAAATGTTTATCGGTCATTCGGTGGATTTGAAGACCGTTTCTCACAAAACCAAGGCCATATTCGAGCTCCCGGCGTCGAGATGAAACTTCCCCTGAAGTTCGGCGTCAAACGATCGCCCGAGTGCGGCGGTGGAATGCAGTTTTTTCTTCCAGCGAGAAGGTGACATAATGCTCCCTTAATCTTTCGAATGGTCTGGAGCTGTTTTGTGTTTCAAAAGTTTTGAAATTATATGCTGCACATGCGTTTTTTTAATGGTTGGTAATATTGTGCATGTAGTTATTATAATTTTGAATGAAACTTTCTTTGAATCCTTATTTTTGAATAATTTCGTTTCTGTCCTTAGTGAATACTTTTGTAAAAAATGATGTTTATGCTAGGGCTATTAATTCTTGCTTTTGCTTATTTTGGTCATTAGTTTATAATTTTTCTATTTAGGTCATTGTCATAATTTCGATCTTGCATGCTTAATTTCTTTTCATTTTTAATATAGTCACTATGCTAGAACTTGCTGAATTATTTCATTGTGTTAAAATTTGGTCCTAGAATTTTAATTTTAAATTGAATCCTTAGATTTAGATTTCAATTATTTTAGTCCTAATTTAGATTATTTTATCTAGTAGATCTAATCCTTGTATTTTTTTATTTTTAATTTAATCTGTAATAGTGATTTTCTTTAATTAGTTGTATGTCATTATTTTACATGATAACATGGTTCCATGTATACAAATATGAAAATAAAGTATTTGCAAGTCGCATGACATTTTTACTTAAATTGTATGTTAACCTCATGTGCATAATTCGACATATTTACATAATTGGATTAAGGGTAATACCCTTTTAATTTAAAATCGTTTTAAGTGAGTTGTCTTAACTTATTCGAGGTCAACTTTTAACGATTTTAAAATAAAAGTGTATCCCATCAGTGACACCTAAGAAATTGACTTGTCACTTAAAATTTGGTAATGGAAGAAAAAGAAATGTTCGGCTATTTAAATTTATCGAGAAAAGATTGTTATAACTATTTAAGATCTAGTCTCGATATTTTTAAATAATCTAATATTATTTATCTTTCTAATGGCTTGGTAATTTTAATTTAATATATTTTAGTGCTTTTGAATATGTCGAATTCATGTGTTGTTTTATTAGGGATCATAAACCAAATTAAATTTGAATTTGTATATTTCATTGTAAATACATTAATTAATCTACTAAATACCGATTTAGGGCACTGTGGGGGTGCTAATCCTTCCCCACACGTAATCGACTCCCGAACCCGTTTTAATCGAATCTTTGGTAAACGCAGACCAAATTTTGTCTTAAAAAATGATTTTTTTTTTAAATTATTTTTAAAAGATGTTTTTAGGTATTCGACCTACCTAACCCAAAGGTTGATGGCGACTTTTTTCAGCTTTACTCAAATTAATTCCAAATCACCCATTCTCCAAAATTAAAATTCGTAACTGTTTTCTAAACAATTAATCGATTGTCCCCGCCGAAAAACGGTTATGACATTAGGTGACCTGATTGATAAAATCGAAAAATCATTGGTTAAAGTAAAATGGGTAAATAGTTAGGTGGTCAATGGTATAGTTTACCCTAAAAACTAATGTAAATATTTAGATTTTTAACTAATTTATAATTATACATTTAATACTCTATAATTTAACGTTTTATAAATTATTTTAATAGTGCCCATCGTTAACGGTATTCATCCGTGCTTGTCGAGCGTTGTAGTCGTTAACGGTATTCATCCGTGCTTGTCGAGCGTTGTAGAATTTTTCTTCAACTAATTAATAGATCTTAAATTTTATCAAATTTTTATGATTTGTAATAGTTTTTTAATTATAATTTAAAATAAATTATAAATATTTTATATATTTTTAATTTTTCTATTTTTTAAAATTATTATTTAAAAATATTGAAAAAATTAAAAAAATATAAATAATTATAATTTAATGATCAAATAAAATATTTAATATTATTCATCTCTTTAATAATAACTTATAACGTAATATATATTTTACAATAAAATTTAAAATTTATTTAATAACTTTAAAAGTTTAATATTTTAAAAAATATTTTAAGATAATTCAATTATTATTTGTCTATTTAACTTTTCCCTTATAATTATCATTTCGTCCTATTCAACTAAACTAATGGAGTAATGGCTCCATCTATTTCATTCCATTGGAATTTTAACAAACGTGTCATACAAAATAAATATAGATATTGTTTTGTTAAGTTTCTTAAATATTAAAAGTTTTAAAATGATCTTTTAACTATAAGGTGATACTTTGTTAAATCTTTCAACTATTAAAATTTATAAAATAATTACTCAATTATTCATAAGTTACAAAATTGACGGTTGATTGATTTTGATATTAATCTATTGACTGCATTATAATAAAATCATATTTTAATGATGTCTGTTAGCATTGTCATTGTTTTAAGCACTAGTTTGACGATATATTATTTTAAGAACTGGTTGAACAGTATAATATAAAATAGATTCGATTTATAAAAATAATGAGCATTAAAATGACAGTAATAAAAATGTTAAAAATAAAATTACCATTATATTTTTTATTTAAAAAATGTTTGGAATGGAGGAGAGTAAATATCCTTTTCGGCTATTACAGCGTTTATAGGTGATTCTGTATGTGTTCCCTTACTTTGGTGTTGGGGCAACCTACTATTCTACCTCCCTTTATCTCATTACATATGAGAATAAGATCAACTAATTTTGTATGTGTTCCCCTTCAATTTTTATTGTCAATGTCAACAGTCGAGTGTTATCCATTAACCTTTCATTTCATTCGTTATCTGTTTTGAAGGTACTTTCTTTTCTGCTTCTTCTCAGTATTCTCTTTCTTGGTTCTCTTTATTGTCTCTCTGTTGTTCATTTTGCTTTTCTTTACATTCAAACCTCTCCAAAGAAAAAGAAAAAAAATGGATGCAATTGCTATTGATGTTGCTGCCAATATCTCTTCTGCAGCAGCTAAAGGTATCTTCTACTAAGCAAAACGTCATATAAGATATGTGCTTTCCTACCAGAGATACGTTAAGAATTTCGAGGAGAAAATTGAAATGTTGATTGAGAAAAGATCAAGCGTGCAACAAGATATTGTTGTTGCTGAAAAGCTTCCCCCGTTCTTACTTTTCCACATGCGAAATTATCGAATGAAAATAAACAGATCCATAAAAGAATCTGACAATTTTATATACCAAACAAAACTAGAAAGATAAGAATTTTATATGAAATCAATGTAAGCTCATATTTGATCATACATCAAGTGACAAGCCCTTTTCAATTTGGGTGCATTATGAATTGGATGGGGTAGTGGTCCAAATTCACAAGACTCTTGGTAATTGACTGGCATGTGAGCTAGCTGCTCCTTTTTGACTTGAGAGGTCCTTAGTCTTTTTTAATTTATATTTTTCAATTTTTTATTAAACTAAAATAAAAATTTATACTTTTCAATTTTTTTTATTAAACTAAACTCAAAGAAAGATAATAATAAGTCTTTCTTTCCTTATTTATATTTTTCAATTTTTGATGATAATTGATTTTTATTTTCATATAATAATTGACTGGCATGTGAGCTAGCTGACTTTTTTACTATTACAGCTTTTACAAGTGGTTCAGTATGTGATTCTTCTGCAATTATCATTTCATCATCAAGTGTTATCCATTAACCTTTCATTTCATTCATTCTCGGTTCTTAAAGTTGTTTTTTTTTTCGTTTGCTTCTTGCCTGCTTCCTTTCAGTATTTTCTTTCTTGCCTCTCCTTTACTGTCTCCGTTTTTCATTTTGTTTTGGTTTCCATTCGAACCTCCCCACAAAGAAAAAGGGAAAAAAAACCAGAAATGGATCCAATTGCTCCTGGTGCCGATGCTGTTGCCAATATTTCTTTCGATACTGCGAAGGGTATCTTCCGCGAAGCAAAACGACATATCAGATATGTAATTTCCTATCAGAGATACCTCAAGAATTTCGAGGAAAAACTTGAGAAGTTGATTCAGAAAAGATCAAGCGTGCAACAAGATATTATTGTTGCAGAATGGAACGTGGAGAAGATTAAAACAGATGTCCAGGGTTGGTGCGATAGGGCGGACAAGTTTAATAAGGACTTATGCTATCTAACCAAAACTAAAAGCAAAGAAACATAGTAAGAATCATTGATAAAGATTTGAGAGGTCCTTAATCCTTTTTTTTATTTAATACTTTTTATTTTTTTATTAAACTAAAATTAAAGAAAGATAATAATAGTTGATAAATACTTGAGAGGTCCTTATGTATCAAAAATAACTTATAATAATCGAAACTTTTAATAAAGCATAACTATACGATAATCAAAAATAATAATTGCACGCGACAATAGTGGTGGTTTCGTCGCATCAAATCAATGGCAGCTGTAGTTATGGACTAGACGGTGAGCAAATCTGTCTATTATGAATCTGGTGGGGTTGTGGTCCGTATGTATTCGGAGGAGCCTAATTAATAATTTTTGGCATGTTATTTGTCTATTATGAATTGGGTGGGCCAGGGTTGTGTTCCAAACTGATCGGAAGACTTGGTAAATGGTTAAAAAGGTGAAAGTTAAATTTAAACAAAAACAATGAGCATTAAAATGACAGTAATAAAAATGATAAAATTAAAATTACCATTATGTTTTTTATTTAAAAAACGTTTTGAATGGAGGAGAGTAAATATCCTCTTCGGCTATTACAGCGTTTATAGGTGATTCTGCATGTGTTCCCTCTTCAATTTTCATTGCCAATGTCAACAGTCAAGTGTTATCCATTAACCTTTCATTCATTATCTGTTTTGAAGGTACTTCTTTTCTGCTGCTTCTCAGTATTTTCTTTCTTGGTTCTCTTTATTGTCTCTCTATCGTTCATTTTGTTTTTCTTTCCATTCAACCTCCCCAAAAAAAAAAAGAAAAAAGATATGGATGCAATTGCAATTGGTACTGATGCTGTTGTCAATATCTCTTCCGAAGCAGCTAAAGGTATCTTCCACGAAGCAAAACGTCATATAAGATATGTGCTTTCGTACAAGAGTTACGTTAAGAATTTCGTGGACAAACTTGAGAAGTTGATTGAGAAAATATAACAAAACTAGAAAGATAAGAATTTTATATCAAATCAATGTAAGCTCATATTTGATCATACATCAAGTGAGCTGCTCCCACAAGTCCTTTTCAATTTGGGTGCATTATAAATTGGATGGGGTATTGGTCCAAATTCACAAGACTCTTGGTAATTGACTGGCCTTTTTGACTTGAGAGGTCCTTAGTCTTTTTTAATTTATTTATATTTTTCAATTTTTTATTAAACTAAAATCAAAATTTATCATTTTCAATTTTTTTATTAAACTAAACTCAAAGAAAGATAATATTAAGTCCTTAGTCTTTCTTTCCTTATTTGTATTTTTCAATTTTTTGATTATAATTGATTTTTATTTTCATATAATAATTGACTGGCATGTGAGCTAGCTGATCCTCTTTTACTATTACAGCTTTTACAAGTGGTTCTGTTTGTCTTCAATTTTCATTGTCAATGTCAAGTGTTAACCTTTCATTTCATTCATTATCTGTTTTGAAGGTACTTTTTTTTCCGTTGCTTCTCAGTATTTTCTTTCTTGATTCTCTTTACTGACTCCCTATTGTTCATTTTGTTTTTCTTTACATTCAGAGTCCCCCCAGAGAAAAAGAAAAAAAAAGGGATGCAATTGCTGCCGGTGCTGCTGCCAATATCTCTTTCCATACTGCGAAGGGTATCTTCCGCAAAGCAAAACGACATATCAGATATGTAATTTCGTATCAGAAACACGTCAAGAATTTTGAGGAAAAACTTGAGAAGTGATTCAGAAAAGATCAAGCGTGCAACAAGATAATATTGTTGCAGAAAGGAACGTGGAGAAGATTAAAACGGAGGTCCAGGGTTGGTGCGATAGAGCGGACAAGTTTAATAAGGACTTATGCTATCTAACCAAAACTAAAAGCAAAGAAACATAGTAAGAATCATTGATAAAGACTTGAGAGGTCCTTAGTTTTTTTTTTATTATTTATACTTTTCAATTTTTTATTACACTAAAATTAAAGAAAGATAATAATAATAATTGATAAAGACTTGAGAGGTCCTTAAGTCTTTCTTTATTTGTACTTTTCAAATTTTTTATTAAACTAAAATCAAAGAAAGATAATAATAATAATTGATTAAGACTTGAGAACCCTTAGTCTTTCTTTCCTTATTTATATTTTTCAATTTTTGATGATAATTGATTTTTATTTTCATATATTACACGCACCTATATAATTATTATTGCTTGAACCCATGTCTCTTATAGGTAGGGGTGAGCAAAATTCGACTTTACTCGAAAAAATCGAATTTTTTTTTAATTTCAAGTTATTCTAATTAACTCGAATTACCAACTTGATTTTTGAGTTCTAGTCGAGTTGAAATTTTAAAATTTCATGTAACTCGAAAAAATGAAAATTTGAATGAGTATTTTGATAGATTTGCGATTTGGTCCCTGATATCTTGTTCCTTCAATTCCTCATTCATTTTAAGTTAAAAATTCATCAAATTTAAATCACATGCTCCTAAACCATCGTAAAATACATATGTACTTTCAATTTCACTTTTGATAACATTTTTTATATTTTTTTCAATTTAATCCCTCAATTTTGCATGGGCTTAAATATACAAAGGTGCCCAATGTATGCCCTTTTTCAGTTTAGTGCCTAACGTTTCATTTCGTTACTCAAAATCGGCCAAGTCGTGACGGACCGTTAGTTTTCTATGTTAAATGACACATGTCACAATCTGAGAGTATTAAAAATTTTATTTAAAATTAAAAAAAATAAAATTATATATATTTTTAAAAAAGAAAACACAAAAAATTTGAAATAACTCCAAAACATTGAAAACCTTCATTTCAACCCATTAACCTTGAAATCTGTCACCGAACCACCCTTCTCCGACCGGTGGTGGTTATTTCAAAAATTGTGTTTTCTTCTTTAATTTTTTTTGTAATTTTAAATAATTTTTAAACATTTCCAGATTGTGACATGTGTCACTTAACGGAGAAAACTAACGGTCTATCACGGCGTGACCCATTTTGAGTGACGGAATGAAACGTTAGGCACTAAACTAGAACCGAAAAAACGTTAGGCACTAAACTAGAACCGAAAAAACATTAGGCACTAAACTAGACCGAAAAAACGTTAGGCAATAAACTGGAAAAATGGATATTCCTTGGGCACCTTTTGTATATTTAAGCCATTTTGCATGATTTCTATATTTCTTCAATTCATCTTTCATTTTAAATACGTTTTTGACCAAAATTTAAAGCACATATTCTCCTACCACTGTAGAAAATCTATGTAACTTCAATTTTTATTTTTTACTAAAAATATACTCTATTTTAAAATTTAGTTATTTAAGTTTGTATTTTACTCAATTTAGTATTTTGACTACAATTGTTTACAAATTCTTTTTTCACATCAATTCTTTGACTCATTTATACTCTTTTTAGTCTTTATACTCAAAATACCTTCTTTGAAATATACTATTGTAAATATATTTTATAATTTTAGATTGTATGTGATACATATAAATAACATTGTAATGTGAAAAGAATATATATATATATATGGTTAGAGAAAGTCAAAAAATTGAAATAAAAATGTACTATAATACTATAAATAATTACAATTAAATTTGTATAGAAACTCTAATAACTAGACTCGAACAACTCGACTCAAATTTCTTAAACTCGACTCGACTCCGAAAAATTTCAAGTTAAGTTTGAGTTATAAAATAAGACTTGTCAACTCGAATAATTCGAAATTTTTTTAATCGACTCGATCGAATGCTTACCCCTACTTATGTGAGAAAACACCCACAACCAACGAAGCTATTCCTTTGGGTTCAATTGATAATAAATTTTAGAAGTACTTTATGTTTCAATATTTTTTTAGTAGTTTAAGATAATTATAAGATAATATTTATTTAAAATCTTTTTTTAGTCATTGATATATAGATACACACCTTACAGACACAGCCAGAGACAGAGTCAAAATTCTAATTCAAGTGGACAAGATGTAACTAACAATAGTAAATGAAAAGGGTAAAATCAAAATAAACCAAAATGAGGGGGACAAAATCAAAATAAACTAAAATTTGAAGGTTTAAATACATGTTTCTCCCTATATAATTTTTAATAATAAAAAACTAGGGGAAAGTGGCCCCAACCTTTCACGTAGCTTTGTCCATATACATAGTTACTCGAACACATAACTTCTAATTAAAATATTACTATCTTTAACCACCAAATAATAATTTATATATATTTTTTTAAAAATCATTATAATCTTTCAATAATTTATTGCATGATTAATAAAAAAATAAAGTGGTAGAGATCAATTTAATAAATGTTATTTTTCTGTTAATTAATTCAAGTTGTAATTTATATAAATTTAAAGTTTTATAATTAAATATATACAAGATAATTACATTTATACATTTTTTATTTCCTACATATATATTATATAAAAATATAATTTTTATTATTATATATTCATAATTATATTTTTTTGTAAAATAAGTAATTAGGTAAAAATATTAAAAAGGCATTTTATATATATTATATACATTTTGGAATAGTATTCAATATACAATCTAAGAAAAATAATTCCACAAACACTTATTAAATAATGATAAATATTTTATTTATTTCTAAAATTTTAAATATATTTTTTAAAATTCTTATCATAATTTTAAAATATTTATAATTTTTTTCTCCCAACTTTTTTTTTTTTGATAAATAACTTTACACCAAGTAATAGTGCATAAACTTCCTCCCATTCTCACTTTTGCGCATGCGAAATGATCGAATGAAAATAAACAAATCAATGAAAGAATCTGACAAGTTTATATACCAAACAAAAGAAAGATAACAATTTTATATCAAATCAATGTGAGCTGTGATATTTGATCATGCATCAAGTGAGCTGCTCCCACAAGCCATGAATTTCGCTACATTATGAATTGGATGGGGTTGAGGTCCAAATTGATCGCAAGACTTTTGGTAATTGATTGCCATGTGAGCTAACCGCTCCTTTTTTACTATTACAGCTTTTGCAAGTGGTAAAGGTGTCTTCCACAAAGCGAACAACATCCACTAGACAATAAAACAAACATCCACAAGACAATAAAACAAACATTAAACATATCTAAAAAAATACTTAGTGCTTAGTCATTTTTTAATCTATCTCTCTACCTCATTTGATTCAATATTATGAAAGAAATCATCCGAGTGAGTGTTGACTGTTGAGCACAATTTCATTAGTATTTTCCTTTGAATTTACTTGAATGAAATGTTTGAAAAAATTCTCAATACTGAAAATTATTTGTTTAATATGTTTAATAAAAGCTAATGACTTGTAATTCGAAATTTAATAAGGACTTGAACATGAACTAAAAACAAAGAAGGATAATAGTAATTGATAAAGACTTAAAAGGTCCTTAGTCTTTCTTTATTTTTATTGACTTCAATTTTTGGCAGTAATTGATGATATTTTTCATACATTACCCACCCATTTAACGTTTATATATGTGGTTGGTGCTGTGTGTCAATCCTCTGCAATTTTCATTTCATCCTTAAGTTTTTACCTTCGTCTCATTCATTCCCTGTTTTGAAGGTTGTTCTTTCTTGCCTGCTTCTTCTCAGTATTTTCTTTCTTGATTCTCCTTTATTGTATCCATTGTTCATTTTGTTTGTTTTGTTTTCCATTCGGACCTCCCCAAAGAAAAAGAAAAAGAAAAGAAATGGAAGCAATTGCTACTGGTGCCGCTGCCAATATCTCTCTTCTGAAACTGCAAAGGGTGTATTTCATGAAGCAAAACGTCATATCAGATATGTAGTTTTCTACCAGAGATACGTCAAGAATTTCGAGGACAAACTTCAGAGGTTGATTGACAAAAGATCAAGCGTGCAGCAAGATATTGTTGTTGCAGAAAGGAACGTGCAGAAGATTAAAGCGGATGTGCAAGGTTGGTGCGATAGAGTGGACAAGGTTATCGCTGAAGACAAGCATAAAGTGGATGATCTTCAAGTCAAAGCAAACAAGTGCTTCTTTGGCTTCTGTCCCAACATCAAGTGTCGACACAAGCTTAGCAGGAAAGCGGAAGAAGATGCCGCAACTTTTGATGAGCTTATCAAAGAATGTCAATTTAGCAGCGTGGGCTACCATGATCTTCCACAACCCATATTGGATACAGATTTTGAGGCTTTTCAATCAAGGGAAAGGGTTTTCAATGATATCATGGAATCCCTGAAAGATTCTACTGTGAGCATGGTTGGAGTGTACGGGATGCCTGGAGTGGGGAAAACATCACTAGTTAAAGAAGTTGAAAGACAACTCCAGGAGGCTAAGTTGTTCAATTCAGTTGTTAGGGTCACTGTATCTCAGACACCTGACATTCAGAAAATCCGAGATCAAATAGCAGAATCGTTGGGCTTGAGGATTGAAGAAAAGAGTACAGTTGTAAGAGCCAGTAGATTACGTGAAAGGTTAATTCAAGAGAAGAATCAGGGGGTTCTTATTATTCTGGATGATATTTGGGAGAAACTGGACCTAGATGAAGTCGGAATTCCATGTGGAAGTCAACACAAAGGATGCAATATACTATTGACGTCAAGAAATAAAAATGTTCTAAGCAATGGGATGGGCGCTACCAAGACTTTCCAGCTTGGTGATTTAGAGGACGAAGAAGCATGGGAGTTTTTTAAGAAGATGTCCGGGGACAGTTTTGAAATAGATAATGAGCTTCGATCTACAGCAATTGAGGTAGCCAAAAGATGTGCAGGATTGCCGCTTGCCATTGCCACAGTCGCTAGGGCGTTGCAAAAACAAAGTTTATCTGTTTGGAAGGAGGCTTTACGACAATTACGAAGGCCTTACTCAGAAAACCCGAGCGAGATATCTGCTGAGGTATATTCTGCTATCGAATTGAGTATCAATCATTTACGGGGTGAAGACCTCAAGCAAGTTTTCCTGCTTTGCAGTCTATTGCGTCGTGATACTATAATTGAAGATTTGTTGAGATATACAATTGGTTTGGGTTTAATTAAGGGAGTCGACACGTTGGAAGAAGGACGAGATGCATTGTTAACAATGATGAGTACCCTGAAAGCATCTTGTTTGTTGCTTGATAGTAACACCAATGATGAATGCTTTGATGTGCATGATCTTACTTATATTGTGGCCAAATCAATGGCTTCCAAGGACAGTCATGTGTTTTCCTTGAAAAAAGATGATGTTATGATGGATTGGCCAAATGAAGAATCAATGAAAAAGTGCAACAAGATTTGTTTGCAATATCCTACAATTAACAGTCTTCCTGACCAGTTAAATTGTCCACAGCTTTCTTTTTTCCTTTTGTTTAGCAATGATCTTTCCCTGACATTACCGGATGACTTCTTCAAGGAAGCAACAAATCTTAAAGTCTTAGATTTGACTAGGATGCAATTTTCTTCTTTACCTTCATCAATTCGTCTACTAACAAGCCTCAGCACATTGTGCCTAGATCACTGCAAACTGGGAGATAATATTACCATTATTGGAGAGCTAAAGAGCTTGGAAATTCTTAGCCTTATGGAATCTGATATTAGATTTCTACCAAAAGAAATTGGGCAACTGGTGAAACTAAAGTTGTTGGACGTGAGTCGTTGTGCTAAGCTCAAAACAATTTCAGACGGCGTGTTGTCAAGTTTGTCAAGATTAGAAGAATTATATATGGGTGGGACTTCTATTCAATGGGAAGAAAGCAGTGCCACTCTTGCTGATCTACATGCTCTGTCTCATTTGTCCACTTTAGAAGTTCAAATCCCAGATGCTAAGGCGGCACCACAAGACTTCTTTAATGAGTTGCAGAAGTTGAAAAGATACAAGATTTTCATAGGAGTGGAATGGGCGTGGGAGTGGTTTCGCAGCTACCAATATTCAAGAACCCTAAAACTGAGGCTAAACTCGGGCATGGATGATTTGGATCTTGGAATTAAGAAGTTGTTGAAAAGAACTGAAGATTTACATTTGGGTGAACTCAAAGGTGTGAAGATTGCATTGCAGGAGTTAACAGAGGAAGAAAGCATATCGCATTTGAAGAATCTACATATCCAAAATGGTTTAGATACTGAATACATTATCAATGATGAATATGATTTTCCTCAATTACAGTCCCTGACACTGCATGATCTTCCTAAGCTCATTAGCTTTTGCCCACAACACGGAACCGGTGCTACCAGCTCATTACCTCAAGATGAGTTGTCACTTTTCAGTGAAAAGGTATTTACAATTCAATGTCTTTTAAATTTTTATTTCAAATATTTCCTGAAATCATTTGTATGGTTGTAGATATCGTTCCCTTACTTGGAGAATTTGTGGCTGAAGTCAATTAATGTTACAAGGGTATGGCACAACCAACTTTCGAGTACATCTTTCAGCACTTATGAGAAGTTGACAACATTAAAAATCGAGGGTTGTGTAAGCTTAAAACACCTGTTCTCATTTTCTATGGCTAAATGTCTAGTGCATCTCACAGACTTTAAGATAATTAGATGCTACTTCTTAAGAGAGATCATTTTCATGGAGGAAATAGAAGAAGAAACCCAAACTGGTATGACTTTATCATTATTTCCTCGGTTAAAGTCCTTAAAGCTAACTGATCTTCAGCATCTGATTGGATTTTGCTCCGATTACCAAACTCAAGTTATTCAATTTTCGACGTTGAAGTCAATGGAAATATTCAAATGTCCAGAATTGGAGGGTTTCATATACAGATCTTCAATGGAAGGCAACCAATGCTTCTCTAATCATGTTCTGTTCGACAATAAGGTATCTTAATTATTGTTTTTAGCGTTCTTAAATTCCTGATTTTTATATATTACTAAATCATGATAGAGTAAATTGATTTAATATTTTTATAAGATAAATATTTTCGACCTTGGAGTCACTGAGAATATACGACTGTCCAGAATTGGAGGGTTTCATATACAGATCTTCAATGAAAGGCAACCAATGCTTCTCTAATCATGTTCTGTTCGACAATAAGGTAGCTTAATTATTATTTTTAGCATTCTTAAATTCCTGATTTTTATATATTACCAAATCATGATAGAGTAAATTGATTTAATATTTTTTACATTATAAAATTTAAATTAAATACAAAATATAAACAAATATAAAAAAATTATTTAATACATAATTGAAGATGATCCGGTCCACAAAACAACTTGCACGAAAGTTTGTAGCTTCGACTCTGCTTGTATGTATATATATACAATTGCAAACACACGCGCACTCATATATGTATCTCTAGCGCTAGCTCTTAATTTCATTATTTTGACATGATGAGTGCAGGTTTCATTTCCCAGTTTGGAGATAGTGTGGGCTCGCCATTTGGAAAAGTTGAAGATGATATGGGAGAACCCACTTCCACCAAATTCATTTCCCAAACTAAGAGAAATCGACATTTATGACTTACCAAACTTGAAATATATTTGGAAAAACGGTCCCAAAGACATTTTTTCATTTAAAAATCTACGTGAAATATCTGTGGGGAATTGCAAGAGTCTGAAGAATGTATTTCCAGCCTCATTAGCCAGAGACCTCGCACAACTCAGTAGTCTTATAATAGCCGGTTGTCCAGTGGAGGAGATTGTTTCTAAAGAAGAGGAAGGATTGGATTCGGAAACTATTGTCACTTTCCAGTTTGATCAGCTGTCCTACCTTTCGCTTTGGGGGCTATCACAATGCAAATGTTTCTACCCGGGTAGGTATACCACAAAGTGGCCAATGTTAAAAGAGTTACGAGCATCCGAGTGTGGGGAAATGAAGATATTTGGTACACAACTCATCACTCACAACCAACAACTTGACTCCCAACCACCACTTTTCTTGGTACCCTCTCGCTCCCACTCTATATGTTCTGCTTTATTTTAATTAAAATATTAATTCAGTGATTTGATTGACACGTTGTTACCAATTTGTATTTATACAAATAAAATTCTTTTTTCTTTTTCCCTCTATCAACTCTTGTTTTTGCCGTTTTGCACATGTTGGACTACAAAAATCAAGAGGTACCAACTTAGCTAATAGATTCGCCAGCCAATACTTAATTATCTGTGCTTGCAATTTTCTTCTCATAGCCATTATTAGATCTTAATATAAGAAGATGAACATACTAACTCCAAAATTGTTTTTTGATTGGTTTTCAGGCCATCCCTAAACTACAACGTTTGGATTTAGATAGTGAATCCATCTCAATGATAAATGATGGTCAATTTCCAAGCAGCCTTTTTCATCAAATAAAATATTTAAGGGTGCAAGGAAAAAATGGTAAATCAGTTAATGATTTCCAAATTTCTTTCCTTGAAAGATTCTACAATCTAGAAGAGCTTTGTATCTTTGATTGTGAAATCAAAGAGTTATTCTATACCGAAGGAGATACTGGTAATAAGGGGACTTATGCTAGGACACTGTCAACAATTAGAAAAATACAACTGACAGGTCTTGGCAATCTAAAACATTACTTATGGAAGCAAGACGTACAAGTGGACCGCATTCTACCCAACCTTGAAACTCTTGAAGTTCTCCATTGTCAGAATCTGTTGAGCTTAGGATCATCCTCAGCATCGTTTCAAAATCTCACCACCTTGAAGGTGTGGAATTGCAGTGGAATGAAATACTTGGATACATGTCTAGCAGTGCAGGGTCTGTCTCAACTCAAACAACTGATCATAGTGGAATGCACTTCAATGAAGGAAATAGTTGGAAGTGGGGAAGATGAAGCAACGTGCGACATTATATTCAGCAGGTTTAAAAGTTTGAAACTTGTGATTCTACCACGACTTAAGAGCTTTTGTTCAGGTAACCACACATTTGGATTCCCATGTTTAGAGCAAGTGATGGTGAGTGCCTGTCCTGATCTGGAGATATTTTGTAAGGGAGTTTTAAGTGCGCCGTTGTTGCGAAGTGTAGAATA
This sequence comes from Hibiscus syriacus, assembly GCF_006381635.1. Taxonomy (NCBI): domain Eukaryota; kingdom Viridiplantae; phylum Streptophyta; class Magnoliopsida; order Malvales; family Malvaceae; genus Hibiscus; species Hibiscus syriacus. The sequence continues at coordinate 434,434 of NW_024063152.1, read as the reverse complement.
TGGAGAAGGTAAAGAACATTGGAGTGGTGACCTTGACAGCACTGTCCAACAATTGCATTCAAAAAAGGTATTCACTATTTTACATTCCTTTAATTTAGCTTTAGGTATTCTATTTTATTCCCGAATCTCTTTCTTCCTTTCGTGTTGTTTAGTGGTAACCTTGGATCCTTTATGAAATTTAACCCTTGTTTCTCTGTTTGATTACTTTATGAAGGTTGGGTACCAAGGCATCACGTATTTGATCCTTTCCGAATTTTCCAAGTCAATGGAAATACGGAAGGAGAAAAGTGTAGATTTCAAGAACCTACGAGTTTTAGAAGTTGAGGACTGTAATAGCTTGAAATACATATTTAGCGTTTCCATGGCCTTGGAACTTGTGCAATTGCTAGATATAAGAGTGAAAAGATGTCCCATGATGGAGTACATTATCAAGAAAGAAGCAGAGGAAACTGCGATGGATACAGTCTGCTTACCAAATCTTGTGAAGATAAGACTGGAGTCATGTTCAGAGTTGAAGAGTTTTTGCATGGGAAATATAACTCTGCAATGTCCATCATTGTATAAAATTGAAGTAGATGATTGTCCAAAGATGTATGCAATGGCATGTACAAGAGATGGCGAAAACACACCCTTTTTCAATGATAAGGTCACTCTCTTCTCTTCTCTTCTCTTCTTTTCTGTTTAGTGTTTTAATCTCTTAAATTGATTTGGGATAAGTTTGGAATTAGCATTTTGAAAATTGTGTAGTCAAATCAATATTTTAATTTCTAGAATTTTTTTTAAATAGAAAGAAAATTAATCTCTTCCTTCGTTTTTTTGTATCCTTTTCTATCCTCTTCAAATTTTACTTTTCATATCATTTTTCCTTTCTTCTTGTATGGTTTTCTCTTGTTCAAGTAGCATTCCAACTTCTTTTCTCGTATTAATAACTTAAATAAAATCTGCAGGTTGTGTTCCCTAACTTGAACAGTTTGACCATTGAAGGCATTGGGAAATGCAGAAAGATATGGCATGATAAACCCACTCTGAATTCATTTAATGAATTGACCATCCTCTGCGTGAAAGACTGTGAAAGACTTTCCAATATTTTACCTTTTAGTATGGTGAAAAGACTTGAAAAGCTAGAAACTCTGGCAATAGTGGAATGTAAGTCGGTAGAAGAAATAATTGGACCTGATGATGATGACGGATTCAATTCCAGTGAGTCACAAGAAGTGACATCCGCCCAAATGATCGAACTCAAATCAATCACCAAGTTTGTGTTTCCTAAAATGAGAGAGTTGAATCTTCGAGTGCTACCCAAATTGAAGGGTTTCTACTCCAAGTTGCATACTACGGAATGGCCATCCTTGAAAAAATTGGAGGTGAGTGATTGCAGGAAGGTAGAGAATTTGGCTGGGGAGTATATCAACTTTGAAGAAACACAAGGAGAGAGCCAACCTCTAATCTCTGTTCAACAACCCCTGTTTTGGGTCACTGAGGTAACAGTTCATAAAACTAACTAAATACATATGCATCTATTAGAATATGTGACATAAATTCAGTCTTGATGAAGTTTGCGATTGGACCCAATTGATGAACCTATAAAATTGAGGTAAAATAGGGGATATGGCATCAGTTTAGACAAATTTTTTTATTGAACGTACAATTTTCCAAATTTCTCAGGAAGCATTCCCCAATTTAGAAGAATTACATGTGATTCGGAACAGAAATATGAAGGAGATATGGCATGGAGCACTTACAAACCTATGTTTTTCGCAACTCACAAGAATGTGTGTTACTGATTGCCATATGTTAAAAGAAATCATAGCTTCAACAACTGATGAACTCATGAATGGCATCGTTTTACCCCAACTCAAGTCTTTAGAACTTGTTAGTCTTCCGATCCTATCAAGTTTCTGCTCAGGGAAGTATACCTTAGTATTTCCTTCCTTGGAAGAAATAATCATCAGATGGTGTCCAAAGATGGAATTTTTCACAAAGGGGAAGTTAAGCACACCGATGCTGCATGGACTACAATCAACTAAAGGCAAATATGTAGGGCACTGGGAAGGGGACCTTAATGTTATCCTTCAACAGTTGTTCATAGAAAAGGTATGAATCAGTTCAAAATGACATATTTTATATCGTTTTAAAAGACTATCAATCCCTTTGCATACAAGTAACTTTTGGTTCTTTTAGCCTTTATAGATTCATATTCTTGGAGTAGTTAACAGTAGTGAATAGTTAGCTTCAATCATCATTGATGTACATTCATTAAAAATTGAAATGTTTGTTCATGCATTCAAGACTATATTTACTGTATGCAGGTTTTTCCGAGCTTGGAGGATTTGGAGCTATCTTCAATCAACATTCAGCGAGTTTGGAAACACAAGCTTCTGTCCACACATTCTTATGCCAAAAATCTAACACGCTTGACTATCGAGGGCCGTCATAATTTGAACTTCATGTTTTCGTCCTCTATGATGAAAAGTTTTGTTCAACTCAAGATGCTAAAGGTCGAAAATTGTGAGAATCTGGAAAATGTGATCTCTGCGAAAGGATTAACGAAAGAAGAAATGATGAATCAGAAAACGTTCCATATTCTACAATTCCTATTTCTCAAAGACCTTCCTAAACTGACGAGATTCTGCCATGGAAATTACTTTGAATTCCCCTTGCTGACAAGTCTTAGTATCGAAACTTGTCCTACACTGAAAACATTCATCTCTGCTGCAGAAGGAAACAACTCAGAGATTGCCTCTCCAACTCTCTTCGATGAAAAGGTAATACTTCATTAGTTTCTTTTCTCTGCATCATTTCTTTCTCTCTTTCATTTTATATTTTCTTTTCTTTTTTTCCCATAAATATTTGATTAACTTGTTCATGCTGTACTACTGTTTTCTTTATATCATTACTCTGATTCATGAAGTTATTGACAAAATTAAGTGATTTTCGTAGGCGGCATTCCCTTGCTTAGAGGAACTGTCCATTATAGGTTTGGGAAACTGGAGAACGATATGGCAGAAGAAGCCAACCAACTGCGTGAGGATTCATTTTGCAAATAACTAAATATTCTGTAGGTGTTCTATGTTTTTTTTTATATAAAAAAAAGCTTGACATAATCCTTCAAATTGCGAGAACAACATCCAAAGCTAACAAATTGCATGCAGTGACAACCACTCAATCCATTGTTATAGAAAGAGCCTTTAAATCTGTATTTTCATAGACTAATTAAATCCTTTATAGGTTGTTCATTGAAGAGTTTCAGCCCAAGGATACATACTACAGAAAGGCCACCACTGAAGGAAAAGTAGGCATTAGTTTCCACCGAATTCTAAAAGTATATCTTTTATACTCCCAAATCTTCGTTGGTATACTTTATTTTCCTTTATCATTGATTTGTATAGAGTTACATATATATCTGAGATGCCCTTTTCATTGCAGGTAGAATTGCTCTCTGCTCGAGTTTGTTGCTGCTACTCAGTTTGCAGCCATATTCCTTGGATCTGAAGTCATTTCACTTTCTAGCTATAGTATTTGGAGTTGAGTGCGAGTATCGTTGGATACGAGTATGCATCTAACACGGATATGTTCCAAATTTTTTTGTGCTTAGAGGATTTACTCAGAGCCGTGTTTTCATACCTTTGTCTGAACATGCATCTAAGTGTATGTACTATGTAGTTAATGTAGTCTACTAGTGTGATGAATATGATGAATTGCATTTTTCATCTTTGACTTAAATGGTCAATCCAGTCTAGAAAAGAGTCGGTATAGATGGAAAACAATGTTTACTTTCCTAACAATTGTTTTATTTGAAATTTAATATATTTATTATGAGCAAAATAAAAAACATAATTTACAAGTAAATTAGTAATTTATTTTTGTCTACTGTTAAAAGACTTTATTAGGATGATGTTGCCACGCTCGACGAGCACGGATAACCACTGTTAATGATGAACATCATTAAATTAATCTATAAAACATCAACTTATAAAGTACTAAACATATAATTATAAATTAGTTAAAAATCTAAATGTAATTTAATTAAAATACAATATTCATAAAGCATTAGTTTTTATAATTTTGTTTTAATTATATTAGATCAAATATTAATTTGAAAAAATTATAAACCCTAATTTATTTTCATAGCTTTGAAGCTCTTGTCGTTACCGTCGTTGTTGTCTCGACCACCGGTATCATCTTTCACTGTCGGCAAATGACAGACTAAATCGCCGGCGAAAGATGATATCGGCGGCGGCGACGACGACGAATGTGGTGGTGGTGGCGACGACAGTAATGGTGGTGGTGGTAGTAGTAGCGGCAACGCTGGTGATGGCTACGATGACGGTGGCAGTAACTTCAAAGCTATGAAAATAAATTATGGTTTATGAATTTCCCAAATTAATATTTGATCTAATTATAATTAAAATAAGATTATAAAAACTATTGTTTTATAAATATTGTATTTTAATCAAATTATATTTAGATTTTCAACTAATTTATAATTATACGTTTAATGCTTTATAGTTTAATGTTTTATAAATTAATTTAATGATACTCAACGTTAACAGTTCTCATCCACGCTCCACGAGCGTTGTAGAATTTTTCTTTTAAATATTTATTATTACATGTCTAATTTTTAAGTTTACCTTAGGGCCACAAAAATTTCAGAAACGAACTTGTCTTCATGTTAATATTATATCTCTTTATGTTAACAACAAATCTCACCATATTAACATCACCATGTTAACATCACACATCTCTTTACGTTAATATTATATCTTTTTATGTTAACATCACTCATCACTTCATGTTAACATCACATCTCTTCATGTTAACATCATATCTCTTCATATTAACATCACATCTTTTCATGTTAACATTAAACCTCCTTTTATGTTAACTCCATATCTCTTCATGGTAATTTTATATCTCTTTATGTTAATATAACTCGTCACTTCACATTAACATTATATATTCATGTCAATATCTTATCTCTTCATTTTAACATCACATCTCTTCATGTTAATGTCACATCTCTTCATGTTAATATTATATCTCTTCATATTAACATTATATATTTTCATGTTAACATTATTTTTTTTCATATTCAAGTTCCAATGTGATTAAAATTAAAATTTAAATATTTAAAATTATTAGACATAATTACTATATATATAATATATATAAAAATTACTATAAGAATAAGATGATCACTAAATATAAGTTTATCAAATATTGGGTTCAGGTCGTCCATATACAAATGTGGCATGTGACGCATCACAGGATTGCAAGATTTAGTGGTTCCACACAGGATTGCAAGATTTAGTGGTTCCATACATAAATGCAATTCAGACTTTTATGTACAATTTTTGTGTCATGAAACTAGGTCCAGGTCCATCCATATACAAGTGTGCCTGCGCACGTCACAGGATTTTAAGATTTAGTGGTTCCACGCATGGATGCCATTCAGGCTCGTCTATGTACAACTTTTGTGTCCTGAGGACATTTCGTTTGAAGGAAAAACAAACTTTCCGTTTGATCATCGAGAAAGTAGTAGAGAAAGTTACAAACAAAGATTTTGACAATATCTTTAATCCTTTTAGGGGCTTCATTTTAAAAAATAGCACATGACCTACATATCTTTTAGTACGGGCCTGATTAAGTCATTTTTTTCGATATTTATTAATTTCAATAATTAACTTTAGGTTATTTTTTTAACATAACTTTAGGTTAGTTGAACATTGGTCTCATCTCACATTCGCATCCGTTACCTCCACGTCTATATATTTTATACTTTAAAAAGCAAAAAAAATGAAAAGAAAAAGGCAGACATATAGATTCACATTTAATTTGTTTGTTTAAACGATTTCAAAAGCAGTAGAATTGTAAAAAGGGAGAGGGAAGGCATGGAAGAAGGGCTATTAACAGGAAGGTATGAATCCCCAAATGCAACAAAACCAATTAGAAATGGTTCCGGCGGTGGCAGTATTACCGACAACCTTAACATGCCATCAGCTTCCTCATTGACACCTCTTCTAGTCTTCAGTACGTTTGTTCTTGTTTATGGTTCTTTCTGCTATGGCTGTTCTGTAAGTTGTTCACTTTCTTCTTCATATTTAACATGAAGATGTGATACAAGTTTGGGGAAAAACTGATGAAAACACACCATAGATGATTGTATTTTCTACCTTTATGAACTATGAAAATGGACCCAGGTTGGTTACTCATCACCAGCGGAAAATAGGATCATGCAAGATTTGGGCCTCTCTGTACCAGCGGTTAATACTCCCCAATCTCTTCTATAATTTTTGCTTTCAATTTTTATTTGTTTAAAAACACAAAAACTCATGCATTCGATAAGCTTCCACTTACTTAAAGCACAAGAAACCTGAAGGTAATTTATCTTACTAGGATTTAGGTGAGTGACAAATAGATTGGACATGGATATTTGTGAAAAATTGATGAATCCTTTGTAATCTTTCTCACCAATTTGCAGTACTCTGTTTTTGGTTCAATAATGACAATTGGAGGAGTGGTAGGAGCAATTCTAAGTGGGAAGATAGCTGATCTTATAGGTAGAAAACGTGTAAGTTCGTCTTCTTCTTCTTTAAGCCTTTACATCTTCCAGAGATGTTTTAAGTTAAATTCCATTGAAAATTGGTTTATTCCTCTAAATTAATGTGTTCATTGACTGTGAGAAACAGACAATGTGGTTTTCTGATGTCTTCTGCACTGCTGGGTGGCTATCAATAGCATATGCAAAGGTTAACTTCCAGTTCCATGTAGTTCTATGTTAACTAGTTATTGTAACCCCATATAAGCCAATTTTTAAGAAGATCTAATAAAGGGTTATGTTTAATTCTTTCTGGAAGAATGCCTTGTGGCTTGACATTAGAAGGTTGTCCATCGGAATCGGAGGTGCCCTGATTAGTTATGTGGTAATGTACTAAGGTTTGCTGTTCATTTTTCAACTTCAAGCAGTTTTTATGCTGATATACATTATGAAACAGATACCTGTTTATATAGCTGAAATAACACCTAAAAGTCTCTGGGGTTCCTTTGTATCATCAAATATGGTAAAATATACTTAAATCAATTGACTATGTGATCTGTCAACTTAACATTAATTAGGTATGAGTTTCTTTTATCGTGGAGTTGATGATTACTTATGGGGTTGAGCTTATGTTTTACATTGGAATCTTCATTTCTTGGCTCTCCCTGGCCATGATCAGTATGTACTTTGCTTTTTTCTTTATTAGATAAAGCAAAAGATAGTGTTTTATCTATTCTGTTCTTCAGGTGCAATCCCGTGTGTAGTACAGATAATAGGCTTGTTTTCCATTCCAGAGTCCCCTAGATGGCTGGTAAGTCTAACTCCATAGTATTCAGAAGCTTTTTAAGTCCGTAACATGTTAGAGAAAGATATAAGAGAAATTATGCACTTGATTCTTTAGTTTGAGTTGACACAGTGTAAATGTAAGATGTGAATGGCTTCTGCAGGCAAAATATGGTCGAGAGAAAGAGTTTGAAGCTTCCTTGAAGCAGCTATTATCAGAGTAGATTTTAGCTTCATATCTTTTAGTTTTTCCCCAGGAAATTTGGAACGCTTATTTCCTCATGATATGTGCTTATATTCTCTTGTAGGGTTATTTGGAAACTCTTGAGCAACAGACAGAAGCAAGTTTCCTTGAATTGTTCTGAAAGAGATATGCTTATTCACTCATTGTTAGCTGGTCTAATTAAATCTTTCTTCCGGCTTCTTAATTGACATTCCTCCTAGTTCTAAAGCAGCCATTCTTCCCCCCTTGTGCTAACCAATTTTGCTTTTAATTAACAACTGTTCCTTTAATTAACACAACTGATTCAAAATTCAGAAAGTGTGGCCGAAAAATAAAGTAGATCATTCAATAAATCCATAGGGTTTTGAGATTTTTGTTAATGAGATTTGGTCACATCAAGCAGCAAACATCAAGAAAGAAAAAGAAAACTCAACAAGGGTAAGTACATTGGCAATTAGCCCAAACAGGATCAACACAAACTCCGGTAGCATTTTCTCCATACATATAAATGCAACGTTTCAAGCAAAATTCATTAAAGCAACCTTCAATTGTCATAGTTGATCTGCATATTTTCTCTGTTGCTGCTGCTTTTTCTACATGCATTAAAATCCCAAAAATGCTTAATCTATATAATAAACATAATCAAATTCTTCATGATATATATATATATATATATATATTGAAAAATGGTTACTTTGTATTCGAATTCACAAAGTACACCACCCCAAGGACCTCATTAAAAAACCTGCCTAATCCTAATTAGAGGAAAAAGAGTGAACCTTTGGGATGGAAGAAGGTCCAACATGAACCCGAGAACAACAAGAACAACAGCCGGGAACTACACCACTATAACCGCCCGAAACAAACACATCAATGTAGCTTCACACTACCCCTGAATGAAATTCACAAAGGAACTACACACATCTGAAACAAAGAAACACCATGCTACAATCTACGAGACATAAGACAATGAACATATGCCTATCAATGGAACTAAGCAATCTAGAGAAAATGAAAGACATAACCCACTGCATAAAACTGAACCCTGGAACACCACACTGCACCACTGGCTTACCCCAGCATGGGGCCGAAAAAAGACACGTCCGAAGTCAAAGCAAAACGAATCAGAAACACTGCACCACTGCACCAACAAGTAAGCACCGAACCGAACGAGCACCAATAAACCAAACAAGAATATCCATCTTTTTCTCTGTTCTCAATTCAGAAACACAACCCGGAAAGGACCACCCTAAGCTGGATCAAACAGCACTAAAGCACCACAAAGCATCTGCAACAGCACGAGCCATCAACGCACCAGTGGTAAACGCCCTCCTCCATGCCACCAAGGTAGTTCCCACCTCTAAATCCAATCTGTTTACCACAATTAAAAACACAAAAACTTGCTTCTCTACCCTGAAAACCGTGCTACTTCCTTTTCACAAAGAGTAACCTCTTAGAAATTAAAAGACTGAAACGAATCACCCCCTTAAAAGAGTACAGCCTCTATACATGTAGGTAGAAGCTAAGTAAAAGAAAATTTAATGGAGTAAATTACCTGCTGCAAAAAGAATAACCAACATGAATATAACGCACATCTTGAAACTCTTCATACTTTCTTTTTCTTTGTTTTTCAATTTTTCTTCAGTTAAATGTTGTGCCCTAGATGAGAAATAACATGTACATTCTCTTGAATTTATAAGTGGCTGAGGGGACAAGTTATTGAAGAGGATTAGTCAGAGAATATTCAAAATCACTTTAAATGTAACGTTAGGTATGATTTTGAAAAAAAATAATAGCTAAATGACCAAAACAAAACTAAAGTGACAGTTGATGACTAAATACAAAATTTACCCTATTTATTACTAAACATATAAGAGAATTAACCAGAGAACATTGAATATTTGCAGGAAAAATTGTTTCCAAGTTTATATTAATAAATAATTTGCTATTATGGAAAAACGGAATATATTTTATAATATATATGATTTCCGAATAGAAACTCGAATAATTCGACTCAAATTTTATAAAAACGACTCGATTTGAAAAAAAATTAAATAAAATTTAAGCTATAAAATATGACTTATAAACTCAATTAAAACAGATTTTTTTTATTCGATTCGACTCGATCGAATGCTCACCCTTAATTATAGCATAGTACAGACAAAGCATGCGCGTTTCACTTTGGCAAGGTTACTAGCAAGCAGTCGACAGTGGCACATGATAGTCCCATTTTGGTGATTTAAATTTGTTTGATTTAGCATACAACATTAACGACCTCTATGGTACTTTTACCATACATCATGAAATTAACAATTATAGGGACAAAAACAGATTTTTTTAATATAAAATATATAGAAAAATTAAATTATATGGTAATTTTAAATTTTTAAGGAGAACAACTGTCTCTACCTGCCCCTAAATACTAATCTTAATCCTACCTGAAGGGAAGGGGAAGGGAGGAATCTAGTGAAAGGAAGAGGAGTGCTCGTAGTGGATCTAGAATTCATAACCTAAAAAAATATAAGATAATAGAGATAAGCAACTTGACCAACAGGTCAAATGTACTTACTCTAGATATTGACACTCTATGTATGTTGTTTCTAAGATTGTTTGTGATTATGTTATGCTTAATCGTATATGCATCGTTTTAAGATCATAGAGGTTGTGGAGGTTGCGGACGTTACGGTGTGATTTATTTCTTAAATATAACTATGATTATATTGTTGCAGATGTAGTTTGCGATGTCAGGGTAATCTTAAAAAACATTACGATACGACTTTTACACTATGTTGTGGTCACAATTTAATACTAATTTCGATCTTCTTCCCATTTTTGAAATATTTTTTTCATCGTATACTTTATAAACTCGATAAGAAATTGCTTACTTGGGATACTTCTTATAGTGATGCATTCCATTTTCTCTTCTTTAAACTTACATATCAAGCTGTTGAATTTAGAAACGTACCTGATTGCCGCAATGATTAAAGTTATGTGTAGAAACAAGGTGGAAATGTGTTTCATTCAAGAATCTAAGATGGGGTTGGTCTCGGGTGATTTTATTAGGAAGATATACATAAACAGATATAAGATTTTACGTTAATAAAACAAATTTATAAAATTTTAAGAATTAAAATATATTATTAATTAAAAAATACAAGTTACAGCTGATTCAAACCGACTCCGAATCTCCATCTCTTCAAAGGGCTCGTTCCCGGATCAACTTCAAGGTTTTCCCTCCCAAATTCAAGGAACTTGAAAAGGAAAACAATAGACATATGGCTAATAGGATGTCACCGAGGAATATGCCATGGGTTAAAAAGACTGTTTTATTCCCAAATCCTTTGTTTAGTTCAACGCCAGCATCACAGCAACAGAAGTTCTGCAAGACAAGGTCTCCAGTGATTGCAAGAAACAAACAAACTCCACATAAGTTCTTGATCAAGTCAACTCCATCGGCTTCGACGTTTCAAGTCAAGAGCCCACCCATGGTGATGCTAACCAACATAAGCAAGAAATCTCCAAAGGCGTCGTCAGCTGTTTCCATGCTGCGTAGGTCATTTTCGCCTTCAAGATTGGCTAACAGATTGGTGTCACCATTGACGAGCAGAAAAGCAATGCTAGATAGTTTTCACTTTCACGATTGGCAAACCGATTGGTTGTAAACTTGTAATGCCTAAGTTATTCTCGACAGGGAGAATATAAGCATCATAAAATGCTTTTGCAATGTCAATATAGTGGCTTTTCTTGACATTGTTGTGAATTTTCTTTGTCCATCTTTCTGATTGATGTTAAAGTTTGTAAACAGTTATATCACTCTTTGTAGAGTCTGATTGTTCAAGGCATAAAGAAACATGAAGCGACAGGCAAAGATTACAATGCTTTTAGCAAAATCTCATCATTATTATTCTACATCAGTAATACATATATGCACTAGACAAACTTACGGAAAAGTATACCAAACCTCTCAAAACCAGTAAAACCACAAGGGGGAACAAAGGAAAAGTATTATATATATATATATTATGTTTGAGTAACAAACATCGGCTATCGCCTTCAAAAGGGCAGATTTCCCTGGTTGAAAAATGACAAATTTGTATAGGGTGCAACTGTTTTCCTGAGAGCCGGAAGAAGCTCACTGAAAATTAAATGTAAATGTTAAGATGAACTCGTGTAGGTACTTCACAGGAGGTGCTGTTTACGCTAAAATGCACTCATTTTCCTGGAGATGCAAACCTTGTCCGATCTCTTTGCCTGTTTAATGCTCTATCCTTGGGTGAAGAAGTCTTCCCTCCCAAACCAGCTTGGCGAAGCATCTCTGCAAAAATTTCACTATTATTTGCTAAACTATATGGAGTATAAACCATGAAGATCTGAGTAATCAATATACTATCTCAAGACAAGGTTACTATCTGGATAATCAATACAACTGTTTGGTTTGCATAAATATATTATGATAAATTCAATTGAAGAATTACCGGAGTCAACTACTTATTAAGCGAATATGGAAGAAGAAAGTAACCAAGCATATCTACCTCGCTTTCTCTCAAGCTCTTGGTCAAGCTCTTCTTTCCACTTCCTTTGTCTCTCAGAGAATATTAAACTGTAAATAGAAAATAATTGCATTTCAGACTACCCCATAACAGAGATTCAATATGAGGGGAAGCAACAAAAACCAATCAACTATGGACTAACCTTGGGCTGTTCGGTTCTGGCTGGCCATCAACTAGAAGCCCTTTCCAATCACCATGCTGAGGTGGTGAATTGTCCTGTGGAGCTTGTTCACTAGCATTACCAACATTTGATACGCGCCTGCTATTATTACTACGTGGACTTCCTGTACTAATAGCATCTGTTGCAGAAGATGGAGTGCCAACGGGAGCTCGACTTGGGGATCTACTTTTAGGAGGTAATTTCAAGTAATTTGACGGTGTCTCATCACGTTTCTCAACAAAACTTGGGGAGCATGATAAATTAAAGCTGTTGTAGAACTCTTCATATAATGGTGTTTGCAGCTTCTTTAGTTCCAAAGCCTGAGGCATTAGTCAGCATTTCATTGTCACAACAATCTTTGAGGCCAAATTTAGAAGGAACTGACAGCCCAAGGGCTAATAATAGTACCTTCTCATCCAGAAAAGCTTTAATTTTTGATTCAGTGAGTTCATCATCATCTTCAAAGAAAGATGGCCCACTGGTATATGAAAAATTATTTCCCTCTTCACCACAAGTAGTAGGGAAACCGACTGGTACCATTTCAGGATCTTCATGACTGGGATCAGAACTCTAAACAAAAAGGATGACTCATTAATTAGTAGATGTAACACTCAAATAATTAAAATATCAGAACCTTGATAAATGCATAGTAGATACCTGGTTAACGTTATCAAGCATTGAAGCAGAACAAAGCGCTACTTTGCTCACCATTGAATCATCTTTGTCAATCAGACACATATCATCTTCACTGCAGTTCAGTCTCCAATCTTTGCTTTCTGAAAACTTCTCGACGAATGCATTTGAGCAGTTCAGACTACCCAGATTACAGATATCAGCTGAGTCATGGCACCTTGAAACTTGACTGGAAAGAAAATTGACATTGTTAAAGATCCTTGCCAGGTTGGCAATGGAGTTACTTAGTTTACAGGTTCAAGCGAGTCATATTGTAATACTCACAGTTCTTCATTCTTAGTGTATGGTGAAGGGATTTCCGAATTATCCTGATAAAGAAACATCTTTTAGAAGTAGATTCAGGGGGAGGGGGGATGACCAGCAATACAGTTCAAGTGCACTGACCATTATTGGAGAATGCAAAACAAGATTGTCCAGGGATTCTCCAGTAACAAAGGGATGCTGCATTTATTTCAAAATTGGAGAATATTAAACCCAAAATAATTGCTGAGTATAATGTCCAAAACCCAAACGACAAAGGGTAATATAGTCAATTACCTTTAGTAGTTCAGATGCTACTTGCCTCAACTCTGGTTCCCTGAAATTACATAAACATCACAGATTTGAAGAGGAAAAATGGCCAGAAAATATATCTTATGGTATTTGCTCTCAGAATCAATAAAAAAAATACTTTTGCAAGCATTTCAGCAGAAAATCTTTCGCTTCAGAAGAAAGATGCTCCGGAATAGGTGGATGAGACTTTGTTGTCCCGACATGGTAGAGTGCAGCAACCTGAAAAGAAAACACATTAGGTGCAATGATGAAAGAACCACCTGATTAGAACATATCTTTGAAATGTCAAGAGATCTACCTCTTGGTATTGCTGGCTCCAAGGAGGCTTTCCAGTGGCCATCTCAATTACCGTACAGCCAACGCTCCATATATCAGCAGAACTTGAAATTATGTCCAGTATATCCATAAAGTATCAGTAAGTTTCAGTACATCAGTAGGCTATAAAAACTATATCACGTGTCAGTTATTATAATCCACAGAGAACTATTATGCATGCAGCAAATACAGGTGATAACGCGAAATGCATTTAAAGACTAACCAATGACAGCTCTAACATCATTTAAATGCTTCAAGAAATATAGAACGGGACCCCCAGAGATCTATTGTAGTCCAATACACAGAAAGCTAACCAATTCTGACTTCTAAAGATGTCGAAGAAAACTAGAAGACATGCATACAATTAGATTTTTGCAGAGGTTAAGTTATTCTTACAAACTATGTCCTGTCTGCAAAATGACCTCAGGAGCCATCCAATATGGAGTACCCTTCATAGATTTGGCACCAGTAACGGTAGCCTGTAAAAACACCATGTATCTTATTATAAAAGTATTGATTTAAAGAAAAGTACATTCTACAATGTAGAAAAATCATTAACATAGGCGGATAAGGTTAAATTGCACAATTACCAGTTCAACGACCTGTTTGGAAGCACCAAAATCAGCAAGTTTAATGTTTCCCTTATTATCTACCAAGATGTTTGCCCCCTTTCAATGGAAAAATGAACAAATTAATCACTGATCAGAAAGAAGAAGAAAAAAAGATATAAGAAAACTAAGGCCCCTTCTCTGTTTTATTAATGTCTGGAAAAGGAAAGCTACCTTAATGTCCCTGTGCATAATTCCATTGCTGTGTAAATACTCGAGGCCCAATAATAACTGGTTTGTGTATTTTCTTATCACCTATCAGATAAACCAGTAGACAAGCCTAGCATTAAAAACAGCCAAATTCAAAAACTTTTTATAATCCAAGACTTACAGCTTCAGGGAAGGGTCCAAATTTTCCCAAAAGGGATGATATTGATCCACCAGGCACGAATTCAAGCAAGATATTTAAAGTTTCCTCCTCTCTCACTGTTCCCAAATATCTCTGAAGATGGAAAGTAATATCCCAATAAATAAAGCGTGATAGCCTTCAATGATTCGATCGATACAATAAAACAGCACAGTTATTACTTACAACAATGTTTGGATGTGAGAGATTCTTTAAAAGCTTTACTTCTTCCTCGAGCTCCCTAATATGAGCCTACTCACATAGCAAAATGCAAATCAAGTTCGATCGTGTAATGGCAATGGCTTGCTAAATTAACAATGAGATGATAAATTGATACCACTAATAATAAGTGGAAAACTCCATGCTTTAAGATTCGAATCATCATATAAACCTAGTTCAAAGAAACTTTCATTTTCAGAGAATAAAAATGAACCTAGTTCAAAGATCAAACCTGTGTTTTTTGCTTTGAAGCACTGTTTGCTGCAATTAGCACCTGAAACAACAAAAGCCAACAAATGAGATCAAATTCATTTCACTAACTTTAGATCAAATTCACTTAAACACACCAAAAAAAATCAATGAAACCAACCAAAACTTCAAAAGAAAGAACCCTAACTTGAAAGCCTACTGCAAACCCACGTTAGAGTTTCAATTTTGAATCACAATTAAACTACAACCCATCAAACAAACTCCAAAAAAGAATCCAAAATCCACCCAAAAAAGTTCTAAAAAAAAGAAACCTCTTTGACAGCAAGAAGCTCTCCGGAATCAAGGTTCATGCCCATATAAACCCTGCCAAAGGCACCAGACCCAATCAACTCTCCTTTGCGCCATCGGATCAGAGGAGGAGAAGGCGACGGAGATGAAGGCTTGGAGAAAACCCGTGATTTGCGGATGCAAGAATTTATCTTTTCAACAAAGGCATTGGCTGTGATTGCCAATGGAGGACTATTTTCTGGGGTGTTATTGTTATTCTCTGGGGTTGGACGGAACACCAGTGAACGGCGAACTGATCCGAAGAGGTCTTGCATTTGCAAACAGTTGAGGAACCCAAAAAAATATGGACAAAGTGGCAAGAACGAGATTGGGGAGTGAGTTAACTCATCAAAGTTTTGATCTTTAATTTCCTATTTCTTGCTCTCTTTTTCTGGTCGGCAAGAAATTAAAATAAAAACCGAAACTTTGGAGTTGGAGAGAGAGAGAGAGAAAGAGAGGAGGGAAAAGGTAGGCTGGGTTCACTTTTCAAAAATACCAATAATTTTTTCTTTTTCAAAAAATTAATTATTAAGTAAATACTTGGAGTAGTTTTATTTTTAAAAATAGGAAAAAGGAAAATAAATATTAGGAAGAAAAAAATGTAGGAATTTCCAAAATATTATAATTATATATATATATATATATTATTTTTAAATTTTAATAAAAATATAAATGATTATTAATCCGGTAACTAATGCTTATGAATACCAATTTCTGATTATCTCTAATAATTATTAAAGCTGATAAAAGTATATCTTACTTTTAGAACCATTAAGATTCAAATACTAAAATAACCTTTTACCTTGGCTCATCTTACGTCTTTCAGTTCTTTAACAATGTCTTTAATTAAGGGTAATTCTGCGGTGCGGTGCCTAAAAAACGGTTAATATACGGCGTGATCGGTTAAATAAGTGATCGGTTAAAATTTAGACTGGTTATGCTATATTATTTAACCGGAAATATTATAAAGTACAATAACATACTAGGTAGCACTTATATAATGTAATAGGTAGAGCTTATATTTACCTATTTTATAAGTAAATCGGTATATTTATACCGATAGCATTGCAAATTTACCTATTACATTATAATATGTTGAAAGTGTCCATACTTTTTATAAAAATGATCGATATTTTTTTTAAAGTTATGTAATTTATGTTTCAATTTTTTTAATAGTGTTTCATATTTTCCACCTACAATATTAATTTAATAATTTCATTTGCATAAAAAATTATTTGATTGTTTTGATATTTTATAAAATAATATTTAAAATTTAAATTTAACAATATTAACCAAAGATAATAATAAATATGTAATATATATGTTTATTGTTTTTAATTTAATAATAATATATATCGTAACGTAAAAAATAAATCATTAGACGCCTATAATTACTAAATTAATATCTTAAAACTCACTCAAAATATAACTTTAAATTAATATTTTCCACAGTGAAAAAAGTATGGACACTTTTATAAAAAGGATAGATACTTTACAATATAAGCACTACCTATTACATTATATAAACGCTACCTATTCCATTATATAAGCGCTACCTATTACATCATATTTTTACCTATTATATTGAAATTGTCCATACTTTTTATAAAAAGGATCGATACTTCTTTTAAAGTTATGTAATTTATGTTTTAATTTTTTTAATAGTGTTTCATGTTTTCCACCTACAATATTAATTTAATAATTTCATTTGCACAAAAAAATTATTTGATTGTTTTGATATTTTATAAAATAATATTTAGAATTTTTAATTTAATAATAATATATATCGTAACATGAAAAATAAATCATTAGACGCCTATAATTACTAAATTAATATCTTAAAACTCACTCAAAAGATAACCTTAAATTAATGTTTTCCACAGTGAAAAAAGTATAGACACTTTTATAAAAATGATAGATACTTTACAATATAACCACTACCTATTACATTATATAAACGATACATATTACATTATATAAGCGCTACCTATTACATCATATTTTTACCTATTATATTGAAAGTGTCCATATTTTTTATAAAAAGGATCGATACTTTGTTTAAAGTTATGTAATTTATGTTTCAATTTTTTTTAATAGTGTTTCATGTTTTCCACCTACAATATTAATTTAATAATTTCATTTACACAAAAAATTATTTGATTGTTTTGATATTTTATAAAATAATATTTAGAATTTAAATTTAACAATATTAACCAAAGATAATAATAAATATGTAATATATATGTTTATTGTTTTTAATTTAATAATAATATATATCGTAACGTAAAAATAAATCATTAGACGCCTATAATTACTAAATTAATATCTTAAAACTCACTCAAAAGATAACCTTAAATTAATGTTTTCCACAGTGAAAAAAGTATGGACACTTTTATAAAAAGGATAGATACTTTACAATATAAGCACTACCTATTACATTATATAAACGCTACATATTACATTATATAAGCGCTACCTATTACATCATATTTTTACCTATTATATTGAAAGTGTCCATACTTTTTATAAAAAAGATCGATACTTCTTTTAAAGTTATGTAATTTATGTTTCAATTTTTTTTTAATAGTGTTTCATGTTTTCCACCTACATATTAATTTAATAATTTCATTTACACAAAAATTATTTGATTGTTTTGATATTTATAAAATAATATTTAGAATTTAAATTTAACAATATTAACCAAAGATAATAATAAATATGTAATATATATGTTTATTGTTTTTAATTTAATAATAATATACCGTAACGTAAAAATAAATCATTAGACGCCTATAATTACTAAATTAATATCTTAAAACTCACTCAAAAGATGTATATACCTAAATATGTAGTTATTGTACATACCTAAATATGTAGTTATTGTACATACCTAAATTTAATGATAATATATACTTGTAGTTATTATACATACCTAAATATGTACTGCGAATTTAATGTTGTACCCACCCTTTAACTACCACTACCAATGCCACATCCTATTGAAAGCAGCACGACTGAAACATGTTCAAAATGAACCTTTGCTTACATCTCCATCAACTCCTGGAGCACTGAACTTGCACAACAAAATTTTTGCCATGGATAATACTGATGTAGACAATGTTAAGCCAACCGAGGAATGCCATGAAGTACATAATGTTGATGAATCTGACAGATTGGTTGGTCAGCTCTTCTGTTCACGTGATCAAGCTTGGTACTTTTACAAGGGATTCGCACGGGAACATGGGTTTAGTGCACGTAAGGGAACAACACGGCTTGACGTGGAAGGGAATGTGAAGGCACAAGAATTTTGTTGTTCCAAAGAAGGGTTTCGAGTATCAAAAGTCAATATTGTTGATCGTCAACGTGCTCATACGCCAGTCACAAGAACAGGATGTAAGGCTAGAGTCGTAGTTACATCAACAAATACAAACGATCAATGGGTTATAAGTAAGTCTGATCAGAAACATAATCATGCATTGTGCATACCTGCTATGACACCATTTATGCGTTCTAATAGAGTTGTAAGTAAGGCTGATATCGATGAGGCAACAACATTGAAAGAGGTCGGTGTTGGCACGTCACAAGTAATAAACTATTTAACGCAGCAGGCAGGGGGCTATCATAATGTTGGATTTACACATAAAGACCTCTACAATGCACTTCAAAGAGGTAAAGCAAAGGAATTCGTCGATGGGGATGTGAATGCGCTAATTGCCTACTTTGATTATAAGAAACATGATGATCATGGGTTTTTTATGACATACTCGGTAGACGAATCGGGGGCATTGTATAATCTTATTTGGTCGGATTCTACATCGAGATCGGATTACACATGGTTCGGTGATGTAATTGCGTTCGACACAACGTACAAAGATAATTTGTATGGTCGACCAATTATGTCTATTGTTGGTGTCAATCATCACCATAACACAATTGTGTTTGCCACTGCCATAATCGCTGACGAGACGTCTCAATCTTTCGAGTGGGTGCTACAGAATTTTTTAGAAGCCATGATGAATAAATCACCTATTTCCGTTGTAACCGATGGGGATAGGGCAATGCAGAGGCCTATCAAATCTGTTATCCCTTATGCTAAGCACAGATTATGTTCTTGGCATCTTTCTCGCAATGCACAAGCTAACATTGGTGACCCAAAGTTTACAACAGCATTCTCAAAATACATGGCTTCCTGGTGGACAACTAAGGAATTTGATATTCAATGGCATTCGGTTGTTTCAGAATTCAACGTCCAAAAGCATCCATGGGTGATTGAGAAGGGAAATACACGACACTTATGGGCACAAGCATATCTAACCGGTCATTTCTTTACCAATATTCGCTCAACACAAAGGTGTGAGTCTATGAATGCTTCACTAGCTATTGCACTGAAACACAAGAAGACATATTTAGATGGTGTTCGTGCAATTGAAGATGGAATTAGTAGAATGCGTATGAATGAGTTGAAAGCGGATTACTTAAGTTCCCATACGAAGCCCTTCCAGATCACAAAACTGGTCGACCTTGAAAGCCATGCCGCTGCGATTTTTACCCGCGAATCTTTTCGTGTGTTCCAAGATGAACTTATACGGGAGACATTGTACCGGATTGAGGCAGAGATTAAGTCCTTATTAGATGAATGTCAACATTATATTTTGTCAAAGTACGCAGAAAAAAATAGGAAATTTGAAATTAGTTTTGATTCTCGTACGAAAACTCTAATTTGCTCCTGCAAAAAATTCGAGACCGTTGGACTTCCGTGTCGCCATCAACTTCACATTTTGAAGCAATTGGACTACACATATTTGCCCGGGACATTGATTCAAAGTAGGTGGACTAATAATGCGAAGGCTTCTGCACCCAGCTATGTTGATTTGAATGTGTCTCCAAAAGTGATGCAAATGGCAAGGTTCGCTACTCTATGTTCAACGTCAAGTAGGTTATGCTACATTGCATCAAAGACAGACGAGTCTTTCAAAACCGCAAGAGATGAGATGAAAAAACTAATAGAAGAATTAGAAAACTCGTTTGGTTTGAATGATTCAGTCAACCAGAGCATTGTAGTAAACAATGTTCGTGACCCTCAACGAAAACAACGCAAGCGAAAAGAAGTGCCGAAGAACAAGGTCGAGAAGAAAATTAGGCGATGTGGGTACTACAACGGTGAGGGACATAACAAACTAACATGTCCTCAAGTCAAGCTCAGTTTGAGTACAAGCACACAGCCTACATCAACTGATTTTTTCGAAGACGGAATGGAATGACAACGATCTCCATATATCGTAAGTATCAACATGACTCCTATTGTATGTACATATAAATATTTTGAATGAAAAAAGAAAAACCGCGTTACTTAAAATTACCGACACAATATTAAAACGTGTCGATATAGGTTGTAAAACCTATTCGCTCATAAAACCGGTATATTTATACCGGTTATATTACAAAATTATCTATTACATTATAAATCTGGGTTCCGATGTGTAAATGTCGACACTTTTTTAAAATGTATCGACACATTTTTCTTCCAATCTGGACATAAAGTACCGACACAATATTAGAAAGTGTCGATATAGGTTGTAGACCTATTCGCTCATAAAACCGGTATATTTATACCGGTTATATTACAAAATTATCTATTACATTATAAATCTGGGTTCCGATGTGTAAATGTCGACACTTTTTTAAATGGTATCGACACATTTTTCTTTCAATCTGGACATAAAGTACCGACACAATATTAGAAAGTGTCGATATAGGTTGTAGACCTATTCGCTCATAAAACCGGTATATTTATACCGGTTATATTACAAAATTATCTATTACATTATAAATATGGGTTCCGATGTGTAAATGTCGACACTTTTTTAAATGGTATCGACATATTTTTCTTCCAATCTGGACATAAAGTACCGACACAATATTAGAAAGTGTCGATATAGGTTGTAGACCTATTCGCTCATAAAACCGGTATATTTATACCGGTTATATTACAAAATTATCTATTACATTATAATTATGGGTTCCGATGTGTAAATGTCGACACTTTTTGACAATGTATCGGCACATTTTTCTTCCAATCTGGACATAAAGTACCGACACAATATTAAAAAGTGTCGATATAGGTTGTAGACATATTCGCTCATAAAACCGGTATATTTATACCGGTTATATTACAAAATTATCTATTACATTATAATTCTAGGTTCCGATGTTTTTTCAATCGACACTTTTTTAAATGGTATCGACACATTTTTCTTCCATTCTGGACATAAAGTACAGCACAATATTAAAAAGTGTGAAAACTTTGTTGTGGATATCATCGAAAACAATGCTATAGTCATGTGTTTCGATACATTTGCAAGCAGATGTAAAATACATTAGTATTGATATTTCAACAATCCTCAAATGTATATGTACATATAGAAGCAAATATGGAATAATTAATGAAAATATACACACAATATAATCTCACCAAAATATAAATACACAAGAATGTTCAAATAATGTACCGACAAACAAAATTAATCCGATGAAAAAGGGTTATTTCTAACGAAGTCCGGAACATTAGAGGCCTTCAACAAATTTTCCAAATACTCTCGTATGTTTCCGACTTTTTCTGATGACATACATAAATAATTTCAATTATCAAACTAATGAGGTGCAATTTTACTAACAATAAACTAAATTCGCATAAGCATGAATAAATTTGTGTCATACCTAGAGCATTTTCGTTCGAATGGGAAGCAGCGTCAAAGGTATGTGGACATATGTAATTGTATTTCTATATAAACACATAAGTTGTTAAAATAATCAATGTCTGAACACCTGTTCAACTGGAAAAACATATTGCATAAATGCAACTTACCGGATTATAAATCATTTTTTCCGCTGAATCATCGACCAAAAGTGTATTTAGCTCGTTAAAATCTGGACACGCGTTCCAAACATCATTGAGATCTTTACAGTAGGTAACAGAATCGTATGTTTTACATTTTTTTTGATCCTGTTCACAAACAGTCGAACATAAATATGTAGGAATCATAGACAACGAAAAGTCAGCAAACTGTAATGACATTCATCTTACCCACACGAATAGAAAATGCTCGGAAAATACAGGTAGTTTCTCAAGTACACGGTCGACGTTATGCCTGAGATTGTAATCAAGTTTGAATGTTAACATTCAAATGTATATTAACGATTTTGACTACAGTAATTCAATTACTTCAAATATGTTCTAACCTCATCTTTGAAGACCAAAGGGCAACAACAAAATTGTCGACACAAAATTGCATAAATTCAAATAATCCTCTTCTGAGGACAACATCTACAACATGAAGAAAATGAGATTAAAGTTCTACGCTTATATGTTAAAATAATGGATACAAAAGAATAGAATTAAAACCTGCAGGCAGTCTTGGGATGTAGGCAAGGACACCATTGAGTTCAAAAATTAAAAGTTTTCTTGAAGGCGGCGTTGCAGACACGATATACTTATTTGGATCATCATCATCATCATCATCATCATCATCGTCATCATCTTGATCGTCAGCTTCATCGTCATCATCATCGTCAGCTTCATCTTTATTGATCGCTTGGTTGTCCACATCTGTTAAAAGAAAATAAAATACAGTTCAGAACGTGTAAATGTTAAGAAACATAGATAATGAATTACCTAACTCGTTTGATGTCGTTGACGTAATTCGTTACGCAACATGGAGACTTCATGTTGCAATGATGAAATATCGGATCGCATTCCACTCACAAGGGAATCAATATGCTCCCGAAAATTGACCATGTATTCCATCACGGTCTTAATTGTGACATCCTCTGCAACTGGAGCTTCTTCCATCATTGCGTCTCCACTTGGTTGCTCTTCTTCATGGCCAACGGGGTCCATTTCCTCCCTCTCTTGATCTAATCCGACCTCCTTGACACGCTTCCAACCGAGTTTTTCAACAAAATCATATCCCGCTTTTTTAATAAATACCATGTCAATCTTGTGGGTTAATCGAACAGGGGCGTCATGCGAAAAATCAACTTCCTTCTTCTTCAACAGATGGGTGATGACACATCCATATGGTAGTGTAGTTGAAATTGTTGCTCCCTTTGTGACCATATATACAATTGTATTAAATATGAGTTTTGCAATGTTTGGAGCCGTTTTGGATTTATACTTTGCTATCCACCAATAATCGCTGTCTCGAAGCGTTGAATGTTTTCCCCCACTAGGCCGGATATACCATGTGAGCATTTTGTGAAACACTCTCGACTCTACATCGAGGTGAATTGGGCTATTTCTAGCAACCCGTTTAATTGTAGACCAATCTACACCATTTTCATCTGAATCCCCTGTATTCGCTACACCTAAACCCTCCGCAATAGTTTCTGGAGATATATATATCCTTCCCATGACATGTGTATTAATTCCTATTATATTAGTCTTATTAGGCTCGTGCTGTAAGGAAGCATTGTTGTAGAAGACTCTAACTAGGTTGGGATAATATCTTGGTTCTACACCAAGGAATTCAAGCCAACCCCAAGATGTAAATATGGATTTAAAACTAAATGCATATTTATCATCAAACAAGAAACCCAGGTCAATGACACGTTCGGGACGAATCTTCCTTACTTTAAAACTCATCTGCCATCTTTGTTTCTCCATATCGGATCTAAAGTTCAGAGTTTCGAAGGACCTGATTTCCTCAGAAGAATCCTTTGTTATAGAAGGAGGTTGTGGTTGAGAAGAACTGGGTTGAGAAGAGCTTTGAGAAAGACCGCGCTTCTGACGCTGACGTTTTGGAGCCATTTTGGTTGGATGCTATTACAATGGAACACAACACATTCAGGAAAAAAACTCCAATATAGAAATCAATCAAACCCATAAAATATCGATAAATTTACCTGAATATCTGATCGTCACTTATGATAATGCTAGAAGAAAGAGGAAGAGTTATCTTCTGCCTGCTTGCCTTTATGTTTAGGGTTTCTCGATTTAGAGTACTATATATAGTAAACGGTGGAAAAACACTTGATATTTAAATTAGTATCGACACAAACTAAAAAAGTGTCGACACATTATTTAGACATATTCTCTCATAAAACCGGTATACTTGTACCGGTTAGATTGAAAAATTACATATTACATTATAGTTTTGGTTTTCGATGTTTTTGGGATCGATACTTTTATATATAGATCGACACTTTATGGTTGCACCCTGTTTTCCATTCATTCTGGACCAAAAATATCGACACAAACTAAAAAAGTGTCGACACATTATTTAGACATATTCTCTCATAAAACCGGTATACTTGTACCGGTTAGATTGAAAAATTACATATTACATTATACTTTTGGTTTTCGATGTTTTTGGGATCGACACCTTTTATATATGGATCGGCACTTTATGGTTGCACCCTGTTTTCCATTCATTCTGAACCAAAAATATCGACACAAACTAAAAAAGTGTCGACACATTATTTAGACATATTCTCTCATAAAACCGGTATACTTGTACCGGTTAGATTGAAAAATTACATATTACATTATACTTTTGGTTTTCGATATTTTTGGGATCGACACTTTTTATATATGGATCGACACTTTATGGTTGCACCATGTTTTCCATTCATTCTGGACCAAAAATATCGACACAAACTAAAAAAGTGTCGACACATTATTTAGACATATTCTCTCATAAAACCGGTATACTTGTACCGGTTAGATTGAAAAATTACATATTACATTATACTTTTGGGTTTCGATGTTTTTGGGATCGACACTTTTTATATATGGATCGACACTTTATAGTTGCACCATGTTTTCCATTCATTCTGGACCAAAAATATCGACACAAACTAAAAAAGTGTCGACACATTATTTAGGCATATTCTCTCATAAAACCAGTATACTTGTACCGGTTAGATTGAAAAATTACATATTACATTATACTTTTGGTTTTCGATGTTTTTGGGATCGACACTTTTTATATATGGATCGACACTTTATGGTTGATCCCTGTTTTCCATTCATTCTGGACCAAAAATATCGACACAAACTAAAAAAGTGTCGACACATTATTTAGACATATTCTCTCATAAAACCGGTATACTTGTACCGGTTAGATTGAAAAATTACATATTACATTATACTTTTGGTTTTCGATGTTTTTGGGATCGACACTTTTTATATATGGTTCGACACTTTATTGTTGTACCCTGTTGGCCATATTGTAAATTTGTCTTTTACTTTAAAGTATCAACATGACCCTTAATGTGTATAAGAAACATGTACAACAACATACTGCTAACTTTTCTCATCTCATTCATAATTATATTCACATACAAAATTATAAATCGTATACAAAATTATAAATCTTATACAAAATTAACCCTACATTTACATCATTGCATCCTTTTGTTATTCTTATGTATCATGGAAGCTTTTGTTATCTCATGTCTTCGTTCATTTTGATTGTGGCTTACGAGATCGTTTAATATTCGCGATCGATCCCAGTCTCCAACAACCTATATTCAAATTGTCAGAACGTTAAATATTGTCAACTACAGCATTCAATCTACGACTTTTAACAATTTTACCACAAACGAATTTTTCTTTCCACTTACAAAATCACCAGTTGCCCCTGTAGAACCGATCAATTCCATCCACATCATCACATACATGCCGCAATCATGTCTGTTACAAAATTTGAAAACCACACATGTCAATTATGATGAATACTGCATAAATTAAGCTTTCTATTTGTGATAACATCTCATAACCATTCAATTGCTTATTATTCTTATGCTCCACAAATTTGAAATTTTTCAAGGGATACTTTCCTAGAGATCCACAGGATTCAACCCAAATGCGTTTCTTATTATAAGAATCTAATATTTTAATCTGCATTAAAATAGAAGAAGTTATGATCCAAAAAAATTATGCATTATAATTTACATAATGTCCTTTCATACATACATACATACCAATCTCTTAGCATCCTTCACTCTCTCTTTAGCTGCTTCAGTTGTAAACATACTATCATATATTGTTGCAACACGATCTACCATATCCAACACCAACAGATACCAATGAGAATTATGGTAGTTTATTATGATCATGATCTGCAACAAATTTCACACCCAATTTGACAAAATTCAACATTCTATATCCGAAAACATCATTTGCAATTGGTATGGTGTCTTACCTTCTCACTGTCGGTGAATTTCACATAGTTATTCAGTATGGGACCCCAGAAGGTAGCAATACCCTCAACACTTTCTTTGTTGTTGGCATCCAACGCCTGCTGCTGCAATTACGCAACAAACATTATTAATTTAACGTCTATAACACTACTTATCTCCATTTATTAATTTAACTCACCGCTAAGTGGTATGGAAGGTAGCCAATCCTCCGGAGTGACTTCTGAGAATCGTAGCATACTGTCCAGGCGAGCAAATCAATAACCTAACAAAATTAATTACACAATCAGAACATATTCAATAAGTTTTAACATTTTCTACTTTCTACTTACCACACCGCCAACCCATTCCGTAGGCTTCAACGTTGCAACGTCGTATACACTAGCGAATTGATTTCCCATTGAGATTACAGAATATCTGTATGAATCATTAGGATTAATATGTTGTCATGAAATATTTAAATATAACTCACAAAGCAATATATTTCACTTACTCCGATTCTAACTCACTATTCCATAAATAATCACAAATTGCAGCTTCGATATCATCAATTCCGCTTGGAATATCCGCTTTTTCAACCTACAATTTTGCATACAAATTTTTGTCACAACAACATAATAAAAATCAAATTAAGTTTTCTTTTATTCAACTTACCTTCTACTTCTTCTTCTGGGGTGCAGGACATTCGAATCCAAATCTGCTGCTATAACACTCTCCGTGTATAAATGACATCAACTTCCTTCTCCTCATTTCTTCCATCTCTTCTTCTTCCTCCTCCCTCTTTTCTTCTTCATATTTTTTCAATTCATCGTATTTTTTTTCTACATAGCTCTTCATCTCTTTTATTTCACCCTTCAATTGATCTCCTTCATCCAAGTATTATCAACCACCCCCTTCACCCCCGTAAGTTCACTCCTCAATTCCACAACCTCCTTCACCACTCCCTCAAATTTTTCACCCGTCACCATCTTAATATCACCCCTTAACACCCCAACTTCTTTCACCACTTCACCCCTCAACACCTCTACTTCTTTCACCACTCCATCTATTTTTCCTTCCACTACCCCCTTATGCCTCTCAAGTGTATCTTCGACTCTCTCAAGTTTCTCTTCGACTCTATCAAGTTTCTCTTCGACTCTTGATTGTCTTTGCATGATTTCAAATTGGATTTTTTTGATATCAGCCAATTCAGACATCAAAATGTCGAAGTTATTATGTTTTCCCTCACTGTCGTCCCACTCACCGTCATCCCCCAATACAACCATCCCTCCTTTCTTCTCCTCTACCTCCACTGCCTCCTCTACATCCTTGCCAATAACCTTCAAAATTAAATTATAATATTAAGACATTGATTATATTCTTAATATTATTTAATTACATTTATTACCCTTTCTTGCTTCTTCGCTCTATCCAACTTCAACTTCACCATCACTCTAACCACATCTTCCTTCCCCCATGCACGGATGCGTGCCACTCCGGTTCTTACATAAGCCGACACTACCTCACAGCCCGACCAAAAATCGAACAGTGCAACCTGCATTTATAATAAAATTTATATTTTTATATAAAAATACAAAAAAGTTCTTCAACTCATTTACCTCTAAGATTGCTATGCACCCTTTGAGGTATCTTTGGCTGCCCTTTTTAAAGGTGATTATTGATTCAATCAATCTCGAATGGATATATTCAGCCCAATTAAATTCACCCTTCAAGCCTTCATCACAAATGAGCTTCATATGTTCTTTGTTCGTTGACGTATTACCCGTTGGACAAAGAAAGATACCGACAAGGTATAATAGAACTCTGGCCTTCAGCTCATCCCCAACGTAAGATCCACTTTTTATTTCCTCTTCAATTTCAGCATATGTCACCTTATGCTTCAAACCATATTTGGAGGCAAGTGCTTTCCAGTCCTTACTCTTACATACTTCTACGACACTTTTGCCTTCATTTTCTACCTCCAATACGGCTGCAGCACATGGGATCCCGAGAGGAAATGAAAAATCACCATATTTAGCAATACATTGTCTGACATCAAATTTCGCCATCAAGGATCGACACAATTCCCTCCGAATAGGTCGATCCCTTACTCCTACCAACAATCCAAAACCTATTTCTCCCAGCACATTCAACTGACCCTTCTCCTTAAGGTGTTTAATTAATAAATTCACCCTTTTAATGCTGCATCTTGTCGACACTTCCTATATTTTTTAACAATATATAATGTTATAGTTCTTATATATTTTGTATCAACGTATTTACAAGTTTAATGAATACCTTATTTTCATGTGCTTTCCTCCGTTCTTTGTATTCTTACTATCATTCCTTGACTGTGTGATGTAAGGTTCCTTTTCAGCATCACTCATTGAATTCCATTTGGACCTCACATCTTTTGTCACCTAATATAAAACATAAACGTTTCTTAATCAATACATTAACACTAAATACTAATCAATGTCAATTTCATTTTACATACCGAACCGCTCTGTGTGCCATCTTCCTTCATCCTTTTGCATCCGGCCATACTGTCAACATTTAAAATTTGTAATCAATTTAAAGTTTATCGATACTTTAATCCAATTACCATTTCAACAATAATAACAAAAAGACATTGATACTTACTAGAAGTACATATATCCACCCTTTGGTTGCTTTCGAGTCTCGGCCTCAATTTCAAAGTCATCTGCTCCACCAACAATTTTTCAACCCATTGACTCCATTTTTCCTTCATATATCAGTTTACGCAAATCAAATTATTTTGTTACATACACTTATTCAATATACAAATAGATAACTACTATTGTGGTAAAACGGTTTTCTTCAAAGAATTTGAATGGCCACACCAAAATATGTCGGCATATTTATACAACCTATAATATCATTTTCTACCTATAATATTTAATAAAAGTATCGACATTTATATTTTTCCTTGAATATCACTTTCTACCTGCAATCGGTCCCAAATGCTTCTTTACTCCAAAACCCCAAACAACACATAAAACCATATCGCGATTACTGTAATAATAAAAAATTAGGGTTTCGACAACATACTTTTCGATTCGACTGCAGCAACAAACAAACAAACTTCGCTTTAGAAACACCTTCTGAAATGCAGCAACAATTACGCTTTGATTTCAAAAACTCGTCCGTTCTATCTATTTTCAGAGGATATTTAGCTTATATTTTCATCGGATATGTTATTTATATTTAATCGATACAAATACAAAAGTGTCGATACTTTTATGTCAGGTGTCGATACTTTCGAAAGGATAATTACCTATTTCTTTGAAAGTGTCGATAATTTATTACACGTACTTACGAAAGTATCGACACTTTCAATATATCCGGTATCATTTTACCGGTTTTATCATTTTGATACCAGTTTTATCATATTTTTACCTGTTATATCGTTGTGGATCGATATATTTTTTTAAAGTATCGACACATTATAGGCGCTAAAACTGCTTCTCTTTTAAATTCACAAAGTGTCGATCCTTATATAAAGTATCGACACTTTCAATATATCCGGTAACGTTTTACCGGTTTTATCATTTTGTTACCGGTTTTATCATATTTTTACCTGATATATCGTTTTGGATCGATACATTTTTAAAAGTATCGACACTTTTAGGATTTAAACTGCTTCTCTTTAAATTCACGAAGTGTCGATCCTTATATTAAAGTACCGACACTTTAAATGTATCCGGTAGCGCTTTACCGGTTTTATCATTTCTATACCGGTTTTGTCATATTTTTACCTGTTATATCATTTTGGATCGACACATTTTAATTTGGATCGACACGTTTTTAATTTGGATCGACACGAACCGGTAGCACAATTTTTTAATATTTCTTAATGACTTAGACCTACTTTTATAAGTACGAACACTTTTATAAAAATGATATATACTTTTTTTAAAGTTATGTAATTTATTTTTCAATATTTTTAATAGTGTTTCATGTTTTCCACCTACAATATTAATTTAATAATTTCATTTACACAAAAAATTATTTGATTGTTTTGATATTTTATAAATATATTTAGAATTTAAATTTAACAATATTAACCAAATATAATAATAAATATGTTTTCAACAGTGAAATAAGTATGGACACTTTTATAAAAATGGTATATACTTTTTTTAAAGTTATGTAATTTATGTTTCAATTTTTTTTAATAGTGTTTCATGTTTTCCACCTACAATATTAATTTAATAATTTCATTTACACAAAAAATTATTTGATTGTTTTGATATTTTATAAAATATTATTTAGAATTTAAATTTAACAATATTAACCAAAGATAATAATAAATATTTTCACAGTGAAATAAGTATGGACACTTTTATAAAAAGGATAGATACTTTACAATATAACATGTAAAAATATGACAAAACCAGATTCATTATGACAAAACCGGTAAAATTTACTTGATATGTTAAAAGTATGGACACTTTTATAAAAAGGATAGATACTTACCGATAACCAAAGTTTACCGGCTACCAAATTTTTTAATAGTTTTTCATATTTTCTACCTAAAACATTATTAGTTGTCAACATAATAGGTACCGCTAAACCGAATTTATTAAATACATTTTAATGTATCCGGTAATGCCGTATATTAACCGTATATTAACCCGCCTTTCCTGAGACAATCCCCTTTAATTAAGATTCAAATACTAAAATTATATATATTCAATTTAACTTAACTTTTATGAATTGTTAGATTAGGATTTTCTCTCTTTTACCTTATATGTTGTTGGTTTCTCCTTTCGCTTTTTTATAGATAGGTTGGACACGTTTTCTTATGTCTTTATGTCATATTTTTTTTATCTATTAATATATATTTTTTGTTTGATTATTGTTTTGGTTTATTTTTTTTAGGGTTAGATTTGACATTTATCACAATTGATTAAGATGACGTTTATAGGTTATCATGTTGATCTTCTCTACTTAGGACCTTCAAATTCATATTGAATTTAGATGTGTGATTTGTGTTGGTAGATTGTTTTTTCACGTTGTTCAACTCTGATTCGCAGTTTGTCAATGGTCTTTTTATAACTTCATCCTTTTTTGATTCGTTTACCGATGTAGTTAGATATGTTTGTATCTATTTGTTCGAGTTTTTGATTAGGTTTTTGATCTTTTCTTTGCATGGTCCTTATGTGATCTTAAATGATTATTTTGGGTATAATTATAGGAAAATATCTTAATTATAGGTTTAGTTATGATTGTAAACTTTTATTGCAATTCTATTTTTCTTTTAATAAAATTAATGGATTCTATAAAAAATTATGAATTATTAAAATTATTATTGATATAACATTATCTTACATTTTTTAAAATTAAAAGCATTAATTTACGTTTGCATAATTCATATATAAATAATCATCTTTATATAATATAAAAATAAATTGATGTATTTATATTTTAAATATGTACAATTAAATAAAAAATAAGTTCCAGTACAAAATATCAAAATTTCTTGCATATAAATATTATATCGAAATATATGAATCATAATATATATTTGATCAAAATTTATACGTAAATTGAAATTTTATTATTTTTTAAAAAATAACCATGTATACACCTTCTAGAGATGTGTTAAAACCATAACCTTAGGGAGAATAACACTTTTTCTCTCTTTTTATTTTTTGGTACAAAAGATAAAAAGTTTAGGCAGGGGTGGCTCCCAATCCGGGGCAATCCCAATCCAGGGACACATGTAATCCGGTGATAGGATTCAAATTTGGCTTTACAAGTCACTCGATAGGCAAAAATATATATATTTTAATTTTAAAATTTACTTATACATAAATTGAAGGCTAATAGTTATTTTTTTAAAAATAATTTAGGATGATAATAAGATAGTATTTGTTCAGAATTTTCTTAACTTATTGAAAATATATACATATTCTACCGACGCCGCTACTTAAATTCATAATTTCAAATAATATCAATCTCATGTAATATAAGTATAATGATTTATCTAACAAAATAATAAAATTGAACTCAAAAATTTGACACCCTTTTCTTTATTGAACAAGAATATATTATTGAACCCATGCATCAATCCTTGAATATTAAATTCAGATTACAAAATGAAAAAAAATTATGATTTTTTTCAAGAATTTCACACCCTTTTCTTTATTGAACAAGATTGTACTGTCTAGGATCAGTTACACTGATATTCCAATGTTCATCAGGCAGCCTTAGATTCTTAGCAACCTTTCTCCATGTCTTGATCCTCCAAATCATGTCTTCGGTCAACCCACAGTATTGTTGGAATCTCTCAGGCATTTCATCATACAGTTGCCACCATTTCTCGTGAGCTTTATCACTCGCAAAAACTTGTCTTCCCTTTCGATCCCAATTACAATCATAGTCTCTGTAACCACACCCATGGCTTCAAACCCAGATAATGAATCGCAGAAACATCATCGGGTACCTTATTACGATCGGAACTTTGGTTGCCTTCAAAGTATTTGAGGAAATTCATCTGTGAAGGCACCCTGTGCCACCAAGTGAACGCTTCATTGAGAAACCCTTGGTCCCCTCCATTGTACGAACCCAATTTGAAGCTTTTCACCATCAAATCTTCAAACGTACACAGTGAAGGCTCGATCACCATGATCCCGGAATTGAACCGCGTCTTATCGTTGGCGGCAGCCGAGAGCTGAGGGTAAAGGAAGAGGCTATCCATGTTTTTGAAAACCAGGAAATCTGAATCGATGAAAACAACCTTGTGGTACCATGTGAGCAACCAAATCCGAAGCTTGCTGTAATTCCATTCGTTGTATGAACCTTTCTCGGCAAAGGGGCTTCGAATTCGTTCGATTTGCCTGGTTTTCCACCCGGCAGCTCTTAGACCTGTTAAGGATTTTGGGGAGATGTGTTCATCGTGAAGCAGAAGTAAATCTCTCGTTGAATTGGTTCGGATAATGCTTTGTGCCAAAGCTATTGCGCCGCAAACATAAGCTTCCGAGGAGTGAAGAACTGTTACATAGGCTTCCTTGTGGTTGAAATGGCGGCTTTTCAGCTTATTTTGATTTGCTTCATCTACGGAATATAAACAAAATTGTTTAGTTGGTGCAATTTTTTTAAATATATATAATCACTCGTATTTGATCTATTAATCATCTAATCATGATCGAGTATTACATAGGCCTAATATGAGAGTGATTTCTCAAACTTAGTTTACTCTATTCACAAATGTTAGAACTCGAACCATTGACCACTATATTAGTTTACTTATGATTGTAAACTTTTATTGCAATTCTATTTTTCTTTTAATAAAATTAAGGATTCTATAAAAATTATGAATTATTAAAATTATTATTGATGTAACATTATCTTACATTTTTTAAAATTAAAAGTATCCATTTACGTTTGCATAATTCATATATAAATAATTATTTTTATCCAATATAAAAATAAATTGATGTATTTATATTTTAAATATGTACAATTAAATAAAAAATAAAGTTCCATGTACAAAATAATATCAAAATTTCATGTATATAAATATTATATCGAAATATATGAATCATAATATATATTTGATCAAAATTCATACGTAAATTGAAATTTTATTATTTTTTAAAAATAATCAAGTATACACCTTCTAGAAACGCAATAAAACCCATAAACTTAGTGAGAACAACATTCTTCCTCTCTCTCTTTATTTTTTGTTTGGTACAAAAAATAAAAGTTTAGTTTAGGGATCGCTTTTTCAATTCAGGGTCAATGTATTCCTAAAACTCAATTAGAATTTACATAAAAATTTACAGATTGTTTATCAAGAGTAACGGTGGTAGGATTCAAACTTAACTTTACAAGTTCAAATTCATGAATTCCAACCAATTGTATCAATACTCGTTGGCGAACATCATTCTCTTTAACTATTGAGGTCACTCGATAGACAAAATAAAATATATATTTTATTTTTAAAATTTACGTATACATAAATTGAAGCCTAATAGTTGTTTTTTTTTTAATAATTTAGGATGATAATAAGATAATATTTGTTCAGAATTTTCTTAACTTATCGATAATGTATACATATTTTATATACCATGCTGATTAAATTCATGATTTCCAAAAAGATCAACGTCTCTTTCACCACTGAACTAAGTTCTAGATACATATTAAGGATTATTTAAATGTAATAGAAGTATAATGATTTATCCAACCAAAGAATAAAATCGATCTCAAAAAGTTGACACCCTTTTCTTTATTGAACAAGAATGTATTATTGAACCCATGCATCAATCCTTGAATGTTAAATTCAGATTACAAAATGACAAAAAATTATGATTTTTTTTCAAGAATTTCACACCCTTTTCTTTGTTGAACAAGATTGTACTGTCTAGGATCAGTTACACTGATATTCCAATGTTCATCAGGCAGCCTTAGATTCTTAGCAACCTTTCTCCATGTCTTGATCCTCCAAATCATGTCTTCGGTCAACCCACAGTATTGTTGGAGTCTCTCGGGCATTTCATCATACAGTTGCCACCATTTCTCGTGAGCTTTATCACTCGCAAACACTTGTCTTCCCTTTCGATCCCAATTACAATCATAGTCTCTGTAACACATCCATGGCTTCAAACCCAGATAATGAATCGCAGAAACATCATCGGGTACCTTATTACGATCGGAACTTTGGTTGCCTTCAAAGTATTTGAGGAAATTCATCCGTGAAGGCACCCTGTGCCACCAAGTGAACGCTTCATTGAGAAACCCTTGGTCCCCTCCATTGTACGAACCCAATTTGAAGCTTTTCACCATCAAATCTTCAAACGTACACAGTGAAGGCTCGATCACCATGATCCCGGAATTGAACCGCGTTTTATCGTTGGCGGCAGCCGAGAGCTGAGGGTAAAGGAAGAGGCTATCCATGTTTTTGAAAACCAGGAAATCTGAATCGATGAAAACAACCTTGTGGTACCATGTGAGCAACCAAATCCGAAGCTTGCTGTAATTCCATTCGTTGTATGAACCTTTCTCGGCAAAGGGGCTTCGAATTCGTTCGATTTGCCTGGTTTTCCACCCGGCGGCTCTTAGACCTGTTAAGGATTTTGGGGAGATGTGTTCATCGTGAAGCAGAAGTAAATCTCTCGTTGAATTGGTTCGGATAATGCTTTGTGCCAAAGCTATTGCGCCGCAAACATAAGCTTCCGAGGAGTGAAGAACTGTTACATAGGCTTCCTTGTGGTTGAAATGGCGGCTTTTCAGCTTATTTTGATTTGCTTCATCTACGGAATATAAACAAAATTGTTTAGTTGGTGCAATTTTTTTAAAAATATATAATCACTCGTATTTGATCTATTAATCATTCCACTTTGATCCCTATTTTTCCTGATCCATATTCATCACTGAATTTGATATCTATTTCCTCTTTAGTGATGTAGCCAGGGACAAAACTAGGATTAAACATCAGGAGGGGTTAATTTGTTTAAACCTAAAAATCGAAGTAGATAAGACTTAGTTTGATCAATATTTAAAGTAATAGGGGCCTAAAGTATCATTTGACAAAAAATTATGAAGGGTACAAGAGCCCTCTCAAGCATTACATGATTCCGTCGATGTAGCACAATGAGATTGTACCACATGACATAATGTTAAAGTATCAAGACATCAAAATGAATAAAAATCCAAATTTAGGGACTAATATGGATCAAAAATTTAAAAAGGACTATTATAGGGAAAATTACCACATCCATAACCTATCTTATGCCAGCTTACCAAAAGATGTATTAATTTATATGAATTCTTCGTTTTTGGTAAGGTAATTAAGTCATAATTAGAGGTGTTAATAGATCGAATCGAAATTATTTTTAATTTTTTATCTAAAGTTTGATCGATGATTTTTAATAAAAATATATAATTTTTATATTAAAAGCGAATAAAAATAATTTTATAAATTAAATAATATTTAGATTCGAATTCCGAACTTTTAAAATATTTTAGAATATGTATGGTTGGTAAATCATGAAAGCAACACAAAGCACGCACAAAAATGTTTGGAAACTAAAACAAACCTGTTTTTCCAAATGGATAAGCAATCTGGCATGTCCCAAAAGGCATGTGCACCTTCTGTTTCAGCCTCCTCAACTCAGGCTTGTACACCCAATGATCCCCTTCTTTCCTCAACAGGTCATCGCATCTGAATATCTCCGGCATCGGTCCACAATCGCCGACGAACACCACGTATCTCGTGGCCCTACCACTCCTCACCAAAAGATTGGCCACCACCAGGTTCACTTGTAACCTAAACACATCCCTCATCCCTGCCTCAACCGTCCACCCTTCACACGGTACCCTAGCCACCATGACGTTGAGGTCCCGATACTCCTCCATCGGCCGTGGCATGGGGATCTCCGGACACGTCGGTGGGGAAGAGTCCGGGTCTTCATCAATCCAAACAGGGAAAAAATCCTCCCATTTCCTTACCTTGGACACACGATCAAAATGTACGTGAACGGTACTAACTATCAAACCATGTCCATGAACTTTAAGTTGACTCTCTTCTTCCTCATTGAAATTAACTAAACCAACCTTAATCTTCTTATCACCATTAAGCTCTTCTTGAATAAGATCAAACCACCTCGGATTCTCGAACACCTGATTTGTTTGATCCGTCTCGAGTCTAAACGAATAGATGATATTAGATTTCGATCCGAAAAATGAAATCAGAAATAGAAGTGATAAAGAGAGAAGTATGAGGGAGAGAGTGAAGAGTTTTTGGTTAGAATGGAGTGCTTTGGCAGCCATTTTTAGTACTTGGGGCAAGCTCTTCACGCTCGATTATATAAGGTAAATAAATATTTAAAGGGTTGGTAGTGTTTAGGAATTAGGCATTTATATGGATGTGCATGGGTGCATGGTTGGTAAGTTGTTAACTTTCGAGTACTAATATCATGTTAAAATTCGGATCTATAATTTTTGAATCGATACAATTTTATAATTATCTAAGACTATTTAAAAAATTGATGTATGATAATCGTATTTATAATATTATATTTAATTAAATGGATAACTACATCCATAGTCACCAATTTATTACTTCTTTTCTATTTTAATTATAAAATTATTATTATTATTATTATTATTATTATTATTATTATTATTATTATTATTATTATTATTATTAGTATTATTGATAGAAACACAAAGTTAATATTACGAGTGTGCAAATTTTGATATAATCTTATATTTATGGTAATTATCCTATTATAATTTAATTAATTTTATGTCATATCTATTTATTAATATTTTAAAGGATAAATAATAAATAACCCCCTATAATAAGGTATTTTTGTTAAATCTTTCTATTAGAAAAGTTATAATTTGGTCATTTGATTTTAAAAACTTAAGAAATTAATTCGTCTCTATTAAAAATTTTACGAAAAATGACATGGTAGTTGATAAAATTGACATAATAATAAATTTAACCCTCAAATTCTATACTTTATTATAATTTAATATTGTAGTTGTCCCCTTGATAAGTAAACTATTTTAGAATAAAAAACTAATTGATAATCAAGAACTCAATATCTATCATGTTGAATCATCCAGAATAATAAATTGAATGCGGAAGATTACCCGAATTAATTGACAGGTTAAAATCTTTGAGTCTTTCTTTAGTTGTAATCTTCCAAGAAGATAGACCTTCTCTTATCGTAAAATCTCACTAACGAGATAAGAGTAATACAAGCTAACATATTTCTTGGGGACCACTATTTCTTTATATAAACCGAATATTATGTCAGTCTTTTAAGTATTTATAATTTCGCCTCTCATCAAATTATAAATACAACTTATGATATTTACACTTTAATTCTATGACACGTTAACACATGTGAAACATATAACATAATTAATCTTTTAATTTTGTGTCATACCTATATGCCCAGAACAAACTATTTTGACTCGTATTGCCTCATCACGTTTAAAAGATATGACTTTATCGTGTCTTTCTTTTTTAACAATGTTACAAAAATGTAATCATAATAATTAATAAAATTAAAATTTGGTCCCAATTTAAGAAAAAGTAAAAGTGTTAGTTCGGGAGAAAGTATTAAATATAAGGACCAATTTAATGATTGAACCTTTTCTTTTCTTGCCAAATCAACTTTTAATGGTGGGAATAACATAAATTTAACTGGATGGACCAATTTGCTTGATACGAATTGTATAGGAACTATTTTACTCATTTTTTTAGTAAAGAGATCAAAACGCAATCTGTCACTTAGTACAAGGACTTTTGTGATACTTTTAACGCCACGTTTACCAATCAGAAAACGTTTTTAATAATTTTTAGATGTAAACAATGTTGTTTTGGAAGGAAACTTCATGGTTGTTTGTTTCCTCGGAAAATTTCACAATCAATCACTTTCTCTCTCGTTAATGGCTCAAGATTTGGGTCAAATTTGGTTCCTTGAAAGTTCAACATTTTATTAACTTATAAGTTACCACAGACAAAATTACTCAAATAATGATTTGAAAAAAAATCCTCATGATCATCAATATTTATTTTCTCTAATAGAATAATTTGTTTAATGAATTAAAAGAGTCGTACGAATTACCTGACATCTTCATAAAGATATATAAAAGATTTGGCGTCTTTCCTATACTCCATACATGATCATCTTCCTCTACGTCGCTCGAACTATGAAGAAGACGTCTTCGTAGTCCATACGTTTTTATGAAGACGTCTACTGTTACATACGTCTTCCCCTTATTATTGTCCAAGACACTCTACTTAAGAGAATAATTTTGGGGATGCAAGAGATGATAATTTTTTCTCATCTCATTATCTCCGTGATTTTTCCATTTATTACATATAAATTTATTATTAATCAATATCTTACGTAATCTTATTTATTTGATGAAAAGTATAAGAATATTAATTTCAATATTTTAATGACAAATAACTGGTAAAATTATGAGGAATGAGAGGTTAGATCCTTTAAATAACATTCGAGATTTATATGATGTTATTATTATTATTTTTTACAAAAGGAGAAAACAATCGTAATCTATGTTATTTTTAATGATATAAATTATATTAGGAGAATCATCCTGTTATAAATTTTTACTGTACTTAATCTAGATTAATTAACTAATAGGTCATATATTAATAATTATATTAAAATTAAATCTCAAATTTTGATATAGTAATAATTAAACTTGAAGTTAAATTAACTTCTATTTTTCTTAAAAAATTAATATTATATTGATTGACAAATTACAATAACAATATATCTAGATCATTACAGTTAAAATTAATTATTATAAAATATAAATCATATATAATTTAGATTAAAATAATTTTAAATAATATATATATGTTCTAAAAACTTATAGTATAAAATAGAATTTAAATTAAAATAAATTTGCATGGTAACAGCCGACTTGACGGCTTCTGAGAAGGGTAAAACACTAACACCGTACCAACTCATCTAATCCGTTAGAAACCAGACAAATGACGTAAGCGTTGCCGTTAATATGGACGGAGAAATCCCACGTTTTTTCAAATCCCAATAAGAAACGACGACGCATCGCCATATTGCTCGCGTGTTTTTCCTTTGTCCAGCTACCCTCTTCGTCCTCTTCCTATAAATCTCAAAAACCAGATCAAATGATTCCATAGTTTGATTTTCCAATTTACAGGAAAAAATTTAAATAAAGAATATTTTTTTATTCTTTCAGATGGCTGTTGATTTAGAGTCTTTATCGGAGGCTACTTCGGGTGCTTTAGGGTCATTGTTAAGCACCACGATCTTGTACCCTCTTGATACTTGTAAAACCAAGTACCAAGCCGAGGTTCAATCCCATGGTCAACGAAAATACAGGTAAACCCAATTCTTTGTTTCAAGTTTTACTCTTTTTATTGATTCTAAATTCTGGGTTTGTTTTGCTTTGTTGTGATCATGATCCGGGTAATTCTGAAATTTGATTTTCTTTTTCTTTATGTGTGAATTTGTGATGAATTGACTCTCTTTGTCAATACGACTTCATTTTTTTATTGGTTATGGTGATTGAAACGAGTCTGATGTGAAAGAGAACAAGCTTAGAGTAAAAGAGTAATTTACTATCCATTGATGATATAGATTTGTGATTTGCTTACTTGTTGAAGTGAATGTAATCCTAGAATAACGGTTATGTTAATTGAATTGGATCATATGAATTATAATGTTAATTTTGTTTTTTGGGTTTTGTTATGCCTGTTTTACGTTTTTCCGGGTCATTGATGTGGAAAATTAGTGCCTGCAGCTTGATAGTATAAGGTTGGAGTTCGATTCTGACCGAACTCTCCGGAGCTAGTCAGTGATGAGTGAGAAAGGAGAGAGTTAGGATGGTCGTAGAGGAATAAACTTTCGGTATTCATATCGTACATGATTACATAACTATAGTAGATTTTACCGTAATCGTAACATATGTGATTACATTACGATAGTACCTTTTAGTATAATAATCTATACAAATTCATCTGAGATCTTTTGAGCAATAGTTACCATGAATTCTCAACAGCATTTTTTCCTTGTAGATTTAGATTTTTCTAGTTTGAGCTTGTGCATATGTTAGATTTTCTTCACTTCCCTTTCCCATTCATGTAACATGTTTTCCTTTTAGACCATATGTTCGGAAAATGTAGGTACTTGTTCCTTTTTTTGATCGATGTTGTGCAACCCCTGTTGCCAAGGCAGTAAGTTCATGGATTGAGCTTCTCTGTTTTTGATCTCATTTTCTTATCTTATACAGGAACCTTTCAGATGTACTTTGGGAAGCGGTATCGACCGGCCGAATTCTTTCTTTATACCAAGGTTTAGGCACAAAAAACCTACAGTCATTCATTGCACAATTTATCTATTTCTATGGATATAGCTACTTCAAAAGACTGTATCTACAAAAGAGCAGTTCCAAGTCGATTGGAACGAAAGCAAACTTGATTCTTGCTGCAGCGGCAGGGGCTTGTACTGCTATTGTCACTCAGGTGAGACATCGTTTGGCGAGTCACTTATATTTTTGTTTTGAATATATTAAATGATTTTATCTTTCCAAGCAAAAAGCTGCAGTTCTACTTTGAATCCCTTACCGGATTGTGTATAGAGAATGAGCTGTAGGATGCTTTGGAACAATATGGTATACTCAACCGCCCATGGTCAGTTAGAAATTACCATCATCTATGATTTACACTTTCTTGGCGGTGTTTGATGTTAGCAGCGAATACGAATTAAACAAGATTAAAATGTGCTATACTGAAATTTCTGTAAAAATGTTGAGGACAGAAAGTGATAATTTTATGCCATCTGAAATTTGAATGCAAAGTCTTTGGTGCTTGTATTCTGGATTGTGGGTGTTTTGGGCAATAAAAGGTTAATTCCTATCTATGATTACGAGACAGTTCCATCTAGTACTTCGATTATAAGTGACCTTTCGAATGATTACTCCTTTGTTTAAAGTTCCGAAATAGGTAACTGGTAATAAGAAACTTTAGATTACTATTTATATTTACGAACTGAAGTGGAAAAGATACTGATGTTGTTGCCATTCAACTTTTGAGTAACTTTCTTTATTGTCTAGAATTTTGCATATCCCAAGAACATGTCTGTTTTGATTATGGTGTTTGATGTTAAATACCTAGTTTATCACTTTGTAGCCCCTGGATACAGCCTCCTCAAGGATGCAAACCAGTGCGTTTGGAAAATCGAGAGGGCTCTGGAAGACCCTCTCAGAGGGCACCTTGAGTGATGCATTCGATGGCCTTGGCATATCTCTTTTGCTTACCTCCAACCCTTCAATTCAGGTGCTTGCATATACCGTTATTCTCGATTCTTACTCTTGAATATTGATTGTTAAGTTCCTGCCCTCGTAACTAAAGCTAGAATTATGGTAAACTGCAGTTTACAGTTTTTGATCAGCTGAAACAAAGACTACTTCAGCAAAAATTGAAGGAAGAAGACCATGGTTCGTCCCCGGTAGTTCTATCTGCCTTCACAGCTTTCCTGTTAGGTGCAGTTTCGAAGAGTATTGCAACTATTTTGACTTATCCGGCAATCAGGTAAATAGCCACTCTCCCATATTGTGACATCGTAGAAGCGTGCGCTAGAGTTGAATTTTACAGAAGCAATGTGTTCAATCTCCTCAATGCAGGTGCAAGGTAATGATCCAAGCCGCAGATCCAGACGACGACGACGGTGATCAAACTAAGAGAGCACAATCAAAACCACGGAAAACAGTGTTGGGTGTCATCCGTACTATTTGGAAAAGGGAAGGGATTTCCGGATTTTTCAAGGGATTAGAGGCTCAAATCACGAAGACCGTGTTAAGCTCTGCTTTGCTTCTGATGATCAAAGAGAAAATTTCAGCCACAGCCTGGGTTCTTATACTTGCTGTCCAAAGATATCTATTGCTTACAAGGAGTAGACTAAAAAAGGCATGACATGAACAAATATCAGCTATTACTTGGAGTCTAAGTTAACGATCTGACATCATTCGGATACAAACCGTTTGTAGTTTATCGGAGTAAGGTTCGGATTCTTTGAAACTTAGCCGCAGCAACGTCGATGCTCTTTCAGGTAAACCAACCAGAGATGATCTCTTTCTGCTTCATCCTCGAAATAAGCGTGTAAGTCGGAATGCAAAGCGAAGACAGTCGCATAATATTTACTTGTAGTACAATTGCGTATTCTTTTCAAATTATAGTATAGAATTATGTCGTCGTTTTCCTTTCGGTTAGAAGACGGGAGCATCGCGGTTCGAAGCTAGGTATAGATGCTGCTTATATAACAGAATGTGGAGGTATCAATGGCTAATGGCTTGATGCTCTGAAATATTGTTATTACCATGACAGGCAAGGGGTTAAAGAAAGAAAAGTTTTTTTTTTTAGGAATTCATTGTCATTTTTTGT
Source organism: Hibiscus syriacus (assembly GCF_006381635.1). Lineage (NCBI taxonomy): Eukaryota > Viridiplantae > Streptophyta > Magnoliopsida > Malvales > Malvaceae > Hibiscus > Hibiscus syriacus. The sequence goes on along the minus strand of NW_024063152.1, from coordinate 390,790 downwards.
AATATATATTTGAAGAATATGGTGAAAATATTCGAATTTGTAGATATCTGACGTTACTATTGAATCTAGAATGACTTAAATCTAAAATAACACGATCCAATTACGAGTGTCAAATTTGAAAAAGTCGATAAATAAACCAAAACAATCAAAACTCGAAACAATCAAAACAACGATACGTATAATTTATTAGAGCAACTGTGTCTGTAGGATGTGTATACATTGTTATAGTCTAAAAAATATTTTGAACATATATTATCTTATAAATACATTGAACTAATAAAATATAGGGTAAATTACACATTTAATACTTAAATTATCAATTTTGATCCGTTTTAGTATCTAAACTTTTGTTTTTTTTAAACCATACCTAAAGTTTACTTTTTATTCCATTTTAGTATCCTTCTTTAAAAACTTAACGCGTTTAGTATCTAAACTATCAGTTTCGATCCGTTTTAGTACCTAAATTTTCATTTTTTTTTCAAAACTTAAGTATGATTTAGGTACTAAACGTGCTTTGGTTCCTAGACTTTTATTTTTTTTTTCAAAACTTAATTGTGGGTACTAAAATGAAACAAAAACTGAACTTTGGATATGATTTTGAAAATTTTGAAAGTTTAAATACTAAAATAGAAAATTGATAAATACGTAGTTTATCCTAAAATATATATAATAATGATAGAGCGCACCCAATCCGGTCAACTGAGTAAAACCAGAATATATATATTAAAAATGAAATTATACTTAAAATTTTAAATTAAAAAATTAAATAAAAATAAGTTTCTAAAAATAAAAACAGGGGACTAAATTAAAAGTGTGCGAAAACAACAGGGCCTTGAAGCAAATTTTAACCAATAAATAAATAAAAATAAAAAGTCTCGAGTTCAACAAGAGAGAAGAGAGAGATATTGGAGAACAAAGAGAAGAGAAGAAAAGATGATGTCCGGAGGTTATACCAGCATTGATAACCAGAAAGTTTCTGGGTCCGTACCCGTAAGTTTTGTTTAACGAATTGACGTTTTTTTTAATTAGTTCTCAATTTAGGACTTTTAATTTTGTTTACTTTTTGGATAAAGTCAATCAGATCTCGTTCTCTAATTATTTTTTCAATCCTTAATTTCTCAGGCCGTTTCAGACCCCGGCCGTGTCCCGGTCCAATTTGCAGGTGCTCGTTTATTTTTTAATTGTTAAATTATCGATCTGAATTGAAATTAATGTAATTTTTATGGTAGTTGATTGTTTGGTCGCGCTAGAAATGCAAGAAGTGAAAGGATTATCGGAATTTAATGAATGAGTTGAAATTGTGTTTTATTGGATAACGAAGTGTTTAAGAGTGTTGTTTTAGCTTTAAGGTACCTATTTGTGTGTATTGTTTTTTTTAATTAATTAATCAATCATTATTGTAGATTCGAGCCTCCAAACGTTTCCTCCGTCAGGTGTGCAGGGAAAGATCTCTGGTGGAGCTCAACCTCCACGTGATGCAGACGGTACTTCTCATTTTCTTCAATTTGACTTCCTTTAATTTTTGGTTTTGTTTTGGGTTAGTCTGATTCGCGGCAGTTCTTATGCTTTGATTTGTGTATCCTGGTGCATTATATAAGGAATCATGATCTTGGTTGCATTGTGTATACCAATTTGCTTTAGCTTTTTCTTCATGTCGATGAATTAGTAATTTAAATATTTGGTTTGATGGAGTTCTACTTATTAATACGAAAGATGATCCATAACATTGATGATACGTTTGATATAACTTCTATATGAATGTAACATTCAAATAAATTAAAAATAGTTTCTGATATGTATAGTTCAAATGACAACTCTAATTAGTTTGTTGCATGAACAAAATTAGTTGTTGTGTTTGGTGACAAATGATGACATTTTTTGAGGCAGATTCATTTTCAAGACCTGCTGCTGGCTCTCCTAGGGGCTCTGATGAATCACAAGGAGGTGGTTGGCTTCATAAATTCACTGTTGCTGCATATAAGCCGTACTTTGATGTTGATACTTCAGATGTTTTGGATAGACTTATGGAGAACAAAATTAGTTGTTGTGTTTGGTGACAAATGATGACATTTTTTGAGGCAGATTCATTTTCAAGACCTGCTGCTGGCTCTCCTAGGGGCTCTGATGAATCACAAGGAGGTGGTTGGCTTCATAAATTCACTGTTGCTGCATATAAGCCGTACTTTGATGTTGATACTTCAGATGTTTTGGATAGACTTATGGAGTCACTCTATCCATTTAGAGGAACATTTACGAAGAAAACAGCTACCAATCCTGATTTGTGAGTTTTCTGCCCCGGGTTGATTTGTATTTATAGAGAGTGAGCTTGAATAATTATTGAATCTAGGTGTATAGAAATTTATTTAAGCTCGAGAATGGAAAGTTTCTTTGCTATTTCATATGATTAGAAACATTTATTTAGGACTGGGTGCCTAAAACACTAAACAAAGAGGAAAAAGAGTTGATCATTGACAAGTTTTATTTTCTTGGTTATGGATAATTATCTGACGTGCCATACAAGTATGCTTTTCCGAAAATCTGATTTTCCTCTCATTAGCTGCCATATAATAACTTTCATCTCCTGGAAATATTTCACTTTGTCCCTTCAGAACTCTTCTTTTGCTCTTCATGCATGATTGAAAATTTTCAATGTTATGCAGATATGGACCATTCTGGATCTGCACCACTCTTATATTTGTAGCAGCGTCTATTGGGACTTTTGTGACTTATATAGCACACAAGCTCCGGGACAAAGAATGGAATTATGACATAAATCTGATTACATGGTCTGCTGGTGTGTTCTATGGATATGTCACCGTGGTTCCTCTTGTCTTGTTTGTTATTCTCAAGTACTTCTCAGCACCATCAGGCCTTGTACAATTGTTTTGCCTATATGGATACTCCTTGTTTATCTTTATTCCAGCAATGGTAAGTTCTCCGAATGATAAGCCTGTTTGTCTTCCAGTTTCTCATTTATCTTTCAGAGTTGGAAAAACTTTTCACGAAAGTATTTTACGTAGGCTCTAAGTTGATTCCCCAGCACCAGCATCTTTCCCCTCTAATTTTAAAGAAATTCCAATTGTTTAAAAAACCGGGTAAACAGTTAGAAGAAAAGAAATCCCGGGATTTATGGAGACTGTATCATCTGAACCCTGCGAAGTTTAACAACTTTTCAGCAATGTTCTATGACAAAATTTGCATCTAAAATTGTTGTTTGTACTTGGTTGCAGTGTCTATCTGTTGTCCCCTTGGAAATTTTCAGATGGATTATTGCAGGTGTAGCCGGGTTTATGTCGGCAACTTTTGTGGCACTTAATCTCAAAGCTCACATTACTTCAGCTGGAGAAAGTTGGTTCTTGATAGTTGCTGGTATCTTTCTCTTGCAGCTGGCCCTTGCTGTTGTGCTCAAGCTCTATTTGTTCACCGTTTCAGTATAAGAGGAAACTGTCCTAATCGGGTTAGTTGTAGATTACAGTGAAAGCGAATTTTGGTCCTTCGGCTGTTAATCATCGGAAATATTTTTCTTGATAAAGTAAAACATCATGTATTCATTCATTTTTAGTGCTGTGGGAATATAAATTTACAAGTGACTGTTCCAATGTAATTGCATTTCTTCTCCATTTTCTCTTCAAACTTGATTTATGGTTTGTTCCGAGCTCATTTACCCTCTGGTTCTTTGGTTTTGTCGATCGGAAAAACCAGTCTGGTGGCTGCCTGTTAAACTTCTGGCTGCCGGTTGATAAGAGGTCAAGCTCTCGAACAAGTAAAGGTCTAATTCAGATTTTAGTCCCTCTATGTGCTAAAATTTTGGATTTAATCCTTTTATTTTAGTGTGGTTTAATATGGTACAATACTTAAAGTGATGATGTGAAGTTTTTATACTCTTATTCGATTGCACAAGGTGATGTGAAAATCTGTGAATCACATTAACTAATGGTAGGATGGACGGAGGGGGTGATTGGGGTAATCATTCCCTTAAAATGTTCAAATTATATATATATATATATATTATTTATATTATTGATAATTTGTTTTTCGTCTCCTAAAATATTATAAATTTATTTTTTCTTAAAATTTTAGAAGTTCACTTAACATAAAATCTTGCATACGTCATTGACTAAATGGTGCCATAAACTTGCATCTGCTAATAATATTATTAAAGTGGATGAATTGATTTAAGCCTAATTTAAGTTGAGGGATTAAGTTTCCGATTTCAGCGTAGTATAGGGGCTAAAACCATAATTAGAGTATACGTAAATTCCCTGTAGAAGATGATTCACCATATAGACAGATGGGTGAAGGGTAGGAACATGAGCAAAATTTTGGGCATTTAGGGTTAATAATAGTAAATAGTGTCTCAATACTCTAATTCTTGCAGCTTTCAATCCAATAATTCAACACTGATTAAAAGGGTTCGTTTGTGGACAAGTTAATTTAGCAACACAAGCAATGGTCAACTTCACATCATTTCATGCATTGGATCCCATTGGAAAAAAAGAATTTGGAAGTGTCCTTAACATCTTAACATGATGTTCTCTCATGAATTTTGTTCCCGTGTCTACCCTTTGAGTCAAAACATGTGGGCTTAAACTCTCTCATTTTGGGGCCTTAAAGTCCTAATAATGTCATAATTAGCATGTTAGGGATACTTGGACTTTTGATTCATAAATATCGGATAAAATAACTTTTAATCCTTGAATTTCGTAATTTATTCTAATTTGATCTCTGATTTTTCCCTTCACATCAATCTTACAATGATTAAAAAGATGAACAAAAGAGGTTTAAGGATTAAATTTGAAAAAATTACCAAATTCAAGGACAAAAAGTTATTTTGTCCCTTCAGAAATATAATCATGCAAAAAATGAATGATAAAAAAGGGGGTTAAAGTAAAGACAAAACTCAAAAAGATTATAAAAAAACCACTTATTTACACTTAGAAATAGCTGCCACAAGGAAGTCCATAAGAAGATACAAACCTACACTAAAATATTAGTAGTTGAAACCTAAAACCCCACAGGCTACCAGCAGAAAAGATGAAGATGCCTTTTTTATAAGGTAAATGTATCGTCTTCTTCAAAAGGCAAAGAACCCAGTTTTTTTAATATACATATAGTGCCAGTAGCCCTTGAAAACTGTATTAATATGGACATTAGCAAATCCAATAGTTAGAAGATGAGAGAAAGGAAGAAAGGGTAAGTGAGTCAAATGTATCATCCTCAAAATGAGGCTCTTTTTAGACAAATATTTGAGTTAGGTGTAGTTTGTTGGAATCTGAGTGACATTAGCTAGGCTTGACTGGAAATATCACGAGTGCAGAATTTTATGTTACAGAAAGTGTGTTTATAAAATTTTAGAGGAGTGAAAACAAATTATCAATGAAAAAATATAAGGAAAATATTTAAATTATATGAGAATATGAAATTTTTAGGTGAATCGCTTCGATCTATCCCCGATTAGAATGAACCAGGTGAGTATAAATGACTTCAACCATTCAACTATTTTATAAATTCGTCCCGTCACATAAAATCATACCTTGAATATTATTTTCTTATTCACAAGACTAGAACCATAACATGTCTGACATAGTAAATTTTATTGGTAACTTGGTTAACTTCCCAAGAAAACACTTCATATGCACCATGATCACATAGGGGACAACTTGGTAATCAAAATTATTAAGAAAAACTGCTGCAGTGGGCTCCTCCAATGGAGACTGCACAAGAAAAACAAGGTCTGTACATCACTCTCATTGTCAATGCAAGAGAATTTGACCATAAAATATTTTCACTTTTTTTTTAGCTTTGAATCCCTATATAACACTTCTATAAACTTAAAATTTCCAGTCCTCTCTCTCACTCTCGTGTTTTCTTTGTAGTCTTTTATCTCCCACTTTCATCAGCTTCTTGTGATAGACACAATGGTCTCAAAGGGCCTTTTAGCAGGTTATCTTTTATTGATGTTTCTGAGCATTTCAGCTCTAAACCATGGAGTCTTGGGAGCAAGGTTTCTAACAGAGAAGGTTGAAGATGAAGAGGAGACAACAACTACTCAGAGAACTTGGAAGAATCAGAGTGTGGACAATGGGACAGACGGTTTCTTTGCTACAATTAACAGAGAAGTTCCCTCTTCTCCTGATCCATTACACAACAAGTAGCAATGCAAGCAGCTGATACACCATACACCTTTGAGAAAGCTGTATATATTTACGAAGTTCTTAGGAAACCTCAAGACTTATTCATTTTTCTTGGACTTATATATTCAAATTTCCTTTTTAGGAATGATGTTTGGTTTGCAGGAGATTTGTATGCATAAAAAAGGAATATGAATATGTTATCATACATTCTTGATCAAAATTTTAAGGTGGGTGTTGAAATTGTTTACAAATTTTGATGTGGATGATTTTCTCAAGTAATAGGTTATCTTCACTTTTAAAAGTTGAAACTGGAACAGAAACCGAATTAAGCAATTTCTTGACATAATATATATATACAGTAATTTGTGTTCATACGTAAATATGAGAATATTGATCAAATATATAAAAGAAACATTGAAGAACTTAATATATTTGATATTGTGGTAGTAAGTAAGAAGATGAGCATGAAGAACAGTGTGAATAAGATCAGCAATGCATCAGGATATCATCATTCTTTTGACTCAGTGAGCTATACCAAAATGATCCCTTAATCACCATTAATATAAAAATTGATTGATGTGTTTAGATCTTTGAAATTTCAATGTTATTGACTTCTTGTTTTGTTCAACAAGGGCTATAGCATTCATTTTCTAACTAGAATAGGTCCATAGGTTTGAATTTACCCCGACACTTGGGTCCCTCACCAGTCACCACCTCCATTTTATACACGCCTGCAAGGAAAAGGACCTTTTTCAAAACTTGTCTAGATTTTAGGACTTGAACCATCTACAATAAAAACTTTAAAATATGGCGAAACATATGGTACAGAAGTACATTATACTCTCAAAAACAGCATCCGGCTTCAAACCTTGAAGAAAACATTATTGGTTAAGATAGTCACGACCGTAAAACGAACAACGGAACTTCAAAATATGTGGCACAATTAGGTACTTAAAACAAATTTGTAATCACTGAAATTATTGATGTTGCGATACATGAGAAAAGAAAGGCACTGATGAACTATTTTGCCTCGCAACTCCTTATCTCTAAATGTATGGGGTGCTTATTTGATTTCACCCAGTTAACAAATGAATAATAGAATACAAGCAAATCAGAAAACTAGGGAAGGGTTTCTACACCATACTTCTATATAACAGCTCTCTCAAAAAGAATGACAACCAATCTAAATAAATATTTAATAGATGTTCGTATTTGATCGGATTAGCCCCCTTGCACAAGATCGGATTCCAGGAAACTCAGACTTCTACATCTTTCTTCCAAGAGTAAAATCCTTGTACCAGAGTAACTCTGATTACATTCCAGAAGCCTCGTGCCGGACAGAAAAATGATTCAGCGTGATCTATGCCGTGAAACTTTCGGAAAATGTACCTTTGTCTTTTCACGCCATCAACATTTTCGAGCATGTATGTGTGGCAAATTTGGTGGATCACGACTTATTAAATTTGCCCACAAGTTGACAATGGTTACAAAGTAATGCCGTCCATCCCAAAGCACCATTTTCATGCCTGATACAAGAGAATCGAGATTATTTTAGACTGGTGCGAGTGGACCTAGAAAAGATGGTCCAGGTTGTTTTGCTTGGATATATTCCAAGGCAAAGTCAAATGCTATCTTTTAGAATCAGTTATCACACTTCAAAATTAACTAAGCATGATTATCATGTTGGAACTTAAAAGCATGATTATAACAACTTTACCCTATATAGGCCCTAAAAGAAACTTAAAAACAAAAAACATTGACAATGTTTTAGTAAGATTATGGAACTTAGGTTAAAAAAACGTTAAGAACCGCGTTATTTGAGAGGTCAACATGTATTATACATAAATCTACACTCTTCAAGACCCTATAGAGCAAGCCCCTTTGGTGACCTACCTACCCTTAGCACATGACAACATGAAATGGCTTCTATGTCTCTCTTTCCCTTTACTTATTTATCCACTTAGCTTAAATCCAATAAATTCATACCTGGCACTGCTGCAGCAGTTAAACCTGATAGGCAGCATGTAGGTTCTTGTCCGGAGAAAACTTGTTTATAGAGTTCGTGCGCATCAGGATCATGAATACTCCGAATAGAACCAAGTAAAGCTTCAACATCATATTTTAAATCAGTTGAATCAGTCAAACTTTGAAGGGCTTCTTCAAGTCCTGAACTTGACCACATAGTAAAACACTCCCGCACAAGAGCAAGGAAGTTAGTGTGACTTTCAGAACTGAACAATATCCAAGGCTTGTAGAGTTCGACGGACAAAGAACCAATAATTCTGACAACTCTGAAAATCTCTCCAAGTGCTAGAATGTACTGCCTGCCTATAAATGACCAAAATATCATGTCAAAAAACATAGATTAATACAACAAAGAGTGCATAAAAATTTTATATGCTCGCCTTTCAAGTAAAGCACCTTGAGGTTCAGATAATATTTCATTGTGGATGTTATTTTGTAATGACTGCTTCCAAATCTTAGCACCTTGTTTCAGCTCTAGTTCACAAACAGACAAAATCCTCAACCACGTAGCTACATAATTAGATTGATCTTCAACTGACCCCAATTTTAGAATCTTTAATGTTGATGCAGCATGTCGCAAGAGTTCAACTGTTGATGCTATATATTTCTCTGCCTATTGAATTGAAAATACAAGCCAGTGTCATGTCATGGTCAAAGCCATTAATCAGAAAAAAAATCATCGAACATATGGAAACTAAAATATTTACCCTCTAAACAGCATTTCATATTCTGAGATGTATATTCAGATATAACCATTCATATCGAGAAATAATAAATTTAAGAACATTAATGTATATGACAAACAGGTCCATGGAGGGGAAGTTATAGATATCAGCCAGAACCCCACTCAATAACAACCTGCTATGGTATGTAGATCAACTTGATGTTTGGGAAAAAAGTCTTAACTCCTGAAAAATAAAAGGGCCATACCCAGATATAGTCCCACCAAATGAGAGTCCTAGAATCCTAGGAGTCGTAATGGAAAAGAAATACACTTTTACTTTTGTTAATGCATCGCTCAAGAATAGAATCAAATCAATTTCTTGAAAATAAGAGCATATATCCCCATGAATCAAAGCCAAAGACACACACCAGTGATAATTTCTCTGATAACTGATATTCTGATTCCAGCACTTGAAACTTCTTTTCTACTAGAACCTTGGCATATTCACCAAGGTGAATACATCTTGACTGGAGATTCTCCAAGGCTACTTCAGATATTATGCCATCTTTTTGCAGTTCATTACATAGATCCTACAACCACAGGAAACAGACAAGACTCGGACATTAAATATTCAATGAACACGAACAACTATACTATCATTTGAGGATAATATAAGCCACACAAAACAGTATCAAGAGAAATAAGCTCCAGAAAGCTTCAACTTCCAGATTTAGGATTTTGGTATGAAGCGAGAAAGGGTCACAAATTCAAGAAATATAAACAGAAAAGGGGGGGTTATAGGCATTCTCCTTATCTTTTCGGCATAAACCTTTCAAATAAAAGAGAGAGTAGAAATAATAGAAAAGGGGAAGGAACATAGCAAGAATTATCATAAATAACTGCATACCTGGATTTCCTTCTCAATAGCTTTTACTTCAGAATCTTCACCAGAAGGAGCAGCAATACTTTTATCTTTCTAATTAAAAACATATTTCAGAAACAAAATACTTTTAAAAACATAATATCAACAAAAATAATGCAAGAGAAGAAAATGAAGGACTCTACCAACCTTCATATTGTCAAGATGACCAAGTGCAACAAAGCACAATTCAGAAATCAATTTAGAATACAAATCCACATAATCATTTAGCTCCGTTTTGGTAGAGTACTTTCCGTATGACTCTCCAAAATCAAATGGAGAATTCCGGTTTTCTCCTCTGGTTCCAGAAACGGCATCTTTAAATTCCCACAAATCATCATCAAAATTATTATCGCCATTTGCTAAGTCGGGACCCACCGCTGTATGAGAGGAAAGAAGTCCATTTTCACTTGGTTCGCTTATCTGATTTAAAGGAGCCTTTTTCTCAGCTTGACTATATAAACTTGTTATCAGATCATTGATAGATATATTTGGATGAGTATCAGTCCTTAGAATGTTATGTTTAATGGAAACATCTACATATCTCAATGGATCCTCAGTTTCAACTTCTTCATCACCAAAGATGGACAGGGGCAACGCTCCTTTGGATTTCTTTGAAGTATCCTCATTCTCCTGAGCACATCAAAGGAACAGTAAATGAAAGAAGAAAACTTTCCAATGTGTACCACTAGTAACTTTTCTCAATGAAAAACAAAATACAATTTATCAGATGAAAAAGGTATATCTCATGCAACAGGAATTTAATTCTTAACATGAGATCAAATTATAGAAGTTTACACCACATATTGGATCCACTAATGGCCCGTCAAATTTTTTATGAATGACAATTTACTCCAGCAGTAAAATGAACAAATACCTGGATATGATTGCCAAATGAAAAATCTTCTACCCCAAAAGAGGAAGCATCAGCAACCTTTGGCTCTTCCTACAGATACAAGTACAAAAAATTGAGATAGATAAGGTAGATTGTTTTCGATAGACAGAGAAAAAAGTATCAATCAATTCATCACCTTAAAAGCCCAGGATATTTCGTCAGAACCAATAGTTTTACCAACTGAAGAAGAAATCTCAACATTTTCGGTAACATTCTGCTTGTTTTGAGATTCAAAACTAGGGGAGAAACTAAATCCTAAGTTCCGTTCACCAGGTTTATTAGAGATTCCAACTGATGTGCCAAAAAAGTCACTAGAACCATCCACACTGTTTCCAAACCCAAAGCTGAGTTCAGGACCCTTAGGATTTTCCTGTTCCTGGCCAACCTTCAAAGTAGTAAATGTCAGCAGTAGTAAAAACAACAGAGTCCCTGAACAACTGGTCAATATATGTATTAATCAAAGTTGAAGTACAAAATAATTGTCTTCATGTATAAGCAAGATCCAAATGCAAAATTATACATCTCACCCTATATAGCACCAGTAACAACAAACTATCACCACTAACAAAGGTAAAAGAACTTACGGAACTATTTTGTAGATATATTGTTGAAAGCAATTTCCGGCTTATTAAAAATGAAAAAGAATTAAATTTTACCTTAGTATCACCAGTTCCAAAGCGTGTCTCGGGCTCTGCAGCCTTGAATTCCCATCCATCGTCATCACTAAATCCGTCATTCTCATCAACTACATTAGAGTTCGTACTACTTGCATTCGCATTTACCCCATTAATATTTGAACTCAGCACACTGGAATTTGCACCCAACGGATCCCAACTCAAAGGGAACATATTGAAATTAGAAACCGGCACATTTGGATTATTCTAATAAACATCAATAAAATACACGTTAAAAACCTTACTTCCTAAAACAGTCATTTATATACGAGAGGACTAAGTATCAAAATTTCCATGTCCTCACTTCTTTTTAACAAAACATTAACATTGGAAATCGCTGACAATCAAAATAACAAAAGTTAAATAAAGTTTACCTTCAAATTTTCAACTGCCATTTCTGCTTTTGGTTCCGCAGCTTTGAATTCCCAACCATCATCGTCCTCCTCGTCAACCAAATCAGAATTCCCAACATTCGAATCCAAATTCAATCCTTTCTCACCCAAACCCGACCCATTTGAACCCGAGTTCAACCCACTAAACCCCAAATTGGCCTCTTGTCTTTCCATCCCAAATGCATAGCCATTTGAACCCAAATTCTCCTCTTTTTTAACCGAAGCAGCACCATTTCCACCCAAATCCAATGTATCCATCTTCAGACCCAATCCGTTTATCCCCGAATTCAACACATTCCGATTCCAAATCTCCACCTTCGGATTCAAATCAACTACCGGATTAACGTCCACACCCGACCGAAACCCATTTGACACATTCCCCTTCTCATTCTGTTTATACAAATCCCCTATCAAATCATTTAAATCCAATCCGTTTCCTTTCAAATTCCCACCCGTTTTATGAAACGAAAACGAACTATTCATACCGTTAAGCCCCGCGTCCACAGCAACAGATCCATCATCTTCTTTTTCTTCTTCCCCGAAAATCGATAATGGTAAAGCTCCATTCATCTTATCCCTTTGTGTTTTCACCGACTCTACTCCGCTCGGCGCCGAGCCAGGGGGAGATGGAAAGGGCGATTTGGGAAAGGGGTCGAATTGAATATCATTGACAGGAAGAGATCCGGTACGGGGGATATTACTGGCGGAATTTATGAAATCTCCCCAATCATAATCGTCTTCGTCGTAGGCGGTGTTATTGACGGAGAAACCGGGACCGTTGATCGAATGTGACGTTGAGAAGAACTTGAAATCGCCGAATCCAACATCATCATCGTTTCCGGTCATAGTTTCAAAGGCTCCGAAGGCACTTTCCTTTTTCCCCTTTTTTTCGAGCGATCTATCGGTTCGTCTGAAAATCTCTGATTTTTATTTCGAACCATTTTCCAAGGTGCGTAGGTTTAGATTGTGCGCACTAAGAAGAATGACAATGATTAGCCCATTGGCCATTTCCTCAAATTAAAAAAGTGTAAAGTATATAAATGGTCACTGAACTTTTTAAATGCTTGCAGTTAGTTCTTAAACGTTTAAAACTTGCAATACAGTCACCAAACATTTAGTTTGTTTGCAATATGGTTCCGACGTAACCACTGTTTCACTGTCGTTAGGGTAAATTATATAAATAGTTACTAAATTTTTTAGACATTTGCATTTAAGTCTCCCAATTTTTAAAACTTACAACACAGTCACTAAATACGTTATAAACCCCAAATTCTAAAATGTTTCAATTACATTCTAAACCTCAAATTCCATAAATACTTCAATTACATGTCCAACCCCAAATTCATAATCTATTCTCAAAATCTACCACAACAAGCTAAACTTGAAGCAGCAACCTTAAACCCTCAAAATATAACCCTAAATGTTAAATTTCCCCACCAATTAACCCAACATAATCAACAACATTTAGTTCATTTTGGGTCCATAATAATAAGTGACTATGTTGGGTTTAGGATTTAAAAGTTAGATTTAACCAACTACAAGTGAACAATACTCAATTTGATTTGAAAAAATTATTTTTCGACTTTAATTGATACAAATTGACTTTGAGTTATAATTTTATAAACTCAACTTAAAAAAATTTCAAGTTAAAATCGAGTTGTAAAATACAACTCAAATATCTCAAAAATTTTAGTAATTAGAAGATTAATTTTTAAGTTTGAGTCTAGTCCATTGACTCTATGTGATATATGTATATCACATATAGAAAAAAAAATATGAAGAAATATATGTATTGTATATAGTTAAAAAACTATTTAAATTAGAATCAAATAATATTATAGTATTATAAGTATTTATAATTAAATTTAAACAGAAACTCAAAAATTCAATTCAATTCGACTTGATTTAAATTTTATAAACTCAAATCGAAAAAAAATTGAGTCATCTATTTTATAAACTAAATTGAGTATTTAGGTCCAACATAACCCTAAACCCAACATAATCACTTATTGTTCACTTATAGTTTATTAAAAAAATTAAAATAAGTATGTTTTAAGGGTTTAGGGTTACTGTTTCAAGTTCAGTTTGTTATGATAGATTTTGAGAATGGATTGTGAATTTGGGGATGGGCATATAATTGAAGTATTTTGGAATTTGAGGTTTAGAGTGTAATTGAAACATTTTTGGATTTTGGGGTTTAGAATGTAATTGATGACTGTGTTGCAAGTTTTAAAAGTTGGAGGATCTAAATGAAAGCGCCTAAAAAGTTCAGTGACCATTTATATAATTTAACCTAACGGCCGTTACGTCGGAGATCATATTGCAAACAAACTAAATGTTTGGTGAATATATTGCAACTTTTAAAAGTTGAGGGACCTAAATGCAAGAATCTGAAAAGCTTAGTGTTCATTTATATACTTTACCCATTAAAAAAATAAACCCTATTATCGACCTGTCTCATAGCCCATTTTCATATTTTACTTTAGGGTAAAGTAAACAAATGGTCTCTTGTTTATAGGATATTACTTTTTTTAGTCATCTGGCTATTAAAAATTGCAAAATAATCCTATAACTATTAAAAGTTACAAAATAACCCTATGACTATAAGATGTTATTTTGTTGAGTCATCGATTATTAAAAGTTACAAAATTATCATTCGACTATTTATATGTTCTAAAATCACCATTTTTCATTAGAAAAATGACATCTTTCTAAGTTGGACGATAACCTTGTGATTGAGATATGATAAAATTATATTTTAATGATATTTATTGGCACCGTTGTTACTTTCAAGCACCGATTTACCATCGTAATGTTTCAAGCACTAGCTCAACGGCATAATATAAACAGAGATTTGATCCACAAAATACGAATAAAATAATTCTAGGGTTATTATCACATCTCAGTTAATAGGTTAATATTCATCTCAGATGACCGCTATTTTTTTTACGAAAAATGATGACTTTGAAATATATGAATATTTTAATAGTTAGAGGACTTAACAAAAAATAATACATTATAGTCGAGAGATCATTTATGTACTTTACCCTTTACTTTTATTTAAAGTTAATTGCATTAGGAACTCTCAAACTATGCTAAACTTTTAAGTTCATCTTCAAACTTCAAAAACATTCTTATTAAGTCTTTAAACTATCGACATCGTTTTAATTAGGTCCTTCTATCAATTTAATAACTTACTTGAGTATTAAATGTTACTTCAGATCTAATATAAAATATATTGATTGATTTTTGTCACGATACATATATTACACAAACAAACTAGACCTGACATGTAATAAATAAAATATCATTAAATTTTAACAAGCCTATTTCTTTTCTTAACATGTCATATTTAAACTTTCCGTACAACAAGTACATTTAAAATTTAATTAATGTGTTTTAAATATGTTATGTGTTAAATATAAATTTACGTTTAATCTGTATAGGATATTGTAGAAATAATAATGATCCTTCCAACTAAATTTATTATATTTATGAAGGTTAAAATTCTTTTTTTAAGTATGTTACAACTAAAATTATACCATATTTAACCTTAAAAAATTAGACTCTTAATAAAAAAAACACCTACAACCGATTTATGTTATTTTTAGTGCATATATATATATATAAGAAGTCCGTTTCCACATACGTGTCCACTGCGGTGCAGGCTGACATGACACGTCGACATTTCACTCTGACATCTGGTCCCATGTGTCCAACTCATAACCCCGGTTTTATATAAGCCGTTGTTGCATCAACTCTCCCATGTATCGCGTTAGGATGAAAACCCCACCGAGCACCACCCTATATATGTTTTCCCGTTCACTAGTCAGTTCCATTGTATTTCTCGGTATCCAAACAAACCCCACTTCACAGTTCATCGAAATAATTTTCCCAAGAAAATCGTTAGATTGTTCGGGAGCAAAATGGCTTCTGGTGGTCAGCAGCAGCAGCCTCCTCAGAAACAAGATTCACAACCGAGAAAAGAACATGTTATGAACCCTGTCCCTCAGTTCAGCAGCCCAGGTTACAAGCCTTCAAACAAGCTTCAAGTACCAGTTCATTTTATAAAATTTTATTGCCTGAAATTTTAATTTTTCCCCATGCATGAATAATTTTCTTCTCTTTAGTAGGGAAAGGTGGCTTTAGTCACCGGTGGAGATTCCGGGATAGGCCGATCGGTTTGCATCTTGTTTGCCAAAGAGGGTGCAACTGTGGCCTTCACTTATGTGAAGGGCCAGGAGGATAAGGACGCAAAGGACACTCTCGAGATGGTGAAAAAGGATAAGACGGCCGAGGCAAAGGATCCGATGGCCGTACCGGCTGATTTGGGATTTGACGGAACTGCAAAAAGGTCGTCGATGAAGTCGTGAAAGCTTACGGTTGCATCGATATTATGGTTAACAATGCTGCCGAACAGTATGAGACAAGCAGTGTAGAGGAGATTGATGAGGAAAGGCTTTTAAGGGTGTTTAGGACCAACATCTTTTAAGGCTTTTAAGGGTGTTTAGGACCAACATCTTTTCTTACTTCTTCATGACCAGGTAATGAAAATCAGGAGCAATGTGTTATTTTATAGTAGTATTAAATTGCGGTTGTGGTGTCGCGATTACGGATGTTGTGCGTTACAGCGTGGTTTATTTTTATATTTGTAGGCATGTTTTGAAGCACATGAAGGAAGGCAGCTCGATAATAAACACGACATCGGTGAATGCGTATAAAGGGAACGCTACGCTGCTCGATTACACAGCAACCAAGGGTGCCATTGTGGGTTTCATTAGAGGCCTTGCACTTCAGCTTGTGAACAGAGGCATCCGTGTCAACGGTGTTGCACCGGGGCCGATATGGACTCCACTGATACCGGCGTCCTTCGACGAAGAGAAGTCTAACCAGTTTGGAAGTCAAGTGCCAATGAAGAGAGCTGGTCATCCTATCGAAGTTGCACCGTGGTATGTGTTCCTTGCTTGTAATGTCTGCTCCTCATACATAACTGGTCAAGTCCTTCACCCAAACGGCGGTACCGTAGTGAATGCCTGATCGGCCATATAAGCTCTCTGTCTTTAGGGTTTTAGTTTGCTGTATGTTAGAATGGTAATCAATAAGTAAAGCTTGTAGGAAGGCAGCCTCAATAGTAAGAGTTTAACGTGAGCTTTGATTATGATGTTTGGGGTGGTTTTGTTCATGTAGCAAGCACCTATGGTCCTTCTGGATCTCTAAGAAGAAACCAGGACCCCAATCAAATAAGACCAAGTGTTTACATCTGGTGGTATCTTTCTCTGTTGGTGCACAGCGTGCGAGGCTACAGGGACCTCTGTAGTAATTAACCCAATTTTCAATGGTGTAATAGTCAAATTCGAGTGCTTATGGTTTGTCCTCAAGGGAATGCCAAACATTCTAACAATCTATATCAGAACAAGAAAAACCTTAAGGTTTTCGAGTTGAAGATATGAGATTCGAATCTTAACAGACGAGTCGATAACTTCTCATCATGTTTGAATTCTCAGCTGCCAATCTTTATGCCAAAAATCCAACGGATCGTCAGAAATTATATATTAGAAAGAATAAATGAAAGCTCAGTCAGTGTTTGAATGGTGTCATATAAATTCTCAACAAGATTCAGCAGAAAACCATCTGAACCATGTTTTTCCACCAAGGAGATCGATACAGGCAGATTATTATACATCCCCAATGGAATATTCACCTGTAAAAAAAAAAGCAAAAACAATTATCATTTTGATGCTTTTAAAGATTTTTGTTGTGTTTTGTTGTGTATGTATGTGGTTGAGAGTGGAGAGTGAGTGAGAGAGAAAGAGAACCTGACAGAATCCAGCTACTCCGGCAACCGATAGCAAGCTGAAAGCTCTAGCATGAAACACTTCGACCGAGGGCGGATCCCATTGTAGTTTCGGTGGATATCCGCCTTGGAACTGTAAGGAGAACAAGGATGCCTTCATCCTGAAATGGATACAAGTATACAACTATCTAATATAAGGCCCAGTATGAGTGCTTTCATACAAAATTGTATGTAAAAAACAATCTTGTTGCTCTTTTGTCAAGTAGTTGCAAGTACCTTATAAGATCTGCAAGAGCAGCCGTAATTCAGTTTGAACCGAGTGGCAGACATCTATGTTTTCGTCCGGTGTTCTAACGGCGTCCCTCAGATAGTCCGGGACCTAATTTAGGATTCACTGTTGTGATCCATTCGGCATGGTTCTTCTTGAATTCATACCTATGGAATATAAATGAAGTTCAGGAGCCGATATCAGAAAAGGCTATTGGTCTCGCATGATCCCGGATGAATCGGTTAAAATTTCAGCGATGTGTTGCACCTTACAAGCAGTTGCCTCGAGCTCGAAAGGGCAGCCAAAGGTGAATATATACGCAGGATCTTCGTTCTCCATAGGCATTAAGTGCTGCAAACTTGGTACTTTTTCCTTCAAAGTTTCCAAGATTTACATGCTTTAGAATTTGAGCTGCACTAGCAAAATGAGTTTTTACAGGTTGAAGTTCGAGGATAACAGAAGCCAATAGTTTGATTAATACCTCCAAAATGCTTCACCGATTTTACGAGAACTTGAGTCGTTCGATCATTCAGAATGCTCGACAAGCTGAAGCAATCTTCGGGGATAATAATCTACGTGTGACAGGGTCTACAATAGTTAAACGCAGCAGGACTCGTCCGACTCGATTTAATACTGCAGGATCTCTAGCAAATCATCCTACATTAGAACTGATGTTAGAAGATTGATTCGTAAAACCGAGATGTTCGATAAATTATGCAGATCTAATTAACCATAACTTCGAAAGTTTGTCATTTCAGAAGTACTTGTATGGTTTATCAGAACTGAAAGATCTCTCAAACATTTCTCATCAGGACAAGATATTAAGACGCTTTGATCAGATACTTACCGATATCGAAACTCTGGGACATTGGAATAACACCGGAAGTACTGATGGCATCAAGTGAAGGCCTAAACCCAAGAATCCCACAATATGATGCAGGAGCTCTCAGACTTCCTCCTGTGTCGGTTCCTATGTTAGAGATCAAAATCACTTCAAAAACAGCTATGGAGAAAATAAAAGAAAAGCAGTCCTTGTTTAAGAAGAATACACACCAAGGGAGAAGTCGACGAGCCCTGCGCATAAGGAAGCGGCAGACTGGAAGATCCTCCAGGTACCGTATCCGGTGCACAAGGATTTGTGGGAGTACCATAATGTATATTTTCTACATTCATACTGAAAAAAAGGAAACAGTTACATATAAAAGAACAGCCGGTGCGGTCGATACAGCAGCTGAATGAGTCCTTTTCCAGTCAGGGTTTCCAAACCCAGTGACATATCCATCCACATCAAATCTATTTCCATGTTTTAATTTCTAAAGTTAAAAATAGAACATCAAAACGAGAAGCATGCTTTGAATTAACCCGTAATCATGCCACAGAAAAAAAAATTATAAAAGGGGATGACTTACATGTCTTTAACAGAAAAAGTGAGTCCACTGAGGGGAAGTTGCCGAGAGGAAGAATTTGGTCGGAGAACAAATTTCTCCATGGAAGCTCCCGATTCCAAGATTTCTGCCATGCTTGTTTCCCCACGTTGCTAATTGTTCCACTGTAGCATAACTGACTTTGGCCAAAGGCAAGAACTGCAGTCAGTTTGAAGATAAGAGTTGTATCTTAGGTTGCCTTGTCAGCAAAACATTATTTTCTAGTATAATGACCCTTTTACCCTATTTGTTTCTCAGTAACAAAGACTTTCCAGGAAAAAAAAATATTAGAGAAATTGACTCAAATTGCATTTAAACTTTGGTTGATATACTACAGTAAAAATAGGAACTGTGCCTGAGTCTTGGTACACCTATGAACATGTTTTTTTAATGCAAGTACACATGGACAAGAAACAGGTTTCCCAAGAAATAGTTGAAGCTGCACCAATCTGTTAAAAGATGAAAATTTACATTTTATTAAATTAATCTCTAAATTTTGACATTTCACTGAGCAGGTTTACAATTTTACACAATATGATTGTAGTAGGTGAAACCAACCATGGCAACTATAAATTTTCTGTATAAATGAAAGAGTCTTCTCCCATTAAAGAATTGATAAACATAATTGTCAATGACTAAACTACTTGTGTTAAAAGCTTTTCCTCTTGTCATTGGCCATACTAGATAAGATTTCATACGTAAAAGAATAAATAAATCCGGAAAGATTCATCCATGTCTATAAATTAGCTTCAAGATGAAGTAGACGAATCTACCGGCTCCATTTTCTTCATTTTGCATAATCATGGACGATTCCAAGAGAGTTGGAACTGTTGTTTTCCTAGAGTTCTTTTGCCTCAGTTTTCTAGTTATTAGCCTTTGCAATGTGATCTCGGATGCTGCTTGTCTTGAAAGTGAGAGACAGGCTCTTATGAGGTTCAAACAAGACCTGACAGATGCTTCGGACCTGCTTGCCTCTTGGAGCAGCAATGGAGGCAACTGTTGTGACTGGACCGGGATTGTATGTGACAATGTAACTGGTCGTGTCGTTGAGCTTCGTCTTGGAAATCTTCATAATCCAAGAGATGATACCGCCTTTCCAGGCAAGCCTTTTGAGCGATCTAGATTGAGTGGTAAGGTAGATTCTTTGCTCGGTTTGAAGCATTTGCGGTACGTAGACCTGAGTGGAAACAATTTCGGAGTTAGAATTCCTGGATTCCTTGGTTCTTTGCACAATCTAAGATATCTCAACCTCTCTAATGCTGGATTCGAGGGATCGATCCCTGCTCAACTCGGAAACCTTACAAATGTGCAGTATCTTGATCTCCATGATACATTATCTGATTATCTGTATGCAGAGAATCTTCAATGGCTTACAAATCTTTCAAATCTGAAACACCTTGATTTGAGTGGCATAACTCTCAGCAAAGCCTCCGATTGGTTTGAGGTGACAAATGCTCTCCCTTCTTTGAATGTCTTACGTCTATCCGATTGTGATCTTGATCCTTTTCCTCCATTGAAAACTGTTAATTTTTCAACTCTGAGAACTCTGGACCTTTCCTATAACACATTTAGTAACTCCATTTTTAGCTGGATTTCTACCCTTACTTCCCTGTTTTCACTTGATCTTAGACATAACAGTTTCCGGGGTCATTTCCCTGATAGTCTAAGAAACATGACCTCTCTAACCTATCTCAGCTTATCAAGCAACCAATTCAATTCATCGATACCCAGTTGGTTGTATGGTTTGAACCATCTTCAGTACCTCAATCTCGGGTCAAATAACTTGCAAGGCACAATCTCAGAGCATGTCGGAAACTTGACATCGGCCGTAAGCCTCATCTTTGACAACAACAATCTTGAAGGAGCAGCATTAAGATCCTTGGGAAACCTTTGCAGCTTGACAAATCTTGTTCTGTCTGGTGTCAGGTTGAGTCAAGACATATCACAAGTCTTAGAATCTCTGTCAGGATGCCTGTCTGACAGACTCGAGTCCTTGTTTCTGGTTAACTGCATACTTTCTGGTCACCTGGGCAATCAACTTGGTCTATTCAGAAATCTGCGTAGCCTTTACCTGACAAAGAATTCGATTTCTGGTCCAATTCCAGACTCATTAAGAACACTTGCATCCTTGAGAGAAGTGGACATATCCGAAAATCGATTCAATGGGTCTTTACCGGAATGGCTTGGAGAGTTTAAGGAACTGGAAGTCTTATGGATTGGTAAAAATATGTTACAGGGTGCGGTTTCTGAGGTTCATTTCTCTAATCTCACAAGTCTGAGGTCATTTCAGGCTTCAGGAAATCATGGACTGAGTTTGAGAGTGAGTCCTGGTTGGATTCCGCCTTTCCAACTCGGGGTTATAGCTTTGTCGTCATGGAATTTAGGTCCGAGATTTCCCCATTGGCTACGTTCCCAGAAGGATTTCCTGTTTTTGGATATATCTGTTGCAGGGATCAATGATACAATTCCTGACTGGTTTTGGAACTTGTCTTCCGAGTTCTTTTATATGAATATTTCTCACAATCAAATCCAAGGGAATGTTGCTGAAGTTCTCAACACAAATCCTCCAGCTGGTTATGAATCATCTATTGATCTGAGTTCTAATTTCCTCCGGGGTACATTACCATGTTTGTCATCCAATGTCGGTACATTAGATCTTTCGAACAATTCATTTTCGGGGTCCATGTCACCCTTGTTATGTTGCAAGATGGAAGAAGCAAAGAGCCTGGGAACTCTTCATTTAGCCTATAATTCTCTATCTGGACCAATTCCTGACTGTTGGATGAGTTGGCCAAGCATATTTTCCATGGATTTGAAGAACAATAATCTAAGTGGTAGCCTTCCTAGCTCCATGGGATCTTTAATCTTTCTTCAGTCTTTACACCTACGCAAGAACAACCTTTCCGGAGTTTTGCCACCCACGCTGCAGAATTGTTCATCGTTGTTGGCTCTTGACCTCAGTGAAAACAAATTCGAAGGGAGCATACCGAGCTGGATTGGTGAAAAGCTGTCGAAAATCATGATTGTCGGTCTTCGTTCGAATAATTTCCAAGGTGATATTCCTCGTGAACTCTGTGCTCTTAGTTCTCTTACAATTCTAGACCTCGGACATAACAATTTGTCGGGAAAGATACCAGAATGTTTCAATAATTTCAGTGCCATGGTCAGCAAAAGGAACTCAAGTGACCCAATTTCTTATTCTTTTGGTCATTTCATGCACTCAATAGAGACGACATTAGTGGTGATCAAGGGGGTATTGCTTGAATACAGTAGCACCCTTCGACTTGTGACAAGCGTGGACCTTTCAGACAACGAGTTATCTGGCGAAATCCCTGTCGGAATTACCGATCTTTTAGGCTTGAGATCACTCAACCTCTCAACAAATCGTTTGTCGGGAAGGATCCCTCAGAGTGTAGGCAATATGGGGACACTGGAATCGCTCGACTTCTCTTTCAACCAACTCTCTGGTGCAATCCCTTCAAGTATATCGAATTTGACATTCTTGAGTTACTTGAACGTGGCTTACAACAATCTAATGGGGGAAATTCCAAAAAGCACTCAACTCCAAACTTTCGATGCATCAAATTTTGTCGGCAACAACCTTTGCGGGCCACCACTTAGTGATAACTGCAGCATAAACGCTTTAAAACCTCATGATGCCGGAAATCGTGAGGGATCAGAGGGTGGACTCGAAGTAGATTGGTTTTGGTTTTATGTGAGCGCCACCCTGGGATTTGTTGTTGCGTTTTGGAGTATTGCAGGGCCTTTGCTGTTTAAGAGATCATGGAGACATGCCTATTTCAAAATGTTGGATAGCATCGGGACGAAGGCTCGGCGGTGTTTTCGCAGATAGTTTCTGAATCTAAAGAAATCTGCTTATGTCTTTGTTTATATGGCGATGGATTGTCCCAGTGTGTTGCAGCTAGTTGTATTGTATGCTTAAGTTTATATATGAATCAAAATCATAGTAAGAGATCTTTTGTTACATAATAACAAAGACTTCTTTCCGAAACAGCTCGACAATGAAGAAACCATCAAGCACCAAGAGCTTTACGAATTCTTCGTTGCTGAATTCAACCTGACCCCCATAACATTCACGACCCTCCTGCCGGATCTCTCTGATAGCTTCTTCCAGCTCTACCAATCGAATCCTCGGATGAGGGCAACAATAATGAGGCCTTCAAGATGCTTCAGTTTGAGTCTTTGTGTGCCTTTTGAGTGTGTTTGGCCGTAGTTCTAGGGCCTGATGGAGAATGCATCAGGAACATAAGCCCGTCTGTCTGTAAAGTATGATCGGGGTTTTGAAGATGCATTCAAATCGGCGTCCAGGCCGATGGAGAATACATCAGGAACTTTTAAGCCTCTTGCAGCTGTGTATAAACTCATCATCCGATTCAAAGTTGAGATTAGAAACTACAGTAAAGATTTCCCCACCTGGTAGATAACATGGAAGTTCAAACTGCTTATTCCGTACAATAACCGGATATGTCGACAACGAAAATCTCTACGTTTGTATTTCTATTTTTACATCTCTAAGTAACCAACTTATTACTTCAACGAAAATAGAAAGCCTCCTTATTCCGTACAACATTCTCAGAGATGTCTAAAGGAACATGTCTTGTCACCAATTTACAAAAGCAAAGCAAATATAAGAATACCCCAGGGAATGAAAACTGCAACTAAAAGCAATTTACAACACTGTAATTGCCTTCTCTACCTTCTATGCTATTAGAGCTGCTAATGATCAGATGATGACTGCTGTTGCTCGGGATCCGGCGGTTGCCACATCTGCTGGGCCATGTAGGGGTGAGGTTGCTGTGCATACAAAGCAGGGTCGACAACCGGTTTCCCCATTATCATCCCCGGAGTCCCAACTTGGAGTGCATGTTGGGCAGGCATGTAGTACGGGAGTGCATCAGCAGGCGCTCCGACGGGTATTGCTCCTCGTGGAATTGATGCAAGAACTTCGTCTTTCAAATCCTCCCTGGGAACTATGTCGACTAAGAAATCAAATATGTCGGTCCTAGTAATCGCCGCCGCGATGTCGTTTTTCTGAAGCGTCCTCCTTTTGTTCTCTTCCGTGTGATTCCACGAACGCAATGTCAATTCCAGGATAAACATTTCACATGCCCTGGCGAAAATGACTGGGGCCTCGGCCGATATCATCCTCACGTCTTCGTCGGCTTTCATGATCTTCTTGATCCTTGCCAAGGGAAGACTGTGGTTCTTGAAATCCGTAACTTTCTCGACTTCTCGATACTGGTTCGCCCAAAATGTCTGAAGTTGTTGCTGAAGTTGTTGTTGCTGCTGCTGATGGATTTGCTGATAAGCAAGTTGCTGTTCTGCAAGTTGAGCTCCAGTTGGCTGATTTGTCGGTTGAATGCCTCTGATTGACCCGGGATTCGGGCCACCAGTCACTTGGTTTTGATACGGGCCAGTGCCATACGACATTCCCATCGCTGGGGGCTGTCCATGCCCTTGGTGATCCATTCTGACCTGCAAACACTAAAACATAAACGTATCTACTCGAAATAAAAACACAAAAAAACCGCAGCAAGAAACTCTGATCAGGCATTACAAGTTTCATTGTGTTCATCCCAGACAGGATCAACTCTTTGTACAAGGAAAACCACAAAGATAAGAAATCTCGTAATCATTTCCAAAACCAATTCCTCTAATAGCTTCCTATGGAAGATCAAGTTCCATTGGTGATTCAAATCAACACCTACTTAACCTAATTGGCACATATACTACCGGTTCTTCCATAAATAACATAACACGAAACAAAATCTGTTCATGCAATTTTGCAGTCAAAACAAAAGGCTGATAATATTGTGTAATTTTAGCTCAATCAAGCGAAGCCAATATATTTACAGCAATTAACAACAGAAGAAAAACCATTAAAAGTGAAGATCATTCAAGTAACATCTCCTAAACCAACCCAGAAAGTATACAAAAAGCTTATACCTTATGGAGAAAAGGTTGTACCTTGAAGGGAAGATTGAGAACAGCCTGAGACAAATTAAAAGGAAAAGATGTCAAAAGAGAAGAGAAGCATCCAAGATCAAGAGGGTAAAATTGGGTAAAACTCTTTCGAAGAGAATTTTATCCGTAGGCTGAGAAAAGATCCGATTTTGGAAACAGATCTTTAGGGTTGAGACTTGAGAGAGAGAGCATTGAAAAAAGTTGGTATTTTTAGAGCTATTTCTGTTGGATTTTTTCGTACGAAGAACTAATCTAAGATTGGAAACAATTTGTGTTGATGTTTTTGGAGTTCTTTTTCTGTCCGACTTTGACCTTATAAATTATATTGTCACAAAACCTACCTTTTATACGGTCTTCCCCATTCTTTTTCGTGCTTTCTTTTCCATTTTTGGAAATTATCATTTTCTTTAGGGTAAAAGTGCTAGTCTCTATTATTAAATATTTATATTATTTTTTATCAAACCATTAAATCATTAATAATACGATGACATGATCGTATTTTCTATTATTTTTTACAAAAATTCATCAGCTCATTTGATTGTTGATGTAGATCAATTATCATCCGTTACCAATTATCATTTATTACAAAATTAATATCAAAGCATTCGAATTTCACTTATATTTATTTTTCTTGATATTTTACGAAACTCACTTAAAATTGACAAAAAAAATCTAAATGTCCAACATCCTATTGTTCTGATCTTTTCTCACGCTCATTTGATGAGGCTAATTTCAATATATGTTGTTGAAATCCGACATGCGCAATTGTAATCAAAATTATTATGAATTGTGTAACTTTTTAAAATAGGAAAGTAATATTTTAAGTTAAAACCCGCTACAAAGTAACATTCTCAGTTGTAACCGAAATTATTATCAATTATATTACTTTCTAGGTTTCACATAATTATATTTTAAGTTAAAACTCGTTACAAATAAATCCTAGATTATGTCACCATTCAGCAAAACTACTCATACACATGCATGGGACCAGGTGAAGTGTAGCTTTTTGAGGCTTTACCGTAAACCAAACCAAGATTTCTGACAAAAAATCCAACCAATAATATGTAAGAAAAACGAATAATTCCGTTGTACGACAACTTAATTTAAGATTAACTTGAGACAATTTCAACTTAAAACGTTATTCAAACTTATAACATTTTCGGTTAGAATCGAAAAGTTAGATTGCGGGAGTTTAAAACTTACAACTATAAATGTTACGAAGAATATAATATTTTTTTTGTTGGAACCGATTTCTACCGTCATTTAACGTATATTAACAATTGTATTATAGAATTGAGTACAAATACACATCACTTTATGCTCAGACTATTGCCTTTTACACAGAAATTATTCTGATTTGTATAATATTCTAATTTGCTCTAAACAAAACGTTGATTATGATAGTTGAGGATCTAACAGATATGAAGAATACAATTATACCTAGAACCTGTCTTTGAAGTTCATCGGTTGCCTTCATCGGCATATATTAATCGAATGCCTTCGGCTTAGAGGATGAAACCGATCACCCGGAAAACTTAGCAATGATCAAGCTAACTAGTGTGAAAACAATATAAAGGCCGACGAGGCAGAATCCCCAAAACCTAGGTACCCGGAATCTCGACCAAGTTATGACCAACAGAGATCCCATCAAGCTCAAAAGCAAGAAGACGAATGCAATGATAATACCAACGTGAAAATTAAGCTTATAGGCTTCAGGATAAACATTGGCCGTTTGCATTACCAGAGCCGATCCTAGCCCAACGAGCATGTTAAACATTGGCCCCGCGAAGCATCCAGCCATAGCCATTGCCGGATGGCCTGCTTTGGCAACTGCAACGTCAGCTACAAGATCTCCCACGGAGTTTCCCCATGCAAGTACCGTGAGCCCGAGGAGTGCCGGAGGCAATTCTAGAAGCAATCCAAGGGCTGCCAAGCAGTTCAGCAATTCCCCAGCGACAGTAGATATCCAGAACACACTCATTACAAAAGCTATAATCACCACAGGTATTTGCTCGTTCTTCGGAGGTTCTTTTTCCAATATGAAGTGAAGGACAGCAAGAGAGAAGCTTGAAAAGAGTACAACAAACCAAAGAGGGAAAGGGGTGTTAGCAAGGAGGAACATGATGGGGTGGTCGAATGGCATGTACGAGTTGCAAACATATAATAGAGCTAGAGGGCAAAGGGCAATATTAGCCGATTGGTAGAATCTATTCCATTCCGAAGGGGAAGATTGTGGAATCGTGAGCTTGAGAAGCAAAGAGATAGGAACCTCCCATGCCTTTGAGATCTGCATAGGAGATATAATACAGAACATTAGGCACAAAGCTAGTAGAAGTTTATATGATTTACTAAGCAAAAGAACATAATTGAGGTGAACAAGACTAGCGTAAATCGTATCCTACTTCGAGAAATTTCATGAGCCTATCCTTTTTCTAGCTCCTGCAATGTCTATAGTTTCATTTTTACAGATAAAAGCATTGGCATCAAAGGAAGAATGAATTTCAACAGCATGCAAACTGCAGTATACTTCAAGATTCATCTACCACTGTCCATAGACAAGAAAATATTGAAAAGGAAGGCTCAACCAAAACTTTCTCCAGTGTTAATTTTCATGTTCATAGCATCCAACATGAGCATTCTTCAATTTACACCCAATGAACCTGGAAAATTTAGCTCAGCTTAAATATTCCAATCCCATTTCTAGTTATCCATCTCAAGCAATATATGATGAAATGACCATCCAGCTCAGTTGGTAGAGCACAAGGTTCTTAACCTTGAGGTCGTGGGATCGAGTCCCATGGAGGACATTTCATAATTTGGAGGTCTCCTACGGAAGCTGTTCTCAACCTAGTGTTGGGGGCAGCCTACTATCTTACCTCCCCCTTACCCCATACATATGGGAACAAGGGACAGCCATTTTTTTCATCTCAAGCAATATATGAGTTTCATATAAGCATTTAGAAGCCAATAGCCTCAACAAATAATTCCATCTACCAATGCTCTTCCACTCAATCAATCAATCAAAATATTCATACTCAACACTAAAACAAGCAAATCACAACATAAAAGGTTTACTGGTACTAAATTCTTGAAACATACCATTTCATATACTCCAGCAATTTCTGAAGCCTTCCTCTCTGCCTTCAAACCCCTTTCAACATCAAAAATTTTATCCAGCAAATGGTGATCTTCTGTCACCATTTCCTTCTCCAAAATAGGCTTCTCCTCCTCTCTCTCGGTCCCGAAATCCATCCAGAACACAAACCCAACAAAGAACACATAAAACGCAACAAAACCAGCAGCTTGCCACACAAAAATCTCGCCACTCAGGTACACATAGAACAAGAACAATGCCCCAGTGAGATAAAACAACACATCCCTTATGAAAGGCGCAGGTTTTACCCCAAAGGGAGCTGCATAGATAGCAACGAAGCCCACCACAAAGGCGGAGACAAACGTCCCGGCCGACAGAATTGCGCCGAACCCAGTCCTGTAATGACCCGTACGAACGGCATGGAGGGAGGCAAACACATCTGGGGCACCATTTCCGAGGGCTAAAAGAGTGACGGCGGCCATGGAAGGGGACAAGTTGAGGAGAGAAGAGAGCTTTGTGGTGACAACGGAGAAATGGGATTGTGCCGTTTTGATGAGAATGTAAAAGTCGAGGAGAAGGAGAAGAGAAAGGAAAGGGATTGAGAGGAAAGAGTTCCCATTGAAAAGACAGTAATGGAGGTAAAGGTAGTCAATGAGGGCACTGTCAGAATCGGAAGAGTGTAGGGTATAACAGGAAGAAGTTGAAAGGAGCGATCTTTTGGGGATTAATGGGGGTTTCCGTGGAGCTTGGAGGAAGAAGAAGAAGGACAGAGATGAAAGGAGAGTCAAGCAAAGAAGGCTGGATTTGATGAAAGATGGGAATGAGAGGGCCATGCCATTAAGATATAAACACGAAATGGAACTTTGGGTGTTTTGAGACACCCGATTTGTCAAAAGTTTCCAACTTTTAATTGATTGATGGGAATTTGAGGGCTTTGCTTTGCAGTGTATCAGTTCTTGCAGCAATGGGAATGAAGCTGAGAGGGTAATTCTTAGGATATCTTCGGATTTTCAATAGCAGGTGCTCTCTTGGGTGTAAATGATGGATCGTTTAGGACCTTTCTTTTTGGATCTTTCACCGTGTATCCTTCGAGTTAACAGCCACTGTTCTTCCACTTTCTTTAACGCGTTTCTTGCCAGTTGATTCCTACTGACGATTAGAATAAAAGGGTCTTTCTAATATTTTTATTTTCAGAGTACGAAAACAAAACCCAGATCAGATCATTAGATTAATAACAACCCGTGTTCTTTGCTGAGCCATGCCAATATTTGCTTTCCATTGTTTATTTTACCGGCCACCCTTTAACCGGAATTGAGTAAAAATACTTGGGATATGAACGAATATTACAAATATTGGTGAATCGTTTATATAATGTTTTATTATGTTTGTTTATTAAAATAAATAAATAAATATAATAGTGTTATATTTATTTATTTAATAAATGAACTCAAATAGATATATGTTCGATTTGTTTATATTTATGAATAAGTTCATTTATAAATTGGTTTATCGACTCAATTATAAGACTTGTTTATAAGTTCGTTTATCGATTTATTTATAAGTTAATTTATCGAATCATTTATAGGGTCGTTTACTTAATTTTCTTTTTATTTTTTATTTACATTTTAAATATCGGTGAATGTATGAATTAAATTGAATATAAGATAAATTTTAGAGTTTAAATTATGAAACTTAAGAAATTTAAATATTAATGATGTAATTTTATCATTTTTTAGCTTACAATTAAAATGATAGAAATAGATTATTGGTTGAAGGACGTTAAACGAATGTTAATTGAATATATGAATGTCAAATGAACATACTATAAATAAACGAACACGATATTAAAAATTTAAATAAACACAAACTTAACATTAATACTTTCAAAAATAACAAATAAATATAAATATAACATCATTTGTTCAAACCGGATTCGTTTACACCTCTAACTACCATTTTTCAATCACTTTTGAAAGGTTTCAGACCTTTGTGTGATGGCTCGAAGCTGTAGGGGAGCCAAACAACTAGGCTCAAACCCACGGTTCAAAGGGCTCCCCAATCCTTTACTAATCGCTACAACATGGCGCTCATGGAGCACTAGATTGATGTTAGGGACCCTCTGTCCGACACTGCTTCTTTTGTTGTTGAGTTGAAACAAACCCCAAATTATCCCACCGATGTTACCAGGGGAATGCCTGAGTTCCGTGCCTTCGACACCTCGTTTATCGATCAATAACAGCGTTGCATTAAACAAAACATCCTAGTACTCTCCTAGTGGACTAATGATCAGTGGTGTGTAGCTTAAAGGGCGTGACATATCTACCAGGATGCATATGATAAGGGCTATCCCCGAAGAAAATGACCCCATTGGGAGCACAAGCGAACAAGACCGAGATATCATAACAAGCGGACCAGGGTTAGACCCTCGAGTGGAATGAATCGACAGAACATCTTGTTCAAACTCACCCATGGCAGTTAGGCCCGTCACTGGTTCACCGACATGAGCCCACGTGTTGTTGTGGAACCCTGGCCTGACCTTGGAGGAGTGAGTGTAGCAATAGTGAGCATTGGCTCAAGCACATTGAGTCGAACTGCATCGAGGGGTGCGGCAGGTTGATGAAAGGTAGTTTTCTTCACAAGTTACCCATAATGACCTCCCATTCGAACCACAACAAACAGGATTTGCAATAGTGGAGTGTTTTTATAAATGTTGGCAACATAGAAACTAGTCTTGGTATCACTGTATACTGGCAAAACAAACTTGTTCAGCTTTCGATGTTGCTCGAGACAGGAAGAAAGCTGAGAATAAAATATGGGGAAGAAGAAGCCATTAATGGAAGAAAGAAGCTCAGGGCCAAGGAGATAAAAGGTAAATTCAGCTATTTATACTCAAATTAGTTCTAAAAACCATTGTTCATGTGGAAGTTTAGGCGTTATTTGCATATGGCAGCCTGAAAATGAGTGCTTTGAAAGGAAGGTTCACATGCTAAACCTAACTTTGCGGGAATTAGAAGTCACTGTTGTGTGTAAGCAAATAGTTGAAAGATTGCAATCATAGGAGAAAATTTTGTAGTCAAAAAGCTGAAGAGAAAAATGGAGCCTGATGGGGGATTGATGCCAAACATGTTTTTAAAATTGAAACCAACAATTCACAAAGACATACAATTGGGTCCCCTTTTGAGAAAAAAAAGTAACTAAAAACTATATATTTTCATCATATATCCCTCAAACTTTACGTACATTGTTCTTCTACTACATAGTGGCCTCACTCCATAGGCTTCAAAGAGAGGGTTTGGGGGATTTTGACTAAAGGGAAAACTAAACATTTCCCTATCAAGCTTTTGTAAAATAAGGAAAACATCACTAATATGGGAAAAATTTCACATGATACCGCAGCTGTTTGCATTTTCATCACTAAAGTAATGAGCATAAGATTCAGAGTGCGGTGGATGCATTGGGGGAGGGCCATAGCTTGGTTGGGGATATGGTTGTGCATACATCATTGGCTGATACATCCCCCCATTTGCTCTCTGTTGATTCATCATCATGGCCATATATTGATGCTGATTATAGGGATTTCCTGGCCCCATCCCTTGATAATACCCACCACCATTATTCATTGCTGCTGGTGCTGGTGCTGGTGCTGGAGCTGGTAGTCCTTGTACTGCAGCAAAATTACCCATCTGGTTCATTGGGTAGTTTCCCATTTGGCCCATGTTAAAACCCATTTGCCCTATATTCTTTCCTCCACCACCGCCTCCGTGTCCGTGGTGGCCATGACCGGTGGCACCACCCCCACCTCCTTTGCCATGATTAATAACATCAATGTCTTGAAACCCACCACTTTTGATTTTGTTCATCATCTCCTGATGGCTCCCTCCACCACCATTTTTGCCCCCACCTTTTTTAGCTCCATTGCCATTATTGTTTCCACCACCACCACCATGGCTTCCCTTTCCATTGTGAGAAGAGCCTTTGTTATTAACATAATCATCATCATCATCATCCCATTCATTTTTATCCTTTTTACTATGAGCACCAGAATCTTTTCCACCTTTATCCTTCTTGAAAAACCCAAGTAAACCTCCTCCTTCACCCCCTTTTTTACCACCACGTTTATCTCCTCCTTTCCCTCCTTTGCTGCTCTTTTCACCTCCTCCTTTCTTTCCTCCATTACCATGCTTCCCTTCTTTGTTCTCCCCCATGCCTTTCATCACCATAGGCATGTCAATAGCTACCCCTTTCCTGCCATTATCCCCACCACCACCACCACCTCCTCCTTTTTTACCATTCACGGCATGGCCATTCATCATAACATTTGGCCCTCCATGGCCTTTTCCCATCATAGCCACCATCTTGTTTTGCATTTGTCCATGACCATGACCATGACCAAATCCCTCATCATCAAAATCGTCATCCTCATCATCATCGAACTCATCATCAAATTCATCGTCAAACTCATAGTCAAACTCATCATCACTTCCATCATCCTCAGGCAAGTGAAACTTGACAGATTTCTGGTCTTTGGGAGGGTTAAACCCTTTCATCATTTGCTGCATATGCTGTGGTAACACAAATTGCTGCCCACCTTTCTGCTGGTTATTTCCGCCGCCGCCGCCGCCGCCACCCTTTTGAGACTTGTTGTCCTTCCCACCTTTGCCAACATCCATATTCATGTTCTTGAACTGGTTGGGAAAAATATTAGAACCCCCCTTTTGAGCCCCACCCCATAGCTGTGCATGTTTCCCAGATTCCTGCAGCTTCTTGACGAGCACAGCCGGATCAACATTACCGGTCACTGTTACCTTCCCTTGATCTACATTTATGCTACAGGTATACACCCCTAACAAAACAAAACAAAAAATCAATAAACCCCAAAAAAGAAACTTAAAATATCTATCTAAAAAAAATGAACACACACACACACATATTATATGTAAATACCATCAATTTTCTGCAATAGCTTCCTTATTTTCTGCTTACACCCCTCACAGCTACATTGTATATTCACTTTGAGAACCCATTTCTGCAACCAAAACAACCAGAAACAGTGTTGACAATCAAATCAAAACAGCACCTATGAGAGAACAAAAATTTGCATATGTGAACTAATTTAAGCTAACAGTACCTGCATCTTCATGACATCTTGTTTATTCATCCTTTAAACAACAGAAGGGGGAAAAAGAGAAGAGATGTAAAAACTGAAACTTTTGGCTCTTTGGTTCTGTGAAACAGAAGAACTGGAAAACCCTTTTGCTACAAGCTTAAAGGAGGTTGTTGGGACATTAAAATGCTGCTCTTTTAGCTTTCCTTCATATAAGAAAGGGAGGAGAAAGAAAGAGAGTAGGCTAGCAGAAGAGGCAAAGTATCTTGAAGATTTAAATATAGAAAATAAGTGAATAAAAACAGCTAGCTGGGTCTCAGGGACTGTGATAGTGTGAGCTAAGCTAGATCAGTTGCCTTGCCTTTATACTATTTGAAGCTTCCTAAGTGAATTACAGCAAATTTTGTTTTTAAATTAAATTTAAATATTTTTTTAATTATTTGTAAATCTTGGGCGATTTCACCGGATATCGATATATTTATCGATTTAACACCAGTCAGATTATATTTTTCGATCTAACACCCGTAGCAGTAAAGCGCGTCCCCTGAATCGCGTTATATGCTGACTTGGCGTCACGTGAA
The DNA here is from genome assembly GCF_006381635.1 of Hibiscus syriacus. Classification (NCBI taxonomy): domain Eukaryota; kingdom Viridiplantae; phylum Streptophyta; class Magnoliopsida; order Malvales; family Malvaceae; genus Hibiscus; species Hibiscus syriacus. Next base: position 356,837 of record NW_024063152.1, on the reverse strand, counting down.
GTATAATGCGCTCTTTGTACCGCGCTATACGCTGACTGGATTACACGTGGGGTATAGCACGACCGCTGCTCCGCGCTATACGCCGTATCAAAATTATATTTAACGCGGTCCCTGATCCGCGTTATATAATAACGGTGCAAGTACCGTGCCTTATATATTTATAAATACCCTCCGGTTCTCGCATATCTCCTCACATCTCTCCTCTCTTATAAATTAATACAATAATTCCGTCAACGAATAATAATTCTGGCAATTTTCTCATATTTGATTTAGAAGTTCATGCAATTTTTCGTTATAAGGTAATTTTGTTATAATTTTTTAATTATACTTATTGTTTATTATTATTATTTGAAAAAAATATTACACTAATTATTTTCAATTAATTTTTATGTTTATAAAATTGAAAAGAGGGAACATACGTCGAAATAGTTTTGCGGTGCAGGTAATAATATAAAATTATATTATTTAAATTATTTACATTGATGTGTAAAAAAAATTTTGTGTTATATTTTCGTTCATATATAATTTATTTAATTAGGTTTGTTTAAGTTATTTTTTTGCATATATAATATTACCGTACTTTTAAACTCAAATAATGGCGCGACCTTCAGCTATTGTTTATTATGATGGTGAAATTCGAGAAGATGAAATCGGCATTTTTTTTTGTATCAAATGAGCGTGTTAAAATATCATTCAAGAGAGACATAACTCTTGAGGAGCTATTAACGAAGATTTCGAGGAAGATTCATGTTGGAAGTAATAGAAGAATGTCGTCGTTGCAGTACAGATTTCTAACATCATTGTTGCCATTAACTTATACAACGTTCGAACTTTCGAATAATGATGATGTTCAAATGATGGTTGAAGCTCAAAGTAATTATTCAGACACCGCTATTGAGATGTATGCATATTTTGTTCAAGTGCGTGTTGTTCGGGGTCAATATTTAAGCTCACACTATGGGCTGGCTGAACAAGTTAATCAAGTTGACAGTCCGACTACAGTAATGTGTAATGATTTTAATGTCATAATGGGGAGACATTCATCCGCAACTCCTTACGATATGTAGCGAGGTGGGTCCACGAACAATCCGTATGGCAACACCGCGTCCAGTTCAAGGGGAAGGCATTCATTAGCAAATTTCTTTGACCATATGGAGATGACATCGAAGCAACCATTTGTGCAGTTCCCATTTGACACGATGGCTTCAAGCTCCAGGGGGAGGCATTCGACTGCGAACTTTTTCGATCTCAATGTCGACATGCCTTCCAGTTCAAGGGGAAGGCGTACAAGTAGTAGGTTCTTCGACCTAAATGTGGAGAGCATGGAGGAACCACACATCTCCCTGTACAGCAAAGCCAAAACTGTCGAGCCCCAACTGAATGATCGGGCGAGACGAAAGTCGCTAAGATGTCGCAACCACATGCATTGAACTAGGTTGCGCGATTTGTACGGCATCAGCAACCCTCCTATCAGCTGCAGTATGCATGCCCGTGCATACATCTTAACCTCATCCTCAGAGACGTCTGCGCTCAACTCCCGAAAATTGGCATCTAACGAATTTAACGGTATCATACCTCCGATAAAATTTTCCGGGACACGTCCTAGTTTATTCCGACACAAAGTAGTCCAAGAACCGAAAGCTATCCCAGATATCACGTCTCCATCCGCCGGAAGCCCCAGGTGCATAGAAACATCCTCAAGCGTGATCGTGCACTCTCCGCACGGAAGATGGAATGTGTGGGTCTCCGGCCTCCACCGCTCTATTAAGGCAGAAATCAGGTCTGGATCTATCTTACAGTGACCCTGATATCTACCTATTTAACCGAATTCAGCCTCTACTAAATACGGCAAGACACGGCTGGGTATCACTAACTTAAGATTCCTAAAAAAAGGATCTAATACATGATCCTTCTCCTAAAAATAAATAATTACAAAAATTAATTATTAATCTAATAATCATGCATTAAATAAATCAACTAATTATTACTAATAATTTAAATTAAATTAAAACGTTAAAATGTTACCGTATCAGTAAAGTGTCGAGATATTTAATTCTTAATATAATAATCATGCATTAAATAAATCAACTAAATATTACTAATAATTAAAATTAAATTAAAACGTTAAAATGTTACTGTATCAGCAAAGTGTAGAGATATATGATTTATATCCGAGCGAAGTAGACTGCCTTCCATTATACATCTGCAAAAAAATTATATTAGTAAAATATTAAATAAAGTAAATACATAATAGTAAAAATATTATAAAATATACCTTAAAAAGAGAGAGTAATTGAGAGAAATTTAGGAAATTTTAGAGAATTTGGTGTGATAAAAGTGATTGAGGATGGGGGTATTTATAGGGAGGATTAGGATGTGAAGAGTCGTGTATTTAGGGATATAGCGTGCCCCCTGCACCGCGTTATACCTCACGTGTTAGATACCAAGGTTAGCGCGGATCAGGGGGCGCGCTATAATCACCGTATATCGCGGGGCAGGGGGCGCGCTTTACTGTTACGGGTGTTAGATCAAAAAATATAATTTGACCGGTGTTAGATCGGTAAATATACCGATCACCTGTGATTTATTAGAAAAATTGCCTAAATCTTGGGTTTTTAACTTTTTTTAAGTGGAAGTATTAAATTTAATGGTAAAATATACAAATGATCTCTCAATTATGTTATGTTATTTTGTTCAATTTATTAATTATTAAAAGTTACAAAATAGTCTTTTAATTATAGGACGTTGTTTGGTTTAGTTGAGTCATCTGACTATTAAAAGTTACAAAATGATTATGTGACTATTTATATATTCCAAATTTGTCATTTTTTATTAAAAATATATGGTTGTCTAAGTTAGACGTTAACATGTTGATTGAGATATGATAAAATCTAATCTTATAACCATTTGAATTGTAGTTTGTGGATCGACTCTCTGTTTATATTATGTATTTGAGTCAATGTTTGAAAGTAATAATGGTTCTAATAGATTTGATTAAAATATAATTTTATCATATCACAGTCAGCATGTTAACGTCTGACACAAACGATCGACAATTTTTTGATTGAAAATGATAAGTTTATATTATGGATAATAATGAGACCTTTTTGTAACTTTTAATAGTCGGAGGACTCAACAAAAGAAATCCTTATAGTCGGTAAACTATTTTGTAACTTTTAATAATTCTTAGATTCAATAAAATAATGTCATATAGTCGGAAGATCGTTTATATACTTTATCCTAAATTTAACCATCCTATATAACATATTTTTAAAATATAAACATAAAATAAATTATTAAATCATATATTAAATTAAATATATAAACTTATTATTAATTAATTTTAATTAACTAAATTTCTGTGTAGCTTTAATTGTAGAGAAAAAAAATACATTATTACTTCAACGACAAGCAGGGTGAATCTATAAACATTTTCCATAGGAAAGGCCATAAATGAATTGTGAATTTTGGTGGATAAAATGTAATTTTACCATTGTAAACACACTTTTTTTAACCATTCATTCAATATTTTATTAACTTTTTGCACCCCACATAGTTAGAAAACAATAACCCACTTAAACACTACCCAGCAACTTTCCCCTTCCATTGTGCAACCACTACCCCCTTTGGAGGAACGAAGATTAGTGCTAAACTCAGTTGCCTGTTGGATCCTGTCTAGCTAGCAATCGAATGACTTTTCCCCCAGCAAATTTCATGCTCCAAACTCCTCATGAAGAAGATCATCATCACCCCCAAAGTTCCACCAATCAAATGCTTTCATCATGCACACACCAAGACTTTCATGGCATTGCATCATTGCTGGGGAAGAGATCGATATCGTTTTCTGGTATTTATGCAGACGAAGAAGCAAACAAGGAGCGAGAGTCGTTAGCAATGCAAGACATACAGTCGATCGTAGGCAGCAGCAGCGAAGGTGAAGGAGCTCAGAAGCAAACAACGAACCAACCTCCCTTCCAGTTTCTCCTTCCTTCAATTCACACTTTGCCTCTCCAAAGGGGTCGGTGAGGAATCTGTCTAGAAAACGTGAAAACGGAGCAGCCCATAGCAGCCATGGTCACCGCCGCTTTAGACAAGGAGAGACTTTCCAGATTTTACAAATCCTTTCTTTTCTTATACTATGCTTAATGCTTTTATTAAAACAATATTCAGGGCAGATTCTTATGGTCGATTCTCCTGCCAGTAGCTAGTCTCTTATTTTTGGGTCTTCTCCAACAATTACTTATTTTCTACTGGAAAATTTTTCTCTTTTTCTCGGGAGACGTGGGATTGAAAAGCTGGGAGTTTTGGTGATTGAGCTCTGCTAGCCTCTCGTATCACTCTTCAGCATGAACAACCAATATGGTGATGATCAAGATGAAGAAAAAGTCGTTGGGTTTGAAGTTCCAAGATCACCTGATTCAAGTTACAATAATGCATACCCTGGGAGTGAAGATGACGCACGTGACCCACCAGTTGTCCCTCCACACCTGCATCGTTCGTTGCTTAGCTACCCCTTAAGTCTGAATGCTTCTGGGAGTACGCCTTTGCCAGAAAATGTGATTCTAAATCATCTTTACATTGAGAATCGAGAGGCACCTAGATCGAGAGTTTTGACGCTTTCCAATGACCGGAATCTTCAAGCACGTGGTCCACCTCAGGCTTTCCAATGACCGGAATCTTCAAGCACGTGGTCCACCTCAGCACTTTATCAGACGCAGGGATGAAATGCCAAAGCCTGGCCAGCCTGGTCAGGCTCCTCGGAGTTGTTGTTCCTGCTCGTGCATAAGGGATGATTTTAACTAATCAAAGGTGAATTCTCTAGATCCAGCTTTGAATGTAGGCACGTGGACTGAAGAAGAAGACTCGAGACTGGAGGTTGCCATTGAAGAACAAGGAAATTGATGGTCAAAGGTTGCCACATGCATGTTTCAGGTTATGGATTTGTATCTTAATTGCCAGTTAACTTTAAGAGTACTGTCACTCCACTATATTCATTTTTTTTATTTTTATTTTTAATTTAAATTTTAACTTTTCGCAATTAAATACAATCGACAAATTAATTGGTACCGAAAGGGCGGTTCAAGGGTGCTAATCCTTCCTTGACCGTAACCGACTCCCGAGCCCGACATATTTCTGGTGAAACGCAGATCAGGTAAGATGGTGTCCGGCCCACCTAAATTCGTTTTAAAGTGGTCGGTGGCGACTCTAACCCAATCAATTCAAGTCGAAGCCCGATTCTGGGCCCCAACCGAAAGACGGTTACGACAGCTTGGCGACTCCGCTGGGGACAGGTAAGTGAGTCAGGCCAGAATTACTTTTCGGTTGTCTTTTTATGTGAAAAATTGTAAATTTAAATTTTAACTTATTTATTCGATTCCATTCATTTACCTTTGATTATCCTTCAAGTAAATAGTTGTACTAACGTTTGTTCAATGATTTCAGATTTTTTAAAATTTTCATCTTTGGCTCTATACCCGAGCTCCAAACCCTTTTAAGTGGGGGTGAAAGCGACGCATTCGTGTGAATTTATTCACCGCATATGCCTAGCAAGTAGCCTTCGGGATTCATATATCTTATGTCTTCGTGTGAATTTATTCACCGTGCGGGCATAAGGGAATGTTTCCTCTCGAGTTTAACTTAGTCCACATAAGCTTGTAATGGGCTTAGGACTAAGGGTCTGGCAAGCCCAAGGGGACACCAGCAAGGAGAACTCTAGTACCTTTTTAGAACCTAAACCGGGAGATTATGGAGAATTAGAGCCCACCCCAAAACCTCATTCCAAACCCTAGGCTACTTTATTTCCTACTTTACTCTCTGTTCGAAGCATGCGAACTAGACAAATATGCGGTTAGGATTTGTTTGAAATTAGCATGCGGGATAGAGATCATGTCTGGGTAGGAATACTAACCATGTTCGGGTAGATATCATGTGGGGTAGGACTTTTCATTTTCATCTTTTTTTATTATTATCCTTATCTCACTAACTTTTTTTTTCTCCTTTTATTTTTGTTCTTTTGCATTTTTTTTTTATCATTCACATCATTAAAACGAGGTGTTGATCCACCAAAAATGTGTTTGTTAAAACATGAATAATCTGCATTAATGGACAAAGGGGTTATAATACAAAGAGATAAAAAGCTCAGAAGTCCAACCGGTATCAAAGAATACTTAGAGGCAAAGGTTTCAGGGGCAAGACGAGGAAATAGTTATTGACCCGGAGAGTCCTTTCGAAAATTACGAGAACAAGATGGTGAAACCCTAGCTAAGCTGGAGACCATTATTGATGAATTCCAAAAATAAGTCGACAAACTCCGGATGGAGGGCTCCAATGGCACTTTCGTTTAGAACGAGCTCGGCATAGAGTGAAGGCCGGAGATGTAGTCATTCGAGACATTTTTTGGGGCAGGCAACTAATCACCCGCACAAGTTTAGCCAAAGAAGTCGGAATGGTTCGACAGGATATTCAACCGGTGAAAAAGCGGAAGACGAATCAACTTTCCAGAGACTGTGCATGATCTATACCATCAAAAAAGTTTTTTGTCTCTTCAGACGTAACATTTTTGTCCCCAATAAGGATTATTCAGAATAATAGGCACATTTTTCGGATCAATGCCTCGAACATTTCATGCATCATACATTCAGACATATTGTGCATTTTGTTACTTTTCTTTACATTCTCATTATGATTCCCTTTTTTTCATTGCATTCACATGTCTCATCAAAAATGAGAATATTCTGACCCTATGACATATAAGGAGCTTTACCAACATTTGTTCGACGCACATGTGGTGTCACCATATCCAGAGAAATCCATGAAGCCCCGTACCCTAGGTAGTATGATGAGAACGCTCATTGCAGCGGAGTCTCGGGGCGCACTATCGAGAATTACTCCACAATCAAGAGAATCATACAGAAAATACGTAACAAGAATCGGATCGACTTCAACAACTTGGGGGCATCCAAGTGAGGAAGACCATTTCATCATTTGAGACATTTTGTTTGAATTTGTTTTTCCATTTTTTTTCTCAAGTTTTTATAAGGACTTTTAAATAAATTTATGTTACTTTAAAGATGTTAAGCAATGGATCACATTTGCAAACTTGCAATTCTTTGAATATCATTTGAATTAAGAAACTCTGTGAATGGTTCAACGTTACGGATCGTTGACAAAGTAACATGTTTTAAAACAAGGACCTTGACCTTACCCAGAATATACACTCAAACACCGTACCATGCTCTTGCAATTAACCAATGTAACCTTTTCCTTTCATAAGGTGCGAACAACATGGGGCATCATTTGCATATGACCATTACTATGCTTTTTATTTAAGACGTTCAATGATGATCACGATCTTCACAGATGGAATAGTCGACTAGGTGAATCTAGTTTAGGCCAGTTGCTTGAAAATTGAACTCTAAAGATGAGATTCCTGGACTTTCAAAAACACCTAGACTATGACAGGTTCTTCTTGACAATCTTAAGAAATTAAATTCGTAAAAACTGAGCTATTCCGCTAAGGCAATTGGTTATAGAGGAAACTTGAAAGCCCTGGCCTTATGAGTAGATGTCATTCAAACCATGACATTGCTCGGACACTTGGCAATTCGGTGTTTGCTCCACTGCTTTTGTCAGGCCGAAGACTTTGTGATGAGATGAACCCTTCAGTTAACTTGATAAAAATGATTATAATGATAAGTTGTCCCTCTAAAGCAATTGGTTAAACGCCCCGGCTTTATGGATTCAGCTAGCCAGATAACGGCAAATTAAATCGAATTTATCTAAGCATGAAGTTTCGGTAAAATGGACTAAGGGAGTTAAGGAACACCTGTTATAGTCAATTTCACACGAGCACTCAAGAATTTCATTTTTAGACCGATATTTTTTGCACTGCCTTCGTTAGAGGAGCCTACAAAGCTTGAACAAATGGAAGATTTCAGAGGACCGAAATAAAAGGTCTAGTAAGTGATCATGCTAGTTGCTTCATTTTGTCCGCACCCAATTAAAGTGCCAAAGCATATTTCGATATTAAAAAAAAATGACATTTTGGGTTACCAAAACCTTAGAAATGAGGCTAACCTAAAGCCAACTCATCCATTTGAACATTTGTCAAAGATTTGTAACTCTGAAAGTATTAAAAGAGCTCTTGATTCCTTTGATATTTTTTGAACTCACATTTACAATTTGATTCAATTGCGAACAATATTTTACAACATTTTTATCATATCTCTCTCCTAAAACAAGAAAAATAAGAAAAACATTTTCAAGCAGAACAGTCTCAGATATGAAAGGTCTGTAAAGCCAAAGCTCAGGAAGCAAATGGGGCACGATCCATTCCAAGGACCTGATTGACAGACAAAGCACGAGACTCTATCCAGAAGATAACACATAATTCATTCATATTGCATGCATCTTAAACATACTTAGGTGCATCACATTCATCATTTTAGCATACACGTTTTTGCAGCTTTTAGAGTCAAGTTTTGACTTCAGGATGAAGGATACTCGATTCTCAAGCGCCTTCAAAGAAGGATGGTGGTTGATTAACTCGGCAGTAAGAAGCTACACCTCAACCGACTTGACATCTTAGAACCAATTTCAGATAGGTTCGAGAACCAGTTCAAAACAAGTCTAGTTCGACTCAAACTCAACCATGAGCAGCATGTTTCCAGTTAACACTTTCAAGCCAGATTTCAATTCCACGACGGAAGACATCCGGCTCACAAAATTTGGCGAAAGGGGCCATAATTCATTTAAAGGAAATTTACAGCACAACTTAAGTCAAGAAAAGTTGTCTGTCAATAAATAACTTTCCAATTTCAGAGCCAATTTCAACTTCACAGCGAAGGATATTGGACTCCAGACAACGTATGTTCAACTTCACGACGAAGGGACCGCTGGTTGTCAACAAACAACTTCTCAATTTCAGAGCCAATTTCAACTTCACAACGAAGGATATTGGACTCCAGACAACGCAAGTTCAACTTCACGACGAAGGGACCGCTGGTTGTCAATAAACATTTCCCAATTTCAACTTCACAACGAAGGATATTGGACTCCAGACAACGTAAGTTCAACTTCACGACGAAGGGACCGCTGGTTGTCAATAACCAACTTCTCAATTTCAAAGCGAATTTCAACTTCACAACGAAGGATATTGGACTCCAGACAACGTAAGTTCAACTTCACGACGAAGGGACCGCTGGTTGTCAATAACCAACTTCTCAATTTCAAAGCCAATTTCAACTTCACAACGAAGGATATTGGACTCTAGACAACGTAAGTTCAACTTCACGACGAAGGGACCGCTGGTTGTCAATAACCAACTTCTCAATTTCAGAGCCAATTTCAACTTCACAACGAAGGATATTGTACTCCAGACAACGCAAGTTCAACTTCACGACGAAGGGACCGCTGGTTGTCAATAACCAACTTCTCAATTTCAGAGCCAATTTCAACTTCACAACGAAGGATATTGGACTCTAGACAACGCAAGTTCAACTTCACGACGAAGGGAATCGTGCACACAAGCAGCATCCATCTCTAGATTGGATTTCAACTTCACGACGAAGGATATCCAACTTAAAGAAGGAGTGTCTGTCAATAAACTTTCCAGTTCCAGAACCGATTTCAACTTCACGGTGAAGGATATTGGTCTCAAAACAATACAACTTACTTGGATTTCGACCTCACAACGAAGGATATCCAATTCTCAGGCTCAACTTCACGACGAAGGGGCCATATACATGTACAACTTCACAACGAAGGGTATCATACCCCAACGGATTGACTTAACCTCACGACGAAGGGGTCATCTGTAACATCACAACACCAAAGTCTTCAGTTCAAGTTCCACCTTCACGACGAAGTATCTTGAGCCAGAAGACGATTCAGATGCCACTTGTCAAAAGCTTTGAGCTCGTTTTCAACTTCACAACGAAGGATTTCGTGCTCAGAATTTTCTAGTTCAACTCACGGCGAGGGATTCATTTTGTGTTTTAGACCAAATATCGGATTTCAACTCTAAAACAGAGGATATTCGATGGGATTTCACCCCTATATGGATGGTGTTAAATTTGGATACATTCATGTTAAACAAAAAAGCGTGTCTTTTAATCTTTGTCCTACACCCGTTACACGACTATGGACAAAGAGGGGCAGCTGTAAACACACTTTTTTTAACCATTCATTCAATATTTTATTAACTTTTTGCACCCCACATAGTTAGAAAACAATAACCCACTCAAACACTACCCAGCAACTTTCCCCTTCCATTGTGCAACCACTACCCCCACTAACTCAAAACAAATCCCATAATTTTCTCCTTTTAGTTACATTTTCTTTTTTCTTTTTAATGGGGGCCACCATTTTTGGCTTTATTAAGGGATGCATATCTATGTTTCTTTTTCCATTTTGGAGGAACGAAGATTAGTGCTAAACTCAGTTGCCTGTTGGATCCTGTCTAGCTAGCAATCGAATGACTTTCCCCCCAGCAAATTTCATGCTCCAAACTCCTCATGAAGAAGATCATCATCACCCCCAAAGTTCCACCAATCAAATGCTTTCATCATGCACACACCAAGACTTTCATGGCATTGCATCATTGCTGGGGAAGAGATCGATATCGTTTTCTGGTATTTATGCAGACGAAGAAGCAAACAAGGAGCGAGAGTCGTTAGCAATGCAAGACATACAGTCGATCGTAGGCAGCAGCAGCGAAGGTGAAGGAGCTCAGAAGCAAACAACGAACCAACCTCCCTTCCAGTTTCTCCTTCCTTCAATTCACACTTTGCCTCTCCAAAGGGGTCGGTGAGGAATCTGTCTAGAAAACGTGAAAACGGAGCAGCCCATAGCAGCCATGGTCACCGCCGCTTTAGACAAGGAGAGACTTTCCAGATTTTACAAATCCTTTCTTTTCTTATACTATGCTTAATGCTTTTATTAAAACAATATTCAGGGCAGATTCTTATGGTCGATTCTCCTGCCAGTAGCTAGTCTCTTATTTTTGGGTCTTCTCCAACAATTACTTATTTTCTACTGGAAAATTTTTCTCTTTTTCTCGGGAGACATGGGATTGAAAAGCTGGGAGTTTTGGTGATTGAGCTCTGCTAGCCTCTCGTATCACTCTTCAGCATGAACAACCAATATGGTGATGATCAAGATGAAGAAAAAGTCGTTGGGTTTGAAGTTCCAAGATCACCTGATTCAAGTTACAATAATGCATACCCTGGGAGTGAAGATGACGCACGTGACCCACCAGTTGTCCCTCCACACCTGCATCGTTCGTTGCTTAGCTACCCCTTAAGTCTGAATGCTTCTGGGAGTACGCCTTTGCCAGAAAATGTGATTCTAAATCATCTTTACATTGAGAATCGAGAGGCACCTAGATCTGTAGTGGCACTTGGGTTTACTCATCGTTTTCGTTCAAATTCTATAATGGATACTCGTAAAAGAGGAAGTCGTGAAGCTGGGTTCAACGTTAATGGCGGAATTAAGAATTCTAGACCCGCGCTGCTGGTTGCTAATTTGGTGAGAGCTGCCATTTCCAACAATATGTTCCTGGAGGTTACAATGCAGTGGCCCAGATGATCAACTGGCTATTCTTGCTGCTCGCCCAAATGGTCGGTTGCTGCACTCTCGAGCATCCCAAGTATTTCTGCAAACACACCAATCTTCATCGCACTGCTGCGAAAGATCGCGTTATTTACCTTGCTTATCTTTGTCTCCGCAAGTAACTCGACCCCACTGGCCCTTTCGATCGAGAGTTTTGACGCTTTCCAATGACCGGAATCTTCAAGCACGTGGTCCACCTCAGGCTTTCCAATGACCGGAATCTTCAAGCACGTGGTCCACCTCAGCACTTTATCAGACGCAGGGATGAAATGCCAAAGCCTGGCCAGCCTGGTCAGGCTCCTCGGAGTTGTTGTTCCTGCTCGTGCATAAGGGATGATTTTAACTAATCAAAGGTGAATTCTCTAGATCCAGCTTTGAATGTAGGCACGTGGACTGAAGAAGAAGACTCGAGACTGGAGGTTGCCATTGAAGAACAAGGATATTGCTGGTCAAAGGTTGCCACATGCATGTTTCAGGTTATGGATTTGTGTCTTGTTTGCCAGTTAACTTTAAGAGTACTGTCACTCCACTATATTCATTTTTTTTATTTTTATATTTAATTTAAATTTTAACTTTTCGCAATTAAATACAATCGACAAATTAATTGGTACCGAAAGGGCGGTTCAAGGGTGCTAATCCTTCCTTGACCGTAACCGACTCCCGAGCCCGACATATTTCTGGTGAAACGCAGATCAGGTAAGATGGTGTCCGGCCCACCTAAATTCGTTTTAAAGTGGTCGGTGGCGACTCCAATTCATTTAATCCAAGTCGAAGCCCAAGTTTGGGCCCAACCGAAAGACGGTTACGACAACCATGGCACTAATTTAAAATATTATTGTTTTTGAAGGGATTAGAAGACAATTTTTGCACTTTTAGAGTTAAGCAATATTTAATGTTGTTATCGATTTAGACTTATTAATAACATAATGAAATATAAATATCGAATTATAAAAAATAGTTGCTGGGTGGAAATGTGAATTCAGTCCAGGCTTATTCGAATTGTCTGAAAGAGATAACTCTAACATAATAGAGGGATTAAAATAAAAATTAAACCTATTAAATTATACTATGTCGATATCATGTTTCCTAACCGTGAGGATAAGCCGTAAGAAGACCAAGGTGAAGGTTTGTGTGTTTCACTCGTTTGGTGTCTGGTCGGTCTGGTCTGGTCTAATATGATTTGGTCTATTAACATTACAGTCGGGATATATTGACAGTGCATGATCGTCTCTTTGAAAATTTTAATTTTTTTTTTATATATTTTAGATTTTTTTATTAAAAAATTATTTTAGTTTCTTAAAATTTTATAAGTATGTTCCATTTTAAATGTTATAAGTTAATATCTAGCATAGAAAGACAAATCGTGAGCTACTGAAAATCGATTCAGTCAATACTTAAATTGAATGGACTCGACTTGAATTCTTAACGAGCCGAAGCGAGCTAGCTAATACTCAACTCGAAAAGCTAGCGAACTACTCAAAAATATAATAATATATTAAAATTTTAAATTTTTAGAATTAAACTAATAATAGTAATACCATTTGTATGTTATTTTAAAAAAATACTATATAAGGATTTCATGTATTTAAGGTCATATTCGAATTTGAGTCGAGCTTCAATTATTGATTTCGAGTGAAATTTGAAAATTTTAAGCTTTCAATCTTTCGAGTCGAGTCGAGCTCCAATTCTTTATTTCGAGTTCGAATTGAACTTGATAATTTTAAAATCATGATTTTTTTAGTTGAATCGAACTCAATTTTACACTTTTCGAATTGAATCGAGCTCAATACTATTCAAGTTGGACTTGACTTACTTACATCTCTACATAAAATTAGGTATTTCCCCCTAATCATGAGGCAACTTGCGCACGGCACATGAATTGCACATGCCGTTTTAGTGTTTTTCATTTATATTGAGTTGGAATGGTTAAGCAGATATTTCAATAATTTACATAGTTTGGACTTTGGATCTACGAACATGCACAGAAAAATAAATTAAATAAAATGACACTTGAGTTAATCATGATAATCATTCATAAGTTTTATTAACACTGTCATAGAATAATTATAAAATAAAGAATATTAATTTAATTTATTAATAAAATCAATCACAATTATTTAAATAATTTTTTTTATTAAAATTAATATTCTTTTTTATTACTGAATCACTTCACGTATTTCCCGTTACATTATATTAATTTATTTCTATATATTTTTCTCTAAACCTTAATGGCTCTAGACATAAAAGCAAACAAAAGAGTGAAAAAGACGTGACATTATATTTCGACCTTATCCTAAATGCCAAAACATATTATCTAATTAAATATTTTATTTTTAGTGTTTGTCCCCTGCAATTTAACTTAAAATATATTAATTTGACTTTAATTATGGATTTTCTTTGTTGCCGCATTTATTATTTTTAAATATTATTCATATATTAAATAAAGTTTAATTTTATTGCTGTAGTGGGTGAAATTAAATACAATTCATTACGTGAAGGTGTTGCATTATAAATCTGTGCCTAATTATGTAAGCTCTTATATAAATAGGAGCATCCAGTTGTACCATTCAAATTACCAGCCTTCTTGCCTATATTAATTTCGTTGACGTCAGGCACAATTTTTTATGTTATAGTAAATATTTTAATAGTTTAAGAAATAAAAAATTATATTAAAAATTTAAGAAGTATGAAATTATAATTTTTTCATAGATGTGAAATTAGATTATTACTAAAATATTTAAAATTTATAAAAATATAATCATTCTCAACACCCCTATCGATCCATATGTGATCGTGTTCAAATTTTATGGAGTTACACATTGATTCACTTGATGCAATAATGGATCGAGGGGGATTAACAGGGCAGTCGCCTCCTAAAAATTTCAATTTCTTTTTTTTAAAGGTAATGGATATAGTTAAAAACGCCCTATACTTTGTAAAAGGTGAAAAGAGTATCCGATATTATTGATAAGAAAAACTCACGATAAGTTTTATGCAAGAGTTCATCGAACACTCATACGAGAATAAATTATTTTAAAAGTACATAATTTACACTTAACTCGTACCTAAAAAAATAATTTTATATCAAGCCTTCTAAAATACTTTAATTATGTGAATTTATATAAGATTCTCAATAAATAAAGCTCTACAGATTCTTATTGAAAGTGTTGATGAAAACAAAATAATTTCGCTAATTATGAGCGGTTCATCTTTTTTAATTTGGAAGAGAGTTATAATCGATGAGAGAATAATCGTTGGTTGATGTTTGGATGAAGATGATTACTCATGGAGAGAGAGAAGAGGAAGAAAAAGAATCGTTGTAAAAGGTGTCAGCTCTCCTCTCGATCATATTAAGTGGTGTTAGTAACGATTTTTAGTGTGTGTTAACATAAGGTCATTATGATTATTTGTAGGTCGATATGTTAGATGAATCTAATGACCAAATTTATAACGATCTAATGACCAAATTCCGAATGTCTATTATTTTGTAATAACTCGTTACTATTATAAAAAACAAAATATTATTTCATAGGATTCAGAAAGGAATGATTTCGACTAATTCTCTTTGCATTACAAGGGCAACATTTTTATAATAATGCTTTGGAAGAAAAAAATTTCGTCAGTTAATCCATATCACAAATTATTTGCTCAAATTTAGGCACAATTTACATTAATAAAATTTGAATATAAAACTTTGAAAAATCATAAAAATTGATATTTTTTATACAAGGATGTAATTCGTAAATAAAAAATTAAGTAAAGATCAAATTTTATATTTGTGAAATGTTATATTTCAAAACCTTTTATTAAATTAATTAAGTGAAGTTCAAATTAAAATTGAACTCTCGTAAAAGGAAAACATAATTGTTTTACCTTTTTCCCTGTAAAAGATGTTTGGACGGTGACAAAAATATCCTTTCATTATGGTACTGAACTACTGGGTACGTACCCTAAATATCTAAATGGCCACAAGATTTTTCTCTCCCCCGAAGATGAGATTAAATATTAAAATATGTTTTCTAATTTTAAGTTAAAGTACACAACTACTCCCTCAACTATAAAGTGTTACTTTGTCGAGTCCCTTAACTATTAAAAGTTACAAAATGATCCTTTAATTATAAAACGTTATTTTATTGAGTCATTAAACTATTAAAAATTATAAAATGATCGTCAGACTATTCATATATTTTAAACTCATTCTTTTATGTTAAAAAAATCAACGACCATTTGGGTTGGACATTAACGTATTGAATGGGATATAATAATCATTTGAGATTCTGGGATAATATTTTATCATATCTCAGTTAGCACATTAATGTTCAGCTCAAATTACTGTTAATTTTTTAACGAAAAATAATGAATTTGGAACATATAAATAATCATGTGATTATTTTATAACTTTTAATAGCTGATCGTTGATTATGTGCTTTATCCAATATTTTAATTAAAATTTTCAAAGTATTAATATTATATCAATTAAAAAAAACCATACTATATATAGGAAGAATCACGACCGTCTCAAACAGTGATAGATTTGGAAAGAAAATACTGTTTGAAATCACAAATAAATTTATGATTTTTTTGTTAAGTATATAAATTCTTAAGAAAGTTATATTAAAAAGTCATATAATAAATCCTGATTTAAATTTTTATGCACCAAAAAAATTTAAAATTTTGAAAATATAAATTTAATTCGTCAATAAAATAAAAATATATATATTTACATTATATGCAAGTCTAAAATTTTTAAAGATTATGATTATATTTTTAATACTTTTTACTTAAAATTTAATATTAGATGTATATATATATTTTTTAATAGTTTGAGTGATTACAAAATAATATATGCTTATAATTCTTCTTAGTTATTAAAAATGCACACAAGGACAAATGCATGATTTTATGTAAGGAGTGACGAAATTATAAAATTTTAAGTAAGTGAGAACTTATAAAATTTTAAAAGGACGGAAAAATATTTTCAATTGAAAATATCTAAATTTATAGGAATTTGAAATTTTTTGAGGATTTAAAAATCTTTAGAAAGAACAGTTCTCTATTTAGTTATCTATGTCGTTTATGGGGTTAATTCAAGTAGTAGACAGCTTGATATAACTTAAGCAAGTCTCGAGTTCGAGATCTTGTGTATACAGAAAATTTACTTCACCCATCAAAATCAGGTATACAACGCAAGTCAGATCGAATTAACAATGTAAAAACCTGAAATCCAGAGGTAAAAAAGAAGAAGAAATGTCCTAATGATGATGACTACCAAAGTTGCAAATTGTTGTAAACTTGGGGGTATTATGATTAATTCTTTTGGATCATATAAGCACCGGATTTACATATTCTATTCTTTTCCATCAAAAGAAGAATCATTCATTCAATAACCTTTTTCATTTTCCTTTTATTGTATTCCAAATCACACTGCAAGTTTTCTATATTTATATTTAAATAAATTTTTAATAAATTTTTTTAAAATTTACTATATATTCTTTATGTCTCCACGACTCCTCTCTACATAATTTTTTATAAATAAAAGTTTAACCATCACGTGGCAAAATGTATTTTTAATTAAAATATTGTTATGTTTAATTTTTTAATTAAAATGTGTTTTTTTTAAATTTTGTCTCCCACATGGAGCGGTGCATATATCAGCTTTCAATTAAAAGAAAGAAAGAAAAGAAAAGAAAAGAAAAGAAAAGAAAAGAAAAGAAGAGCCATTAAGCATAGGACAATCTAAAAGCATTTGGGAAGCTTCTCCAAGAGAAGAATGGACAAAACTAACCAAAAGCCTTTTGGGCGAAGGTATGGATCGTCGTTTTTTTTAAATTTAATATTTTTTTATATTTTCGGTTGATAATCTTTTTTTATTCTCTATAATTTTGTAAGTTTGTATTCTCATAAAATTTTAAAATTTCGTTCCTCTAACATAAAATCATATGGTCGTCTCTGAGTCAAAAAACAATAAATATAATGTCTCCTAAATAAAGTTTTAATTTTAAATTCTACAAATTTAATATGATTTATCAATATGAAAAAGAAAGAAAAGACCCATATACATATTTATAAACAGGGACGGATCGAATGAGTGTTAGGAATTGGTCATACCTCTAAAATTTTATCGATGATCTAATTATACATCGATTAAAATTTTATAATTTGATCCTCTTAAAATTTTATTTTCTCTTCATCATTGTTCACAATAGAAATCATAGAAACAGTAGTAAAAATTTAGGATTGGTAGAATTTTGGAGGGACTAAAAAATAATTGCACCATTTAACCACCCAAAATAGAAAGCCCAAGTGCCTAATTGATTTAACATTGATGATTTCCTTTTTTTTAATTTTTATACCATACATAGTAATAAATAGCATAAATTTTCAATTATTTAATATTTTGGGGAAAAGTGGGCTAATTAACTTCATTTACCATAAGGGGTTAAATCTAAATCAATTGGATTCATAAAGGAAAAGATGCCTTTTAGTACATTAAAAAATCATTGAATTATAAATTAGTATAATAAAAAATTATAATTTAACCCCCTACATATTTATAAGTTCATTTTTACTATATATATAAAGGAATCTCTTGCCATAAAATATTCATAATTTGCGTGTTGAAGGACTCGATATCACATTATAATAACTTCTGAGGTTATTGTTGGAATATTTAGTAAGTTAAGTGTTATTGTCATTCTTGTAAGGCAATAATATCTAAAGTATAACTTGATTTAGGTTGATGATATGACCTTAAAAGAGAAAAGAATTCAAATCCAATTAATACTTTTTTGGGTAAAGTACATAAATAGTCTCACGACTATAAGATATTATTTTGTTAAGTCTCCAACTATTAAAAGTTACAAATAAATCCCTTAACTATGGGGAGTTATTTTGTCGAGTCACTCAACTATTCATTTTATTTCAAACTCGTCTTTTTTTTGTTAAAAAATTAACGGTCTTTTGAGCTAGATGTTAATACAATGATTAAGATATAATAGTCATTTTAGATTATGAGATCAAATTTTATCATAATTTTTTAGCTGAAAGTAATAGTCAAGTGACTCAACAAAGTAACTCCCTATAGTTAGGAGATCATTTTATAACCTTTAATAGTTAAGAGACTCAATAAAAATAATATCATATAGTCAAGGGACCATTTTTGTACTTTACTCTTTTTTTAAATGTCTCTCAAGTAAATTTGTCCAATGATTGAATTTTGGATATTCTTTTCTTTTAAACTTGAGTAGATTGAATTATTATAGTTATACATTTTTTAATAATTTATGTTTTCCAGAAAGTAATAAAATGGAGAAATTATTGAATGGTCCTAATAATTTAGGATAATTTATTACTCCTCAGTAATTTGAATTTGAGTAACTATATTTACTAATGGCAAAACTTTCGAGATAATGTTCTGAAAGAAATTAATTCACGAGCTAATGCACTCCCAAAATTAATTGTTCAAATAGGGTGAAATCCACAGTGTTGGCTGTAGGTCGCCATGCCTTCCGGACGACCTATTAGGTCGCCATGTCTTCCCGGCGACCTACAAGAGATTGCATGTTCCATGCACGTCCCAACACGCTGGGCATCCGAGGCCATCCGAAAGCATCCGAGGCCATCCGAGAGCATCCGAGGCCATCCGAACGAGCTATGTGAGGGCAACCGAGCGAGCTATGCGAGGGAATCCGAGGGCAACCGAGCGAGGGTAGGTCGCCCGAAGTGCATGGCGACCTTGTAGGTTGTAGGTCGCCATGCACTCCGGGCGACCTACCCTCGCTCGGTTGCCCTCGCATAGCTCGCTCAGTTGCCCTCGCATATCTCGTTCGGATGGCATCGGTAGGATGGCCTCAGATGCTCTCGGTCGGATGGCCTCGGATGCTAGCGTGTTGGGACGTGCATGACACATGCAATCTCTTGTAGCTCGCCGGGAAGACATGGTGACCTACGACTAACACTGTGAATTTCACCTTATTTGAGCAATTAATCTTGGGAATGCTTTATCTCTTGAATTAATTTTTTCCAGAACATTATCTCGAAAGTTTTATCATTTACTAATAAAATTCGGATAATTTAGGGTGTAAAAAAAACTTCCAAACCCAAATTAGGGACTTAAATCCATGCTTGAAAATAATATATATTTTGTAAGTATATTCATAAATTTCAAATCTACAAATTTAAGAAAGAATCATAAATGTTAGATTTATCTAAGAAACATGTCAAAATCAAACCAGTTGCCATCTTCTCTTTGAAGCAAAAGTAAAAAGAATTGAGCACAGCACGCAACAAACAGAAAAGCAAAGATATTTTTTTAATTCAACATCTAAAAGTAGTCTGAGAAATTCAACATCTAAAAGTAGTCTGAGAGGATAGCGACAGTACTCACAGATGGTTGACAATTAAGTAGGGTCCCCCAGGCACAAGGGTAGTGACCCTTTATGAGCTTAGACAAACTCTGAAGGGTCCCCTAAACAAGGGATTATTAGACTGTCAGTACCCCTTCTATTGGACAGTCACCTCAAGCTTTTTTTTTGGGTTTAAGATAAGATATGTGGTTTAGTGGTTCAGATCACGTGTTGGACCCATGACCATGAACCATGCTAAGCCAAAGCTAGGAAGCTAGCTTGGTTACTGGTATTAATTAATCCTCAAGTAATTCCACTACCAAACATTTCCTCGTGTTAATGTCTAAACTATTTGGAAGATATCCAGCTGGGCAGTTTTACAATGCAGGACTTTAATATAAGTTTAAAATAAAGTATTATTGATTTTATTATTGTTTAAATAATAAAATCGATAAAAATTATTGATAATATTATTATTTATATTTAAAATATTATTTTTTTAATATTTTTTTAATTATTTTTTAGTATCTAATAATACTTTCGATCGTTTTTATGTCTAATAATATTTTTGATCATTTTTTTATTAATTTTATTATTTAAATAATAACAAAAGTAATAACTTATTATTTTAACTTTATATTAAAGCGGACGTAAGCGTTTCCCTATCCAGCTTTCAGATTGATTTAGACAGGGTTTGGGGTATGCATAAACCCGGAATTTAAGAACTAAAATTGTTGAAATTTACTGTGCATACACTGACAATGAGAAAATTTGAAGCTTGATGCCTTCATATTACCTAATTTCACTGCAGCCAATGCAAATATCATGCTAAAGATTGTATTCAACCACCCTCATTGACTCAACTGCTTTGGATGTATTCAAGTATATATTCAACTATACACACACATATATATATATATATATATATATATATATATATATACATATATATATATATATACCAAAGAAGCTTGATTGGCAGAGGGGACCTTTCGAAGATCTCAAAACTTGGTCATTTAAATGCTGCAACTGACATGGGAATGGAGGCCAACATTGTTGGTGAAATAAAAAGAAGAATCCCAACAAAGATTCAATTTCTTTTTTCACTTTAACATGCTATTCAAAGACAGCGGATTTCACTTTTGTCCCCATCTTCTCACAACACATGATATAAGCTTCAACATACACTGTAACAAATTCCAAGCATCTTTTTTTGGCTTGTACAGCAAATATCTCTATGCCTTTCTGTTCCACTAAGCCTTAAAAGCGGGAACATGGAGAGTGAGCAAGAGATGAACAACTAACAGATTTTGTTACATTCAATAGTATGATCAAACCTATGGTTTTCTTCGTTTTGCCACAAAGTGTACCTCCAAGGAGCCCTATACGAGGCCGATGGCATGCCCTGTCTTTGGATTGGGGTACCCTCTCCCCCACGACCCTAAAAAGATAGTAAAATCTAGGTCAGACTTCATGCTGTATTCTATGGTCCTATTTTGCAGTTGTGGCATTTTGATGTTCCATGAATAAACAACCCAATGGGCTTTACCTGAAGATTTCATCTTGCAATATTTCTTCTCTGCTGTCCATGCTTAGGTGCTTTCTTATTAGGGTTGATGGAACAAATGAGTTACGTCGGTTGTTAACGATGATTGATCATTGTTTGTGTCATCGTCTATATAAAGAGGAAAATAAGGGATAAGTTAACAAGTGGTTCCAGATCCTTCCTTCGATTCTTTTCGAGAGATTTTATTGTGATCCTTAATGTTGGTGTCAGACGAAAGACAATGATGACTACTCGTAAATTGACAGAGTGAATAGACCTGACTATCAATAGATCACATGTGCCTGTCGATAGTCACATTATGAGGTCATGGTTGACCGAAGGAAGTAGAACTTTGGAGATTTCGAAAAATTCCGGAAGATACAAAACTTTCAATTACAATCAGTAATCAGTGAAGTTCTGTCTGTATTCATCAGTGAAACAGTTGATGCAAAAACCAAGGAGGGTTCACATGATTTGCTGGGTTTGTTGCCATGGACGTATGAAAGAGAGAGGCTTGTAGATATTGAGCATACAAATGAAGTGTATATTGTTCTCATTAGTCCGGCCTTGGTCCTACTTGAGCTTTTGATTCTTTCAAGCTCCAGCTATTAACGTTGGCAATCAAATTTCACATGCGAAAACACTATTGCAGACAGTTACATATGCCAATAGTGATTCAATAATAATAACTTTCAACTTCAGTAAAATGTTTGATTCTCATGGTTTCACTGAATTCTATGCAGCCATAGCAGTATCTGGTTTGGCGCTTTTGGTGTGCCATGTTTAATCCCGTGTGCTTCAAGATAGCCAATGCTTCCATTTCAGATTCCTTTGAAGGAAACTTCAGTTAAGAGCAGTGGTTTATCTGGTCGGACCATTTTGGCTTAATTTTTCCTACAAATGGGTTCAAACTACAATTTGATTGGTGGTGATATGAAATGAGTTTGGGATATATGGGTGGTCCAAAGTTGTTTAAGGACATGAATGACACAATTTTCCAAAATACAGGTCGAATATTAGCAAAATGATATGGATATAAGGAGTAAACCGATGTGAAATGGTGCCAGAAAACATCCACAAATGAAAATGACAATTCATCATAAGATTACAAGAGAATGGACGAATGAAGTAAATAAACACACTTATTTTATACCAAGGGGATCAGATGAGATGAGATGAGATGAGATGACAGAGAGCTGATTTTTGGCCACACATGCATAGTGGTTTCCATTCTAATATAGGTCGAGGCCATCAACATAGCACCACCGACATCCTTCCCTTGAACTCGATGTTATAATCGTCGTATCCATCGCCTTGATTCTCTCCGTCTTTCTAGTTATAGTAATGCTTCGTCGGCTTAAATCCGTCAGCAAAAGCTGCAGCTGCAAAGAAAGTCGTGGTGGCATCCACAACACCAGCTGCAGGTTCGTTCCTACACATACTACCATAGATTTCAACTCTAGTCCAGGTAAGTACACTTTTTCGGAACTTGTGTAATGCGTAATTTGGAACACCAACATTAACAGATGTGAAATGGAGCAGATGGGAAGCCAAATTGTCTATACGGCGGGAGTATGCCTAAACCGGCTATAAGTAGATACAGAGGGGTACAAGTTTTCACTTACAAGGAGCTCGAATTGGCCACCGATAACTTCAGCGAAGCAAATGTTACCAGGAAAGGAGGGTCGAGTGTGGTGTATAAAGGGGTCCTTGTTGATGGTACCGTGGTGGCCATTAAGAGGCTTCACCGTGATCGAAAGCGAGGGGAGCGTGCTTTCAGGATGGAGGTGGATCTGCTAAGCCGGTTGAAGTCTCCTTATTTGGTGGAGCTATTAGGATATTGTGCAGACCAGCACCATAGGCTTCTGATATTTGAATTCATGCCCAATGGTACTCTGCAACAGCATCTTCATCATCCCGGCAGTGAATATAGGCCGTTGGATTGGGGAAGCCGGTTAAGGATAGCCCTTGATTGTGCTAGAGCCCTCGAGTTCCTCCATGAGCATGCTACCCCTACTGTTATCCACCGTGACTTCAAGTGCACCAATGTATTACTGGGCCAACACCTCCGTGCCAAGGTGTCCGATTTCGGATTGGCCAAAATTGGGTCGGATAAGATCAACGGTCAGATTTCGGCACGCGTTCCGTGGTCCACGGGATATATAGCTCCAGAGTGAGTCCCTCATCATGCACAAGCATAACTATTTCATCATCAGAATTCTAACTGCCATACTAATGAATCAGAATTCTGGCAATGCAGATATGCATCAACAGGCAAACTCACCACGAAATCAGATGTCTACAGCTACGGTGTGGTGCTTTTACAGCTTTTAACCGGTCGAGTGCCGGTGGATATCAAGAGGCCTCCCGGAGAACATGTCCTTGTTTCATGGGTTAGTTGCCAAATCCCATAAACCATATTCCTTGAGCCCTCTAAGAAAATTGTTCAACCAATGCTCCAACTTTTCATATTTTGACAGGCACTTCCAAGGCTAACAAACAGAGACAAAGTAGAAGAAATGGTTGATCCAGCCATACAAGGACAATATTCCAAGAAGGATCTAATTCAGGTGGCTGCTATTGCCGCGATGTGTGTGCAACCGGAAGCCGATTATCGACCTTTGATGGTTGACGTTGTACAATCACTGATCCCTTTAGTTAAAAACATCAATTCCGTAAATTCCCCCGGTTTCTCTAGATTCAATCGTCGAACCACCGGTCCAAAGTATTAGTAATATCTATGGAAATTGCAGAGCTACATAACTCTGGTTGCATGAAAATGAAAAATAAAGGTTCATTAGACATAGGCAAGCCTGTTTACATTTATATTGTTGTAAGAGGGATTAATAAAGGCAATATTATTTTAATATGGTGCATGGTGCATGGTGCAAGGAGAATGGTGCTTAGTTCAGTTGATCGACATTCTGTATGTTCGAAATTCGAATCTTCGAAGCAACAAACCATGGCGATCGCAGAAGATAGAGAAATCTTTAAACTGGGAATCAAGAAGTGTCACAGAAGACTCATAGGGAAGAGACAAAAGTAGAGGTTAGTGGAGCAATGGCGATTGCAGAAGATAGAGACCTGCAATTTCGTTTAATCAAAGTGGTTTGCTGTTCGAAAACAACAAGACCTTCGGCAGCAAAAAAGGACAGTGGAACAAAACACAGAGTGTTTCGGTATAAAAGACAACAAAGTGTCCATTAGAGCAAACACCATCCATGAGGATAGTGACTAAAGCTGTAGAATGGGTTCTTATTGCTCCACTATTTTCACTTTTTATCTGTAATTTCGGACATGGTACCAGGAGGAAGCTTCATAAATTGTTGAAGAAGGAAAGTTTTCAGTTTTTGTGTCGTAAAAAAAACAGTTTGGTACCGCTGATTTTTGTGTAGTAAAATAAAGATCTTAAAATTTTAATATTTTTTCAATAAAATGGATATACAATTTTCAATTTTTTATATTAAATAATAATAAAATAATTTAAAGTGATCAAAACATAAATAATTAGATAATTCAGTAAGTAAATTAAAAGAAAATTTGAAAGCACAATAAATAAAATAGAAGATAAAAATAAAATAGAAGAAAAAAGAGAATATAATTAAATGAGAAATGATGTATTTTATCCATAGAATAAATAAACAGATTTTTTGATTTATTTGAAATTTGACATACTTGACTCTATATAAATAAATTATAAAATTAATCTTAATATTATTTGTGAAATTCGATGAAATCTTTAATATGTAGAGATAAATGCTAGTACTTGTACCTAAGACTAGCAGCAGTCTAATCCAAAGCATGACTAATCGTAGAAGACAAAATCGGTTATTTATTAACTGTGACTTAAAAATTATACATCATCTACCCAAGTTCGATATGACCTGACTTTTTGTGATAAAAATTGAACCCGACTCAACTCGAGTTGAAATAATATATTTATTAAAAATATTATTTTTATTTAATAAAAATATTATTTTTATTTAATAAAAATAGAGATTTAATTAAAAATAATCATATATATAATGCATTATTACAATTATCCTTAAATATAAAGGTAAAATTGAATGTTTTTCTAGGGTCAGATATTTTTTTACTCTAAACCTGAACCTGTCCCGAACCGAACACAATCTCTAAAAAATTAACCCGACAAGACCCCTATTTTTTTTTTAAAAAATCCGACCTTATCAAGTTTGGTTGAGTCGAGACCTGTCGAATCTGGATCTCATGCCCATCCCTATTTACTAGTAATATAAAATTCTATTTTAATTAAACCACGTGAACAACTACCTGATTTCAAATTTTACCTATTCAACAAGAGACCTGTGACCGATAATCAGTTAATTTAGTGGGATGAGACATTAAATTTCTTAAAAAATATCAGAGGTTTGAATTCTGACAATTGCGCACAGAGCAAATTGGATTGAGTCGTCCCCATAACGGACTTCTGTAAAATCATATTTAAATTAATTAATCAATAAATTAAATAACAGTTGTTAATTAAAAAAGCAAGAGACATTTTGTACTTAGACTTGAATACTCAACAAGATAACATCCTATAATTGAAAGACCATTTTATAATTTTTAAAAGTTAAGTATTCAATAAAATATCACCCAATATTTAGATCGACTATTTGTGTACTTTACCCTAAATCAACGGAGATATGCTCCTTTATATTCATATATTTTAGAAATGAGATGTTCAAAACAAGAAACTTGATGAAGGATAAGACATTTCCGTTGGCAATGATATTCGTAAGTGCTACATCCCCAATTACCCCGTGGAATAATCCATATTAAAGTAATAAAAGTCAAGAGTATGCCGTGTTAGAATTGAGTTCAAAATGGTTAGAAGAGTCAGCAAGGAGTTTCTCTGGCTTAAAATGATGCATTTATTTATATTTTTAGTAATTATAAAATAATATTTATTTAAAATATTTTTTAACTATTCATGACGTTCACACTTTAGCATATATAATTATTTAAATTTAAAACTTTTTAAAAAAATAATATTTTTTAACTGTCGAAGTTATTTGATGAGTGTTATTTACATGAAATAAAGATAAGTTGATGATGAACTGTCCGTTTAGCTCAGTTGGTAGAGTACAAAGCTCTTATTTTTAGGACCGTGAGATCGAATCTCATGGTGGGCAATTCATAATTCTGATTGTCGGAGGTCTTCTACAGAAGCTATTTTCAATCCAGTGTTGGAAGCAGCCTACTATGACTTTGATGGGATGACATAGTATTTCCATGGAGTGATTGACGGGACATTTAGAATTTAGGTGCCTATAAAATGCACTGGAGCTTAAGCCTCAACCCATTGCTCATTTATCCCAATTTCTCCATGGCTAACTACGGTTTTACGGCTTCAGCAATGCTGCTCTTTGGCCTGCTAGTGGCTTCCTTCCTTCCCACAAGTAATCTCTCTCTCTCTCTCTCTCTCTCTCTCTCTCTTCTAATATGTATTAGTTAAATAAAATACGGATAAACTATGTGAATAGTCCCTTTTATTTAGGGTATGTCCAACTTCGATCATCAATTTAAAAATTAAGAATAAATAGTCTCTAACATTATCGGCCCGTCTAGTTTAAGTTCTTCCACTCTTAATCCATAACGAATATATGACATAACTGAGAGGCTAAAATAAAATGAATCGATAACGTTAAATAAACTATGTGAATAGTCCCTTTATTTAGGGTATGTCCAACTTCGATCATCAATTTAAAAATTAAGAATAAATAGTCTCTAACATTATCGGCCCGTCTAGTTTAAGTTCTTCCACTCTTAATCCATAACGAATATATGACATAACTGAGAGGCTAAAATAAAATGAATCGATAACGTTAAGAAATATGTACCTTTAATTTTTAAATTAGTGACCAGAATAGATCAAATCAAAAAAAAATCACATAATTTACTTGTAAAATATTAATATTTGAATCACCAATAGTGTATAGTTTTATGTATCATCAATAAATCAAGTCAATGGTGGACATAAGTATATTTACTCACTTTTAAATTTGATTTTTTAATATTAGTTATCTATTTAAATAATTGTCTTTTTGAAATTTAATTTATATCTATTTGTATACAAAAATTTTATGTTTTTAATATACATGTCATTTATAAAAATAGAGTAAACTATTTATTATTTGTTTCTATTTATGTTATTCAACTATTATTTTAGAAAAAATATAACTAACGTTATGTTTTTGTTTTATTTCAATCACCAATCGTTAAAATATTAATAATAATTCTAATATATCTCCGTAAGTTAATTTCACGTTTTCGAAATAACTAGAAAAAGTATATTATATTTCAACGTAGGTGGTCAAGTAGGTGTTTGCTATGGTATGCTGGGCAACAACTTACCGACAAAGGCCGACGTTGTGTCTCTCTTCAACCAGAGAAACATAAGGAGAATGCGACTCTATGATCCCAACCAAGATGCTCTCCGTGCTCTCAGAGGCTCCGCCATTGAGGTAATGTTAGGCGTTCCCAACGACAATCTTCAGCGAATCGCCGGCAGCCAAGCCGAAGCCAACACCTGGGTCCAGAACAACGTCAGGAACTACGCCAACGTCAACTTCCGCTACATCGCCGTCGGAAACGAAGTCCAACCTTCTGATCCCGCCGCACGATCACTACTCCCCGCGATGCAAAACATTCACAACGCCATCGTCTCCGCCGGACTCGGCAACCGAATCAAAGTTTCCACCGCCATCGACACCATCACACTCTCGGAGTCTTCCCCTCCGTCGAGAGGGTCTTTCAGGCCCGCATCAAGAGCAATTCTCGACCCCATCATTCGTTTCCTGGTGAACAACCGAGCTCCGTTGCTCGTCAACTTGTACCCGTACTTCAGCTACGATGACAACCCCGTCATTAGTTTAGATTACGCTCTCTTCAGATCACAAAGCCCCGTCGTCTCGGATCCTCCGTTGCAGTACCGTAACCTTTTCGACGCCATACTGGACGCTGTTTACGCCGCCCTGGAAAAAGCCGGTGGCGGTTCTTTGTCGATAGTTGTATCGGAAAGCGGATGGCCTACGGCGGGAGGTAGGAAAAGGGGAGCCACGAATATCGATAATGCAAGAACTTATAATCAGAACTTGATCCAGCATGTGAGAAATGGAACACCGAAGAAGCCTGGAAGGCCTATAGAAACTTATATTTTCGCCATGTTTGATGAGAATAACAAACGGGGGGAGGAGATCGAAAGGCACTGGGGACTTTATCTTCCCAATCGGCAGCCAAAATACCCAATCAACTTCAACTAAACAGCTGCTGAAAATCATTAGATGAAGGTATTTGGATAATAAGAGCGTTTCGTTTCTCCCTGTTGACGGAGGCTAAAGAACGCATATGTCTGTCACGTAATAATATTCGAAATAAAATGATGAAAATTAGTCGTAGAAGAATATGAAGTCTTCTTGGAAGTCATTGTTGAAAGTTGTCTTCAAATTAGCTCTGAAGTGAATGGTTAAAAGACTCGGCTTTTATGCCGACAATATCAACTTGAAACTTAACCAAGACTTTTGAGGATAAACTACACAAATGATCATTAATATTTAAATAAGTTTTATTTTTCTCACTGAAGTTTTAAAACTAATGATTTAATCACTAATGTTATCAATTTATAACAAATCGGTAACTCGAACGATGAGCACCG
This sequence comes from Hibiscus syriacus, assembly GCF_006381635.1. NCBI lineage: Eukaryota > Viridiplantae > Streptophyta > Magnoliopsida > Malvales > Malvaceae > Hibiscus > Hibiscus syriacus. The sequence goes on along the minus strand of NW_024063152.1, from coordinate 327,661 downwards.
TTAATTTAAATTATAAAAATAATTCTAAATTACTCAACATATAATTATAAATTACTTAAAAATCTAAAGGTAAATTATTTAGAATAAAATATTAATTACATTATTTTCCATAATATTTTTGGGCTTAAATGCACCATTGCCCCTAAAAGCATACCATTTGTACCGAGTTATCCCCTAAAGTAATTTTTAGGATGTTTTACCCCTAAAATTTAAATCGTTGTCTCATTTTCCCCAAACCATAAACTCCGCTAAAAACAATAAGGGTAAATTATATATTAGTCACTCAACTATTTCAGTGGTTCTATTTTGGTCACCAAAATATTTATTTTTTTACAATCATCACTAAACTTAAGTTTTGTATTATGTTTTTGTCTCCTAATTCGATTCAATCTACTTTTTAGATTTATAATAAGTAAGATTTCATTTATATAAGGATAAATATATAAGAATTCATTTTTATATTTTCAAAACATTAAGTATAATAATATTAGAAAGCTTATTTTCTTTTGTTTTTTTCTCCTTCCAAATTGTTCATTGCAGTTCCTAGGAGAGCATTTGGTGGTGGAATGCTTTGAACAAGACTTTGTGAACTGGTGAAGAAGAAGAAGAAGCATAGTTTTCAACACCAAGCTTAGAAGAGGGAATGCCATTTCTTCAAATGTTTCAGAGTGTAGAATCCCCTAAGCATTTTGCTTTTAGAGAACCAAATTTCCAGACCCTTTTGAGCCTGCAACACTTGAAGAAGCCTTGGGAGGTAAACAACAATCCTTTCGTTAATTTCGAAAATGGAAACCCAAATTCAAGCCATGGAACTAGAAAAACGCGTCACCCATGAAATACTACTAGAGTTGCATTTTTAACTTTCAAATTCGAGACCAAAGACATTAAGACAAGCCTTCGAGTTCATTGTTTTGAACTTCTCAACTCCAGGTCGAACCAAGACCAGCCAAACTCAGTAACAACATACAACTTGTTGAAAGTAAACAAAGGGCGGCTGGAAAATTTGGCAGAGCAGCCGGCTGCTAAATTAAAATTTTAGGCAGCCAACTTTTGTGGAAAAAATTAAAAAATATAATTACAATTTAGTCATTGTAATTTAGAGTATTTTTAAGATTAATCCTTAAAGCTTTAACTATAAATACCCTAGCTCATTTAGCTTCAAAACCATCCCAAAGCATTCTAGCTTTTTTCCAATACTAGAGAGAATTTAGAGAGTTTCTTGAGAGTTGTTTTCTCCTTTTTATCAAGAGAGAATTATCATTGTTTTCTCCTTGGTCGATCGCGAGAAGTTGTAATTCCTATTTTCTCATAGTGAAATTCTTCTACCGTTACCTGTGGTTTTTACCCTATATTATTCAGGGGTTTTCCATGTAGATTTTGTGTCTCTTTTATCTTCATTTTTATTTTCTCAAATTATCAGTTGCGATTTTGCTCTATCCGATAGATATCTTCCGCAACAATTGGTATCAGAGCCAGATTTGAGTGTGTAATATCTACTTATTGTCTTTGTGGTTGCCACCAAAAGGTGGATCCTCCAACATAAGAAAGTAAGAAGGTATTACTCATTCTTTGATGGTTATAGAGAACTATTCACGATAGTGAAATAGTGGGACAAAACCTTGTTAGAAAGAACAAGAGCAATGTTGAGGGATGCAGGCCTAGAAAAATCATTCTGGGCAGAAGCAGTCAATACCGCCTGTTATTTAGTGAATCGAGCTCCATCAACTGCAATAGAGCTGAAGACACCAATGGAGATGTGGACTGGTAAACCAGCTGATTATTCAAGCCTCCATTTATTTGAAAGTATTGTGTACGTGGTGTACAACTCCCAAGAAATCTCAAAGTTGGATCCAAAATCCAGGAAATGTAAATTCTTGGGGTATGTTGATGGTGTAAAGGGGTATCGCTTGTGGGATCCCACTGCCCGCAAAGTGATCATTAGCAGGGATGTTATCTTTGTAGAAGATAAACTACAAAGAAAAGAAGATGATGATAGAGCATAAAAGTCAGAGACTACACAGATACATGTGGAAAATGAGGATGAACAAGGAGATTCTTATGAAGCAGAATCAGCACATGATGAACAAGAACCAGAGAGTTCTGAAGTTCCAACAACTCGTCAATCAGATCGTGTGAGAAGACATCCCAATTGGCACTCAGATTATGTTATAGAAGGTAATATTGTATACTGCCTTTTAACAGAGGAAGGTGAGCCATCAACATATCTGGAGGCAATAAACAGCTCATATGCTTCACTGTGGATGATGGCGATGCAAGAAGAAATTGAAGCCCTTTATAAAAATAATGCATGGGACCTTGTTCCACTACCACAAGGAAGGAAGCCAATTGGTAACAAATGGGTCTTCAAAATCAAGCGAAATGGTGACGATAAAGTTGAGAGGTATCGTGCTAGACTAGTGGTCAAAGGATATGCTCAAAAAGAAGGTATTGATTTCAATTAAATATTTTCTCCTGTGGTTCGACTAACAAAAGTTCGAGTAGTTTTGGCAATGTGTGCTACATTGAACTTACATCTAGAGCAGCTAGATGTTAAAACAGCTTTTCTTCATGGAAATCTTGAAGAAGAAATTTATATGCTCCAGCCTGAAGGTTTTGAAGAAAAGAAAATAAGAACTTGGTTTGCAGGTTGAACAAATCTCTATACGGTCTAAAGCAGGCGCCGAGGTGTTGGTATAAGAGATTTAATTCCTTCATTATGTGCCTTGGATACAACAGACTTAATGCATACCCTTGTGTTTATTTCAAGAGGTCTGATGATAACAATTTTGTTATATTGTTGTTGTATGTGGATGACATGTTGGTTGCAGGACCCAACAAAGATCATATTGAAGAATTGAAGGCACAACTGGCTAGGAAATTTGAAATCAAAGACTTGGGATCGGCAAACAAGATTCTAGGGATGTACATTCATCGAGACAGAAGTAATAAGAAGATTTGGCTTTCACAAAAGAATTACTTGAAGAAAATCTTGTCACGATTCAGCATGTAAGATTGTAAGCCAATTTCTACCCCTCTTCCTATTAACTTCAAATTATCCTCCAGTATGAATCCTAGCAGTAAAGAAGAGAGGATGGAGATGTCTCGAGTACCGTATGCATCAGCAGTGGGAAGTTTGATGTTCGCTATGATATGCACAAGACCAGACATTGCACAAGCAGTGGGAGTGGTTAGTCGGTACATGGAGAATCCAGGCAAAGAGCATTGGAATACAGTAAAGATGATCCTGAGATACATCAAAGGGACCTTAAATGTTGCATTATGTTACGGAGGATCAAACTTACTAATAAATGGGTATGTAGATTCTGACTATGCAGGGGATTTGGATAAAAGCAAATATACTACAGGATATGTGTTCAAAGTTTCTGGTGGAGCTGTAAGCTGGGTTTCAAAATTGCAGTCAATTGTGGCTACATCCACAACAGAAACAGAATATGTAGCAGCTACACAAGCCAGTAAAGAAGCAATTTGGTTGAAGATGTTATTGGAGGAGCTTGGGCACAATCAAGAGTATGTCTCTCTATTTTGTGACAGTCAAAGCGCCTTGCATCTAGCAAGGAATCCAACATTTCATTCAAGGACAAAGCACATATGAGTTCAATACCATTTCATTCGTGAAAAGGTGGAAGAAGGAACGGTAGATATGCAGAAGATCCATACCAAAGACAACATAGCAGATTTCATGACGAAAGCGGTAAATACTGATAAACTTACTTGGTGTCGATCCTCTTGTGGCCTGACATAAATAAAAGCAACATAAAGGTATAAGGTAGAAAGAATGATGTGAAGATATGATTGTTCCAATCAAATCTTCAAGTGGGAGATTGTTGAAAGTAAACAAAGGGCGGCTGGAAAATTTGGCAGAGAGCCCAGCTGCTAAATTAAAAATTTAGGTAGCCAAGTTTTGTGGAAAAAAATAAAAATATAATTACAATTTAGTCATTATAATTTATGGTATTTTCAAGATTAGTCCTTAAAGCTTCAACTATAAATACCCTATCTCATTTAGCTTCAAAACCATCCCAAAGCATTCTAGCTTTCTTCCAATACTAGAGAGAATTTAGAGAGTTTCTTGAGAGTTGTTTTCTCCTTTTTATCAAGAGAGAATTATCATTTTTTTCTCCTTGGTCGATCGAGAGAAGTTGTAATTCCTATTTTCTTATAGTGAAATTCTTCTACCGTTGCCCGTGGTTTTTACCCTATATTATTCAGGGGTTTTCCACGTAAATTTTGTGTCTCTTTTATCTTCATTTTTATTTTCTCAAATTATTAGTTGCGATTTTGCTCTATCCGATAGCCGTCTTCCGCAACACAACTGTGGTAGACGAGACAACAACTTGGGATTGTCCTCGTCTTTGAAAAACTTTATAAAATCCCCTCATGTCATTAGAGAACGACAAAAGTGAAAATGAACGGAGGCAACCAAGAACAAAGAAGAAGTCGAGAGCCAACGCATGACCCACATTACCGTCGAACGCAATCGTAAACATCAAATTGACGATTATCTAAATTCCCTCCACTCTCTTACATATTATATCCAAAGAGAATATTATTCTAACCTTGAACTATATTTTAGTTCCTATGTTAATACTTTGTTCAACGAAAATCATGTTTTGGCTTTGTTTTACAGGGTGACCATGCGTCAATTATAGGGGGGTGCAATTGACTTTGTTAAGGAGTTTGAGCAACTTTTTCAATCCCTAAAACTAAAAGCACATAAGAGAATAAGAGGTTATGAAGAAAACAACAATATGGTGATAATTCCATGTCAAAGTCCGCCATGGAATCTAAAGATAAAAACCATGGAGATGAAATAAAAGCAATAAGCAAATCAGGTGCATCTGAAGATGATGTTAATATAATATACAATCATGTCAACTTAAAATTCAGTGTTCAAGAAGAGTTGGTCAGTTGGTGCAAGCCATTGTCACCATGGAAAGTCTTAGATTAAAAGTTTTGCACCTCAAAGTTACCACTTCCCAAGCATTTGATCTTTAGTCGTTCAAGGTACTATTCATTTAGAAAAATTGTTTTGTTTTGGCTCCAATCGTAGTTCCAAAATTTCTTAAAATTTATCTCCTTTTCTTTATGGCTTTATTTTGTTATTTTATTGAGTTGCGTTGGAAATGATAATGGCAGATGGAGGATGACTTCGAGCTAGATCAACGAATGAGATAGTAGTAGTAGTTCATCAAATATTCAACTAATTCAAAGTTACAATTTAGAGATAAATGTTTTATATGTTAAAAGATAAAAAGGATTTTTTTATATATTAGTTTACCCTTATATAAATGAACTCTTACATATTATAAATTTAAAAAGTAGATCGAATCGAATTAGGTGACCAAAATGAAATAAAAACTTAAGTTTAGTGATGATTTAAAAAAATAAATAATTCGGTGACCAAAATAGAACCGCTAAAATAGTTGAGTGACTAAATATATAATTTATCATTGTTTATTTTAACAGAGTTAACAGTTTGGGGCAACGAGGTAACGATCTAAACTGTATGGGACAAAACGTCCTGAAAAATATTTTATGGTGCAACTCGGTACAAATGGAATACTTTAGGGGGCAATTGTGCATTTAAGCTTTTTTTGTGCTTAAAACATCATCGACCCTTAAAGTATGCTATTTGTACCGAGTTGCATCCTAAAAATATTTTTCGGAGCATTTTACCACCTGAGTTACGAAACTTACACACTTACCTCACTACTTTTCTCTTTTCTACTTCTAAACTCTCTTTCTTTAACTCACACTTTTAATACTCTTTTTCTCTTTTCACGCTTACTACAATAGTAAAACTAACTCATATTTATAAATTCTAATGGCCATTGGATTATTGACACATGTCAATATCTTAATCAAATATCTAGATTATTCTAATATATAATTCTAGATATAATATTAAATATTACAAATATTTAGATTATTTTATAGATACTTCTACATATCTATTATTTCCATACTATTTTAGAATATTTCTAATATAGTAAAAATTCTAGAACGTACGTCGTACATCGAAACACATCACTAATGTGACACACCGATGCACACCACTGATTAAATTGTCCTTACTAAATAAATATGAAAGAATATAATGACTTATCCACAATTAATCTTTTATTTTAATAGGATATTATTAAATTATATTTTTCTATTAAAAATTATAATTAATTTAGGAATTTTTTCTATTGAAACACTTAATCTATATAAGTTTGCAGATGCATCCCACTAATTATAAAAAATCATCCATTGACGACCATGACTAACATGATATATTTTCTCTAAGAAGAACAAAATTTTCTTTAATCACTGAGTTCATTTAATGGATTCCAATAATCATATTTTTTAACGGATTAAATTGAACATTCAACTAACATGATATATTTTCTCTAGGAAGAACAAAATTTTCTTTTATTCATTTAATGGATTCCAATAATCATAATTTTTAATTTGTGAATTAAAAATAGATTTTATATTTTCTCGTTTTCCTTAGTCAAACCTACTTGGAAGTATTCGTACTTGTATAAGTGAAAGTCCTTGGTTCAAACGTCATCAATGGCTTGGTCGGCTACAAGACAGAACCCAGTGCCTGCTGATAGAGGATCAAACAATCTAAAGTCTAACCCTCGAGGTTCATGATTTAGATTTGCTGCAAGTTGTAGAATACAATTAAGAATTAAATGCTGTTTCTTTTCACGTCTTAAATCACATGAAAAACCCTACTAGCTAATTGTTGCTCATTAAATGCTGTTTCTTTTCACGTCTTAAATCACATGAAAATCCCTACTAGCTAATTATGGCTGAGCAACTAAACTAAAAAAATCAAAAAATCGATACGAATTGAGTAAACGGTTCGGTTCAGTTCAGATTTATTTTATATAGTTTGATTTCGGGTTGGTTTAAACATTTAAATTTTTTAATTTGGTTCGGTTTGAATTTTTCATATGAAACACATTTGTTTCATATTGAACTGAACAAACAATTTGGGTCAGTCCAGCCGGTTATCCACTTATCCTTACTCATAAGAGGTAAGCCCAAATGCCTAATTAAAGTAAATACAAAAAACCTTAAATCTAATAATATTTTCGATTTATGAAAAACCGCATTACCGAACCAAAAAATCAGTTTTACATATTTCGGTTTTTTAACCATTCAGTTTCGGTTTAAATTTTAAAAAACCGTTTATTGCGGTTCGTTTCAATTTTTAGTAAAAAACCGAACCAAACTGAATACACCCCTATAGCTAATTGTAGTGGCAAATCTAAGAGTGAGTTGTAAATATACAAGACAGATCATGAGCTATTTGAGTTTGATTCTGTCAAAACTTAGTTAATATTCGAATTGAATGGACTCAATTCTAGTTCTTAACGAGTTGAAATGAGCTATTTTATACCCTACTTGAAAAGCTCGTGAGTAATTCGAAAAAATATATATTACATTTTTAATTTTTAAATTATATTATTAATTATATTAACATTTATATGTTGTTGTTTTTTTAAATACAATATAAGATTTTCATGTACTTGAGATTTGAGTTTGTATTCGAACTTAAACCGAACTAGAGTTTAAATTTCAATTGAACTAAGTATGAAAATATTTCGGGTTTTTTCACCATTAATTTGTTTGAAGTAAATGAACCATCACAATTTAGTGAGGGTGGGATGATCTCTTGGCTAGGGATGTCAAACAACTCATACTCTATAATTTTGATTTGAGTGGATTTAATAATATTAAATTTCTGTTAATAAAATTTAAATTCGAATAGATTTAGACTAAAAGAGAACACACTTTAGTATGATATATATATGGTTAAGATCTACTTATACAATATAAAACTCTTTAGTTATACATAGATTTAGGATCGTTGGATGAGTAAAAATAGATGACTGATATTGACTCTTTGTTTCTTTTTCCGGTAAATATTTTCTCATTACCTACCGTTAATCTCAGTCACCTATTTTCGCTCCTCCAACGTACTAAATATGTGTAAAACTAAAAGAGTTTTACATTGTGTAACAATATCATATATGAGATATGATTTTGTTACACAATATAAAACTCTTTTAGTTTTATACTGATTTAGAACCGTTTGATTGGATAAACGAAAATAGGTGGTTGAGATTAACCATAGGAAATGAGAAGATATTCATTGTAAAAAAAATAATAAGTTAATTTCAACCTTTGATTTCTTATCGTCTAACTATCATAAAAAGGTTATATATATATATATATATATATAAGTTCAGAGACTTGCAAGTTATCAAAGCTTGAAAGAAGTGGTTAGCTCCCATGCTTCAAGTTCAAAACCCGTTATATGGCAATATTTATTCAAGTCAACCAAATCTTCAAGCTTGGCTACCATGAAGTGTTGAACAATTTTTTTAATATAAATAATTATAATTAAAAATATAAGGGGGCAGTCAATATTATTTTCTGATTACATTCAAACATAAAATCAATACTTATTAATAAAACTAGAAAAAGAAAAAAAATATCATCAATTCTCTTATTGACATAGTCTGCCAATACTCTACTTGTCGTACATTGTGTACATAATAAACCAAAATTGTTTAAAACTAAATTAAGCATAATGTACATATCTACACAAACCTCGTGGCTTTCAAGTTGAAAATAAATATTAAACCCTTAAACCGGTGGCCGGCTCGGGTCGGGCACGGCTCCGATCGGAAACGTTGAGGTACCTTCGCCTGCCACCTTCGGGGATTTTACGGAGGATGCCCGACCGAAAAACGGTGGTTTGTTACTAAACACCCACCGGTCCGACTTAGCTCCACGGTCCAGCTTCCCTCGACGCGAACTCCTTTCCCTTGGCAACACCAAGCTTGTTGCCCGGTTCAACTTTCGGTTCATCAATTGCTTTCGGACATCGGCCGGTAATCGTAGAGTGAACCGCTCCGTGTTCTCTCCCGGTTGGACCAAAGAGTGAGATCGTAAGAAGAAAAGTTTACGTGGACGGCCAGATCTTGAGCCACGTGTACTGTTTCGATTTAGAGTTGCGTTCGAATTATTTAATTCAGCTTCCGAGTTAACTTGACCCTCTAACTCACTATTAACCTCGTTATTATTTATCGGCCTTTCCTCCTCCGGTTCCATATTACCGCGTTCGTTCTGAGCCTCGAGGTCTGTCTCGGCGACGGTGTTACTCTGCGCTGTGAGTTGACTCACGGGATCACCGGGTCGAGGGACGAGATTAGCTCTACAGACGGGGCAAGTAGTGTGAGAAGCCAACCAAGCGTCGATGCATTCAGGGTGAAAAACGTGGTCGCATTTGGGTATCAAACGCAGCGTTTCGTCGTCTTCGAATTCATTCAAACAAACAGCACACTCTAAAGCTCCTGTACCGATCTTATGATCCTTAACCTCGGAGTAAACCATGATCGGGAAAGTCTCGATCACCGACGCTTCGAGTCCGCGCCCACGCATCGAACGCCCTGGTCCGCCGTTGACTGGAAGGACGCCGCGACTGGTGGCGTCGGAACATTTCCGGATGTAAATCACGAAAAGGCCGACAAAGAAGAAGGCCGCGACGAGAACGATGATGACTATGGCCAGGGAAGGGTTTACACTGCCATAAGAGTAACTGTCGTCGTTTTGGTTCAAGTCCTGGGCGGCGCAAGGCGGCGGAGAGAGGAGATGCAGGAAGAAGAGTGAGAAGGAAAGAGAAAAGATTCCATGGCGGACGGTGTACGGCATGGTGAGAAAAGGAGCATCTGTGAGAGGATAGGAGGAGGAAGGTGTTGGGTTTTAAATATGAAGAAGGAAAGGTTGGGGAAATCACAGAATCTGCATCATTTGCATTTTAGTCTTTGCATTTCATTTTCATTCTTTATTTTTAATTTTTATTCATTAATTTTTTTAATCAAGTTTGACTGTGTGTTTTGTGTGACATTTTAATCATATTTATATAATGAAACGGATAATTATTTTGATAGGCTGATTTTCTATTTCCTTTATTAATTATTTTAATTACTTATTATATTAATTAAAGATATATAAAGATCTATTAAAATAAGAAAGTTTATTCTATTTATAATACTATACTTTATATTTTTTATTTAAAATATTTAACATTTTATTTTATCAAAAATCAATTGATAATTAATAATATATATTTATAATAAGTACAACACCAATCTTAATGTTTATTAAAATGGACATTTTAATCTTTATTCATTTTTTTAGCATTTTGACTCATAACGTTTTAGTTTGAGTTAAAAAAATTTATATAAATGGAAACAATTAGTTAACACACGATTAACACTTTAAAATATGAAGTTTTTACCGTAAAATAAACGTTAAGGGTCAAAATGTTCCAAAAAAATAAGAGTCAAAATGATTATTCTGTCAAATATTAAAGGTATTTTTGTCATAAAATAAAACTTTGAGGCCCAAAATACTCCAAAAAAATAGAGGTCATAATGACTATTTTATTATTATTGGAATTATTTTTTTAAAATTAACCACTTGTATCTTATCTATTGACCGACTATTCAGATCATGTTTTGCAAAGACTCGTCATCAGAGTCACCTTCCCTATCCAATTTATTCTATTAGCAAATACCCATATTTAAATTTTTGTCATTGTTTAAAAAATATAATGTTTGGCTCTACTAAATCTAACTGATTGTTAATATTATTTGAATTATTTAGTCATGATAATCTAATATTTATCATTGGTTTACTTTTTAGCTTTAATCAATTACAGAAACTCTACTACTTGTGTCAATAATTGCAAAAAACATATATATAAAATAAAAATTCAGCTTTAAATATTGATAATTATTAGATATGTGACATTCTAGAAGAATGAAATTCCAAAATTAATGGTGCGTCGAATATAATTAATTAGGGGTCTGTGGCAGCTATGCAAGGCCCATTACATTCACAGGTCCCACTTGTAGAAATTGAAGCTATCATCCATGGGTTCGATTATCTTCTATCTATTACTTATTTTTAATATAATTATAATTTGTATAATTATAAATAGAATGATAGAAGATTTATATAAATTAAATAAATTTATGTTGAATTTTTAAATAATAATTTATATTTTTAAATATTTTTTCGACTGCTATTAAAAAAATTTCACTAGGAGACTTCCCTACTAAAATTACGTGTGCGACGCGAGTCGGTCCAGATTAATCTGGACGAAACCCTGAACTAAGAGGACAACCAAAAAAGATTTTATAATAAAATCTATCTATCTATCTATCTATCTAGGGTAAATATAAGTTAATATTTGTTCAAAGACTCTCAATCCTTTGATAATAAACTCGAAACCTCAACAATAACAACAGATTCTTTAACCACTAAAGTCGCTTAATTCGTATTATTATCTAAATATATATTAACAAATAGTTGTTGAGTGCACATTAAAAATATTCTAAACGTGCTTAATGGTAGGTATTCGAGTTTGTGATATTTGGATCTGATTAATTAATTTTCGGAAATTGAAATTAAAGTAATCCCCCAAAGGCTGCTGCTGAGTGCTGAAATTATCCAAAAGAAAAGAGCAGCCAAATTTAGACTTTGATGAGGTGGCATACTAATTAATTAAGCTAAGCAGTTAGGCAATGCATTTACTCTTCAAGATTCATTTAAGATCGAAGTTATGTTATTGTTTACTATTGTTAACAAAAAAATTAAAAAAAAAATTACTTCCGTAATTTTTTAATATTAATTTGTGTACATAAAGGTTAAAAATTTAACGGTGATATCAACGGTTTAATATGACATCTTGAACCCTAAACTTTATAAGTCGAATTTAATATGCTACAAAGACAATCATTTCTCGACTAGACAACAAATAAGCTAAGAAGATAAATCTATCATGACCCAAAGCGCCCAAAACTTAGTATATACAACTAGATTTTATTTCCCTTCAAAAGGAGAAACACTCGATTCTTCTAGCCAGATCTCTTAGAATACATCCTTCTACTCATATAAGGGGTGAATCGCGACCGATCTACTAACACGCCACCGTCTTCCACTAACACGATCATTTTAAACTACCACCTCACACTTTCAACATTACCAAAATACAAATGGTCATTTAACTAATGATGAACATACTAAAGAAAACATTCAATTTAAACGATATTGATAGTTTGAGGATTCAATTTGAATATTTTATAATTTAGGGATCAAATTAAAATCTAAATATAATTAGCTCATAGTTTTATAATAAAAAAAGTTCAATATTATATCAACAAGATGATATATCTACTTGTTGATTGTAAACTGAGCCTAATGAAAAGAAAGGTCATTCAATTATATGGATAAGGTTGGTGAAGTCAAATTGTCTAGAAGGTGAATTTATATGACCAATTGATGATAGTTTAGTGTTATTTCTCAATTCGTGGCAGCCATCGAATACTATATTTACTTTGGTCCAAGTCTTATTGTATGTATATTTTATGATTTACATTTAGAGTTTGTGATTTTAACTTTCAATAATTTTAGGATAAATGACATATTTAGTTATTTATCTATTATTGCAGTTCCATTTTAGCCACATAACTATTATGTTTTAAAATCGTACTTGATGTTTTGTTTTTGTTTTGTTTTGGTCAACCGTCTTTAAAAAATTAACGGTGATGTTGGTGTGTCATCATAAGATAATGACCGCCGTTATTGAAAAAAATAGTACAACAACATTTATGTTTATTTTTTAACAGTGGTTGAATAAAGCGTAACCTTAGGTATGATTTTGAAATAAAAAAGTAGTTGGGTGACCAAATCGGAACTATAAAAATAGAATGATGACTAACTACATAGTTTACCCATAATTTTATCAAGTACAACTTATGTTTTTAAAATTACTACTGCACCTGTCACCAGTTAATTATTTTCAATATTCTTTGTTGCTTGAAATGCATCTTTGAGTTGGTCTCCCCTTGGTTTATGAATAAGGCTGCGAAAAATTGCTGGATTTCTGCCATTTTTTAATATAGTAATTTGTAAGTCTTTGAAATATGATTTGAAAATGGTGACCAAGTCAGTCAACCAGCAATTTAAAAAGGAATAATAATATGAAGGATAACTACTCATTTAATATATAAAATATTAGTTTTAGTCTATTTTAGTACTTAAACTTTTATTTTTTTTAAAATCATACCAAACGCTTAGTTTTTGTTTCTTTTTAGTACTCCGCCGTTAAAAATTTAATAGATGAGCTTGTCGACCGCTGCATCTACAGTCGTCGGTTGTCGCATCCTTTGGTCGATGAAACCCAAACTTTCAAGCCTGCACATTTTTGACCCCCTAAATGTGATTTTGACCCCCGTTTCACCGGTAAATGCCTCAATCTCCCCAAATCGAAGATGAACTCTTTGATTTCTTCATCTTCCGATCTCCATGGTCCACTTTCAGATGGGCTTGAAATTAAACTATGTTTGTCAACTTGTCATTCTCTTGTGGTCCACCATTCAAATTGGTTGTCCGTCCACCGGAGCTATGCCACATCAGCCCGTCCATTCAGTTTTTTACGGCGGTATACTAAAATGAAACAAAAATTAAGCGTTAGGTATGATTTTGGGAAAAAAAATAAAAGTTTAGATACTAAAACAGATCAAAACTAATAGTTTAGGTGCTAACTGCATAGTTTACCCTTATATAAAATGTGTAGATTTACACTTTAGAATATATAGTAAAATGAATTATTTTATACTTAATTTTTTATATTCAACCTATCACGATGCTTCAAAGGTAAAAGAGAAAGTTATTCTTTCTAGATATCTTGGACTCGAGCTCATGCATATGTATATATTATTAATACATTAATTTTTTTAATAAATACTATCTTTTAATCACTCCACACTATTTTTTAAAAAAATTATCTTCGTTTTAAAACATGTCATGTGTTAAATAATGTGTAAATTTGAATCTAATTACTTTGAATTAAATTTTTGACCAAATATTTTTAGATGCATGGTAATGATTGTTTATCAAAGTCTTTTATTTAGTGTATAACAAAATTATTTACTTGATTTAAATTATATTTTATTTTAAATTTTCAGAAATAATATTATTATAAAGAAAAACTTCAAACTTCAAATATGAATAATATATATATATAATTATTTATAGAATATTCTTGATTGTTCATTATTAAAATTTGGTCAAGGATTGAGATACATATTAGTCCGAAAAAATTGGCTTAAATTCAGTTGATTTGAGAGATTTTATAATTTAATGAACCCAAAATTTTCTAGAGGTTAAATGAAAAAAAAGTTTTTACAATTAATTGTAAAATAAATGATATTAACAATAAAATAGTATTTACTATTATGATTTAGGTATAATGATAAAACTTAGTTTTATTTTTTTAGCTGAACTTTCAGTTTTAAGGTTTCACATTGACTAATCTGGACCGACCCGAGTCGCACACTTGGCTCTGGTTGGTGAGTCTCTCAACAAGGATTTTTTGCATACACAAGGACTTGAACACGAGAACTTACTTAAACGATATCAAGCTGTTTACCACTTAAACCAACCCTATTGGTATAAAATTTAGTTTTATACTTTCACATTTGTTTTGTTAATTTGACTATTATATTTAATTAAAATTAACATTCACCATTTTAAAAAAGTAAAGTCATGAAAAATATTGATTATATATATATTTTTAATGATTTTGACATGGTAATTCACATGACGGTTTATATATACTTTATCATCTTTTGATATTATTTATTTTACATGTCTTAAATATATAAATAATTAAAAAAAATATTAAAAAAACTCATAATTTAAAATACGTATAGAATTTAGAGTTAGGAGAATTGCAAGTGGGAAAGCCCAAAAAACATAGGTCCATAAAATCTTGGATATTTTGGTCATAGGAAATGTAAATTATGCAATTTTCCTATTGTATTTTGGGCCTATTATCATAGTTAAATTTTGCAAGTTCTTACAAAATTCCTATAATGACATGAATTGTATAATACAATTTTGGCATAATAATAATTTTTTTTATATTTTTATCAAATGATTTTTCAAATTTAAATTTGACTATTAAATTTTTAGAGTTAATTGTATCACATGTTCTCAAAGTATTACTCTCATTTTAAATTGGTCCCTAAACTTTTAAATATTTCAAATTCATCCCTAAACTTTTTTAAGTCAAGATTAGGCATGTAAATGAATCGACCGTTCAACAAACCGTTGGAAAATGTTCGGCGGGAAGTTCATTTATTTACTAAACGAATGAACATGATTAAGATTTTATGTTCGTTTAATTAAATGAACGAACACGAACAAAGGGCTTGTTTGTTCATTTACGTTCGTGAACGTTCGATAATATGTTCCTTTATGTTCGTTCGTTTATATAGAACCCAATCTTCAAACCCGTTTAAAATATTAAGACCTAATAAATTCTAATCTTAAACCCAAATAAAAAAATACTTTTAATCAATTAAAGAAAATATAAACCCTAAAATTATTTGTATTTTTTTTCACAAATACAAACCCAATTAATTTTATGTTCGTTCATTTGTTTGTGTTCGATTATCATTTTAACGAACGAACATGTACGAACACGAACAATGTACATTTCTCAACGAACAAACACGAACAAGAAATTTCGTTCGTTTAGTTGTTCATGTTTGTTCGTTTGTTCGACTAAAGCTAAACGAACGAACATGAATATATCCTCGTTCGTGTTTGTTCGATTCGTTTACCAGCCGAATCAAAACCTTAATATATAAAAATATATTTATATATACTAAACATGTTAAGTTCACGTTACAACATTTAATTTAGGTTTTCCTTTTCTTTTGCAATTAATGAGTCAACTTGGTTTTAGGGTCAATTTTGATCTCTCTAGGCTTCTATCTATCTAGCCCTTTGTTAATTTTGGAATTTTGTTAAGGTTCAAAGCAACAATTATTATCACATAAATCGTAATCATGACAATTACTTGGTAATTAAATTATATAACCATGGCTCCCCCACCCTATTTTACTCAAATAGCAACATCCACCAACAAAATTTCCCCAGAAACTATACAATATCATGGAAAATAATTTCACCATATATGTTACAGTGGGACCAAAAGTACCACAATTTTATAAAAAATACAGATTTATTAATATATTCTTGTATCATGTTCGGATTTCCTCCAAGAGTTATATTTTCATTGTCATTTTTTTTAAAAATTTCTCAAAAAATTTAGAGTTTCATATCTTTCCATCAACTACGGTCCCTAATGTGATTATTAGTAGACCTATGTGATTTGCCAGCTAAGTCTATCATCTGATAGTCAAATCTATTTACATTGGTAACTTACGAATAGTCATCGTCATCATAGGTTTTAACACCAAATTTAAGAGTCGGCATATAAATCACAATGCAAGGCAAGAATGAACTCTCTCGCCCTAGAGACATAGTTAGGACCAAACACTGAGGGGAATTAAATTGTTTTATAAAAAGAACAAGATTCTATTGAGTATTTAATTTAAAAATTGAGATGAAAAAATATTTTATTTAATTAATATTTAAATTAAAAAGACCTAACATAATATTATATCAAAAAATTTGGAAGGGACAACAACAACTCCTTAATATATTTGTCTATTGTTTCCCTAACTCTCTCCTTACGGTTTATTCTCTCTTCTCACTCTAATGAATAACTATCAGCTACTCTTCACTCAAATCAGAAAAAATAATCGTCAAAATCACCACAGCCTTGTTTCTCCCGTCAACTGTTATGTATATATTAAGTGGTCGGTGCTTGTGTTTTAGCTTTTGAATATGTTGTAAGAAAGAGAACAATAATGAGAGAAATAGAAAGTGATGAAATTTTGCAAACTTGGAAGAGTTTATATATATATATATATATATATATATATATATATATATTCCACCTTCTCGTATCACAGTTTGATAGAATGAAAAAACATGGAGAATGATGAAGACACCCATGATTGGCCACATTCGGAATGGCATGGGACCCTAGTGATATGGCCGAGGTACCTAAAACAAAAGCTCCAACTGCACCAAATCAGAAAGAAAAAAAAAGGACCGAACACGAGCCTAAGAAGAACTGTTTTAACTGTTATAATTGCATTACTACGATCGAAGGCTCCCTTGCTTGCCTAGGCTACTACACTACTGCCCCAACGTACGTCAACGTCCATCACCTTTAAAATATAAAGCCAAAAACTATTGCTTGAAATGTAAGGTGAGGTAAGGTACCCCCAAACACAAAGGCCAATATTTGTCGATTGAAACCGCTCTGGTTTTGATGTCTTGTGCCGTTGTTTCTTCAAAATTGGTGGGGTACTATCTTTGGATGCCATGTTGTATGGCTATGGATCGTCCATGAAGGTACCCTTTCCAAATGCATGATGACAAACTAAGTCATCTTTATGTCATTTCTATCCAACATGTGGGATAGTTATGTTATACAACAGTATAATATAAGCTTAAGAAAATATGCAATCGAAAATGTTAATATTTTTTTAACATTTTCAGTAGAACACTATCTAAAATGTTAATTTCGTTACCTAATATGTTAATCTTTTAACATTTTTACCTAATATGTTAACCTTTTAACATTTCCGAGAATGTTACTTTTTTCATAACATTTCTAGTAGCAACCGGAAATATTAAAAATATTAACATTTTAGGTAATGAAATTGACATTTTCGGTAGCGCTCCAGTGAAAATGTTAAAACAAAATTAACATTTTCGGTTGCATCTTTCCTTTATCTTATATTAGTCTGTCTTTCTTTAGACATTCTCGTGGGAAATGAGTTATGTAATCATGGCAAAGATTGTGTTCAGCGGCGGATCCACAACTTTTCGAAGATAGATATATGCTCATCTTAAAATTTGATTTTTCTTCAAATAATTATTTATTTTATTAATAGTGTTCACCTTAAAATTTTATTCGTGTCTATCTCATTCAAAAAATTTCACGTGATTAATATATGTGTCCATTCTTAAAAGTATTTATTGGTACGTAAGTGATCGTTTTTTTTTAATCTTTCGACGGTATACAGATTGTAAGATCTGCAGATTTGTGAACGACAGACACTATAGTTTTCTGCATGCATGCAAATGCCCATGTGTATGTGCTTAGTTCAATGGTCTTTTACAAGCTGTATAGATTATTCGTAAAGTACTGTGTTTGGAATGTTATGGAAGACTATATATATATATATATATATATATATATATATATATATATATATATTAATCTAAGGGCTGAGGAAATGAAACGTGGAAGGTTCTACACCACAAGTTCAAGTCGATGGTATTTTTTTATGAAGTTAATTTTTCATAAATGATTGAGAGATGTGATAACTTATAAGAAGAGAAATACAATTTTACTTGTTAAACCTAATTTGGGTTTTCTTTGAATTTCTTTCACCATAATGAGAGGGAATCTCATGAGTATATATATTTTATTTTTTTTATATTTATTTTACTATTTATATTTAAAATTGGTGTTTATAATATATATTTTTTTAAAAATAATTTAATTAAAAATATAATACGTCTTATTACTATATTCTACACTTATTAATAATATATTATACCTCTTTCACATAGTGTCACTTCTTCACATATGTTTATTGTCATTCTTCTCCACGAAAAGTTTCTAAGTCTCCGGAGTTTATCCAAAGATATCTCAAGATTCACTCGTAGATATTTTCATTATTCACTTCACTTGGTTGTAATCCATTGACATGATTGTTGTCAATCAACCCATCATCAGTTAAATTTATTATTTGATACTAATCACCTTACTTGTCAGGTGTCGTCAACCTTAGGACAGACACCAGTCATCCTACAATCTCATGTCATGAGCATATATACCCGCACAAGCAACTCTAGGAAAAATATATTAAACCACACATATCATTCATCATCATCTTTGGTTCTTTTTTCTTCTCTCTTAAGAGTGGTTGAAAGAGATTTTGATCACTTTAATGATATGAATCTCTATAGATAATTACTTTAACATTCTTTTTATGGTGGGCTCATGTCCTCACATTCCAATAGCAAAAACACTAAATGCAATTGAAGGTTGAAAGACATGGAGAAACTATAGAGATTAATTATTATTATGTCATGGAAAAAAGGTATTGGTCCGCGCGTAATTGAGATATAAAATACCCAAAGAGTGTCGAGAAGATTTTGATTGGAAGTGAATCAAACTTTTTTGGTGTATGATAATTTCATGATAATAATGAATCAATGCAATAGTATATCTTTGTAGGGTAGGTAGGTAGGTAAGGATTGTTGGCAATATGCCCATATAGATTTGTTTTTGCTTTTAGTCGACATTGGTCTCCTTTTCTTTCCCTTTTCTAACAAAATTCTAAAATTCAATTTGTTAATATAGAGTAAAAAATGAAAAAAAATCCCTGGCTAGAGATCCGTAACAAGGATAATAAAGTTCCCTTGCACACTTTGATCCGGTTCCCACAACACATTCCTAAGCATAGTCTATAGTTTGGATGGCGATTTTAGATAGACTATCCTCTCGTGATCGACTTTTTCGCATGGGGATTAATACCAATGGGATTTGTGTTCTTTGTAATGAAATGATGGAAAGTAGGAATCATTTGTTCTTTGATTCTTCCACTGCCTCTGTTCTCCGAGAAAAAATTCTGCTCCTAAACAAGCTTAACAAAACATTCTCTCTTGGGAGGACATGGTAATTTGGGCTTGTAACACATGGAAAGGTAAATCCCTCATCTCTACTATCCTTAAACTTGCTTGGTGTGCTAACATTTATGTTTTGTGGGAGGAACGTAACCGAAGAATTTTCAAGGGATGCTCCAGAACTGCCGAGGAACTTCTCAACATCATCAAAGACTTTGTTGGCATTAAGCTTAGGGGAAAAAACATTAATATGTTAGATTATGTAAACTCCAACCTTTGTACTTCTTGGGGTATCTATTAACCGATCGCTCTTTTTGTATTCAAGTAATTGTGTTCAGTGATTGGAAATTGTTTTGTAGCTGACATTGATTCTTTGGGTAATAAAATTATTCATTTATCCCAAAAAAATGAAAAAAATCGATTATAATCGGAAATCTTATTGAGAGTGTAAATTTTTAAGTTGAACATAGCAATATTTTTTGTTGTAAGCCCTAAATCCTTTTCGGTTGCCACCGAAAGTATAAATTTATATAACTTTTTAAGTTGAATAAGATATTACTTTAGATTGAAAACCGTCTTAAATTAACATTACATTTTACTCCAGGCAGCAGAAATATCTCTTTTTAAGTTTTAACTTCTCAAAATTTAATAATTCAAATTCTAATATTTTTAAATACAATTTATACATACACTTATCTATATAATATAGATTGTAAATTGTGTTTGTATAAAATAAGCTGCTTTAGTAAAGTTTACAAATCATTGAGACCCTACAAAGTAGAAAGATCACGGACAAATACATAATTTTATGTCGGGGAAGTAAATTTATAAAATTTTAAAGAGAACAACCTTATAAAATTTTAAGAAACGAATATAGATTTTTAATTGAAAACATTTAAAATTTATAACAATTTAAAATTTTTAAAATGACTATTGTCTGTCGTCGACTCCATTCCATCCATGAGAGTGGGTGCTTTTTCACATGAAGAAAGGATTAAAAGTAATGAGTCTTCATCACTCTCCCATCTTCCAGATATCCTTTTGTTTTTCCACATGAAGTAAAGATAAAGCAATATCTCCAGACACCTTCCCCCACAAAACACACACAAAATATAATAACATATACATTCATTACAAGACAGCTGGGGGGGAATACATTGTGTAATGATTATCTCTTGTTGGAAACTTGTGTTTTGCCATAGTATTTTAAGTGTAAAAATGTTGTTCCATAAAGGAAGCGAAAGAGAAAGTGAGGGGACATTGAGCAGCCACTGCAATGAAAGCTGTCCATGTGTTTGCTTTTGGAATTTAACCAGACAGCTTTTTCATGTTTGAATATTGTTTCAAAGTTTCGCCATTTCATTGAGTTAGGTCTGCTCCCACAAGTTCTTGTAAGGAATAAAAAACGCTATGTAATTAGCGGAAGAAACATTGTATTGGAAAACTCACCATTGTGATATGCCGAGGAGACGAACAAATTTAAGTGGAGACTGATGCAAAATTTTACGTTACGGGACGTATTTATAAGATCTTAAGAGATGTAAAAAAATATAAAGAAAATATATATAATATATAAGAATTTAAAATTTCAGGAGATGGTTGTTCCATCAACACTCTCTTCGATTGATCCCTGAACTTAATGACTTGGATATTGTGTTAGAAAACAAGTTAGCATGCAGCATGTTATTTATTTGGGGACTAAATCACAGATATAAACATACAAGAGGGACCAAAACCAGAAATTGACCGCTTCTAGGATTTAAAAGTAAAGAATATACAATAGGGTGTTTTGCCTTAATATATGCCATATGAAGTCCTCTCAAGGGGTCACCTTAATCAAAATGTCATTTGACATAAAGTGCAATGGTGTCGGTCACTGCTAATAATGCAAAAAGTGACCCATCTTTATAGGGATCATACCATTAAAAAGTTCTCCCCTATCTATACATTGTTTTCTAAAAACTCAACTACCTGTCATACATGCAAATATTACTAGTTCATATGGAAAGTATGTTACTGATAATTTTTTTAATTACAAATTTGAGGAAAGGAATTAAATAATGTATAGACAGTTTTTATATAATCATCCTAGTATTATATATATATATGGGTAAATTAATAATAAGATTTTAATTGGATTATTGATATTTTAATTTATCAACCATATTATTTAATTATTTAAATACTATCAATCAAATGATCACGTGCAGTTAATTTTTGACGAGAGAATTAGCGAGACTTTTAATAAAATTGATATAGTTATATATTTCTTCATCATTACTTATACATTTTATCGATTTGGTCTCATATCATTAGTGATACATGTCATCATCTGAGATTAATTTTAGAGTAAAGTACACAAATGGTCCCCCGACTATAGGATACTGATTTATTGAGTCACTTGACTATTAAAAGTTACATAGTAGTCCCCTGACTATAGAGAATTGCTTTTTTGAGCCGCTCGACTATTAAAAATTACAAAATAGTCAACTGACTATTCATATGTTCCAAACTCGTCCATTTTCGTTAAAAAATAACTGTAATCTGAGTTGAATGTTAACTTACTGACTGAGATATAATAAAATCTTTAATTATATTAACTGACATGTCAACTTTTATGTCAAAATTTAGCTTGATTGACAATAATTAAATAATGAAATGGTCTAATTGACACAATTGAATTATCGATGATCATATTGGAATCCCCTCATTGTTTTTCTTAATAGTTTGGGGTGATTACACGGGTAATATATTTTCATAATATTTTTTAACCATTGACAACACACAAATTACAAACGCAGCTGCTCGAACTCAGAACCTCAAAGGAGAATAACACTCCCTCTAATCACTGAGCCACTTAAGTGGCCATTGGTGTAGTTTACCCCACATATGTGTGTGTATGTATATATATATATAGTTAGGTAAAACCGTGTATACGTGATTGACGTACATTACTAGTTTTGGTTTAATTAAAGAAAGATATGAGCTGTTATACAGAAGGAAGCCTCACAGCATCAAGTTCATTAGGGGACAAACCCTAAAACCAGAGCTGAGGAGCTGGAGGGGGATGGTTCCAGCCCGTCGGTAACAACAAAATCTACCCTCTTTGAAAAATCTTTACCTTGAACGGATACTGACAAAGTCGCCGGTATCTTCATCACGATCTATATATATAAAATATTGTAAGTATTCATGGAACCAAATCAATGGAGTGGCATTTGTTCAAACCCTAGCTAAGATCTGACCAAACGGCTAAGTGGTTCGACATTTGGGGCGCCAATGGCCCCCAGTCACTTTAATGTATCTTACCGACTCCCTGCGGAACGGGGCATAGTATGCATGCATTTCATGACCTTTCTCTCTCTCACACACACAAAACCCTAATTAAAAACCAAATTGTATATATATATATATATGGGATAATATCCAATTATACAATGTATTTGTTTTAGTTTTACACAGATTTATGATAATTATACGAGTGAAAATAGACGGTTAAGATTAATAATAGAAAATGAGAAGATATCTATTGGAAAAATAAAACAAAGAGTTAATTTCAACTGTATATTTTCACCCATCCAAATGTCTTAAATCTATGTAAAATTTAAAAAAATACATTGTGTAAGTTGATACAAACCCTTTATATATGTATAGAGAGAGATATATGTATATCTTTGAGTGGTCGTGTGATATTTTCACTCGTTTAGTTGGTATATAGGTTGTAGATAATGCAAATATGTGGTTTTGACTTTCAAGAAAAAGATAAATAAGTTTTAGGGCATGCTAGGGGCCAGAATATTGTTCCATGGCTGACCGAATCCTATACGTGCCATATTAGGATTTAGGGGGAGGGGGGGTACTTTGCTCCCATCCTTGGATCCTCTCCCTTTGTTAGTAAAGTTGTCCCTCAAATTACTTAGTTCTAGCATTTGATGCATGGGTTTATATTTTCATATATAATTTCATATATTATCGGTGAATTGAAATTTTAATGATATAGATTCAATTTAAGGTTGATAATAAAGTGAGATAACTTTTTGTTGATTCAATCTGATCTGATTCCTAAAAAAAGTCATTGATTCAAACTAGATATGTCCCAAAATGTTAGAACTATTAAAATATATAAAATAGTCAAAATTAAAAATAAAAAATTAAAGGAGGGTATACCAACTACCAGTTGGTCAAACATGATGAAATGTTAGATTTTTAAACAAGATCATGGGTTTGAATTTTAATATTGTGAATAAAGAAAATTGAATTTAGAGGGTTGTCCTCATAATAGGCCTCTATCGTGTACAATTCTAATTAGTTCATCAATGAATCATATATCAACAATTATACCAATAATATTTAAACTTTAAAAAGATGGAATTTTGATAATTTTTTTAGGGTAAGGTGGAATGAGTTTGACCTAAAGTTCATCCAATCTGAGCTTGAAAATTTTAATAAAAATTTATTTGCCCTAACTTAAATCTATATTGAAAAAAAGTATACCTATATAAAGTTAGATTAAACCAGATGAATTTGGATTTTTTTTTTCATTCTTAAAGTCTTCCTAAAAAGAAAATACATTAAGTTTTTAAAAAATTGATATTATTAAAAGGTATATTCATCTTGTCAAATTAATTTTAATTTATACCTTTTGTAAAGTTAAAAATGTATATATTTGGCATGTTTTGGCAGCATGGA
Source organism: Hibiscus syriacus (assembly GCF_006381635.1). Taxonomy (NCBI): domain Eukaryota; kingdom Viridiplantae; phylum Streptophyta; class Magnoliopsida; order Malvales; family Malvaceae; genus Hibiscus; species Hibiscus syriacus. The sequence goes on along the minus strand of NW_024063152.1, from coordinate 303,310 downwards.
CTAGTATTATATATTGTATAAGGTTATATATATATATACTATTATTCCTTTTGTTTCGATCTATATAATATATAGTTTTAATTTTTTTTAAAACATATATAATATATAGTTAAAAAATATTTTTGAAATATATATATTATATTGTTTATATTATTATTATTATTATTATTTATTTTATTTTAATTTTTATTTTAATTTTTTTTGTCCAGGGTCCAATACGTCTAAAGTGGGCAAGAGCCCAAGTTAAGGTTCGTGTCTAGAACAGAGCCTGACATAGCCCAAAAGGAAACTAGGATTTCCAATGATATTCAGCCAGGTGCCGCACAAGCTGCACACGTGGAAGCCACGCGCAGATCGAAGCCAATAGCCAGCGAGATTTCCGACCACTCACTAACGAAACGAATCGGTATGGAAATAATCCCGACTAAATCGGGACTGACCCATCCCGTTTAGCCGGTTAACTGCGAACCCACTCATTTCGGGGATCGAAACGGCCCCTTTGAGGGCTATAAAAGGAGCCCCACCAAACCACGGTGAGAACACATCAACGGCGAAGAACCCAGACCAATACCAAAAAGATCGAATATCAGAGAGCAACACAGAGACAAAAACAAGAGAAAAACCGTAAACACAAGCAACCAAACCACCAAGCAAATACAAATAAAATAGCAACATAAACACAAAAAACCACTCGGAGAGGAAGAAACCCCCGGGAGCCGAACCGTTCTTCGAGAAAGGTAAAAACAGAGAAACTAAAACCTAGATCTACGCCGATTTGTAGAGATTTTGGGGATTTGGGTTGTGGTTTTGGTTTCTTGGGGTTGAGGGCGGCGACTGGAGCGGTGGCGAGCGGCGGAGTTGCAGCCGAGAAGGGTTACTAGCCTTTGGCCGGTCAATTTTGGGTGAGAAAGTGTTTGAAAGGTTTTGGGAGTTTTTTTGGAAATGGTTTCAAATGAGTTTTTTTTTTGTTTTTTTCCTATTTATAGGGGAGGGACTTGTGTGTAATTAGCCAATATTTAAATTATTTCCGCAGTCCTTGAACTTTTGAAGTGTAATTCATTTTGGTCACTGTATTCAATTTGGCCTCTGAATTTTCACACAAAAAAATCAGACGAAAATTAGTGTCTACACAATCATATTTTTTTCATTTTTCTTCTTCTTCTTTTGTAATTTATCTTTCATTTCCTGGTAATAAAAACAAGTAAATGTTATATAATTAATCAAAACGAAACCTAAAAATCAGGAGGAAAATAAAAAAAATTGTTCTAATACATTATTATCATTTTACAGTGATATGGTAATTTTATTTTATTTATTTACCTTTCGGGCTTAGTTTGCAAACTACAACACACTTTTATATTAAAAATATTATAAATAAACAATTTTATGTGTTTTAAATTGATATAGATAAAAACATATTTCAAGGTTACAAGTATAATCAATATATTTTTATGTTGTATGACCAAAATCATATTTAATTACCATAACACATAATATAATCTGATAATTGAAATATGTCTAAATCTAGACTAAAGTAACTTTATATATGATTTATATAGAATGCAAATTAAACTAAAATATATCTAAATTGGGAACCCACATATAATAATACATAATAAAACCTAAACAAAATATTTTCAAAATTTTATAACCTCGGTCTTTCCAGCAAAACTAATATATATATATATATATAATCATCAGATGAGTAAAAATAGATAACTGAAATTAACAGTAAGAAATAAGAAGATATTCATTAAAAAAATGAAGTAGTCAATCGCAACCATCTATTTTAGTTTTACATAGATTTAGAATCGTTGGATGAGTGAGAATAGATGGCTGAGATTGACTTTTTTCCCACTCAACATCTTCTAATTTCCTACTATTAATCTCAATCATATATTTCACTCATCTGACAGTTTTAAATCTCTATAAAACTAAAAGAATTTTACATTGTGTAAGAAGATCTTATTCTCATACATATAAGAAGGCATTAAGTAAATAAAATTCTGGGTGATTACAATATAGTATATACTTGAAAGACTCTCAATCCTTTGATAATGAGCACTCAAATACATTGCAGACGTTGTACTCAAACCCGAAACCTTTAGAGATATAACCATCCTTTAACCACTGTGATCGTTTAATTCGTACATATAATTTGATTATTTTAATTATAAATTTGAGGTAGATCATCATTATTTAGACATTGAAGTTAATGAAAAACAAAGAGGAGGAATCTAGCTTTGTTTTATGGAAAGATCCAAATACAAGTGAGACAGGTGGCAGGCATCTACAGATGGTGTCCATTGATAAAAATATTTAATTTAATGTAAATACTTTATTGACCATTGTAGTGGATACACGAAGGCACAAGATGTTGTTAGTTAAGACAATTTTGGTTCTTTGTTAGCATCTAATCCCTAATTACTTGCTTTAATTATTCATTAGCATTCACGACAAAATGATTAAAATTTTAAATTTTAAAAATTAAGGTTAATCGAAATTAGGAAGATGTAATCTTCTTAAAGATTTAAATTGTCAACGTATCTCTTGAACAACAATATTTTTTTAAAAACACTCGAAAAGTTTTTCTTTTTATTTTTTAAATAAAAATTATTTTAAAATAACATTAAATACTGCGGTGATAATATTAAAATTAAGAAATTAATTAATTTTAAAAAAATAGTTTTATCAAACAAGATAATTTATATAGTACACTTGCTTTTATTAATTTATTAAATAATGTTTTAATATAAATCCAGTAATACGTATAAGAATCAATATTTTCAATTTATCAAATAACATCTAAACTAATACTAGATGATAATAATTAGAGTTATAGGGGAGTCGAGTCAAAAAATTTCGAGTAAGTTGAGTTGACGAGTCCTATTTTATAACTCGAAGTTGATTTGGAATTTTTTCAAGTTGAGTCGAGTTTATAAAATACGAGTCGAATTTTTGAGTTTTTGTTTAAATTTAATTAAAAATATTTATAATACTATGATATTTTGATTCCAATTTAAATGACTTTTTTTATAACCATATACAATATGTATATATTTCTTTATATTTTTTTCATATGTGATATACACATATCATATAGAGTAGAGGGACTCGACTCAAACTTAAAATCAATCCACTAATTACTAAAAATTTTGAGTTATTCGAGTTGCATTTTACAACTCGATTTGAATTTGAATTTTTTTGAGTCAAGTCGAGTCAAAAGAATTGATTTTTCGAATGGAGTCGAATTTTGCTCACCCCTAATTAGATATGTCAGTTTTGAACCCGAATTAAATCTAAATATGATAAACTCTATCTGATTATAAAAAAGTAAACAACACAAACTCAAAAGATCAAATTCAACATGATCTATACTTAAAAATATTTAAATCTAAGATGATCAAAACTCGAAATGAATCGAGTATGTAACTTGAAATTACTTAAACCCTAATAACCTACACTTGAACTGGTTAACTTGAATAGAATAAGTTGAATCAATATAATGGTTAGCTTGCTTTTTTTTAAAAGATTTTTTAAATTTGAACTTATCGAGCGGCCTCAATGATAAAAACGAACGTTATTCTTTCTGGAGATCTTGGTTTCGAACAACTGCTTCTATAAGGTGTGTGTACGTTATTGATAAATCAATAAAGTTTTTGAACAAATATTACTTTATAATTATCTTAAACTATTAAAAATGATTTTTCAAATTTCAGATAGATCCATTACACATTGACTGACTAATTAAAAAACTGATTTTTCATGCTTGTGGATGACTATATTTTTGGATTTATTCTCTCTTTTCCATTCATAAAATCTTTTGGATTATTCTTTCATAGCTGGCTTAAACTCTAACCTTTGCAAAATTTGGTATGAGGTTGACTTTATAGATATTCAATTTAATTAAGGTTGATTAATTGAATTATCTATTATAAGGACTATTTTGCCATATAGGTCAAACTTATGGACTAATTCGCAATTCATAACACTTAGGAAGCTAAAATAAATAAAGTTTTATGTATAGGATAAGAGAATACTTGTAACTCACCGTATTTCTGAATCAACACATGTGAGTTGGACTGAAGGGTCTATGGATAAATGTAAGTATGTGATTAGATGTATTAAATAAAATTTGAGCCTAATCAAATGAGAATTGGGTCCGATAGGTCACACACACACACACACACATATATATATATATATATATATATATATTATATATATATATATATATATATATATATATATGTTTTTAATTAATTATTGATATCCGATCTATTGACCGACTAATGGGCGATCCTCTCAATCGAGTTTGCTTTATTCGCAAACGCTAAGATTCGAACCTCTGACCTTGCTTAAGGGACATAATGCCTCATCACATTAGACCAACTGGTTGTTGGTATAAATATTTTATTTAAGATCAAACGAGCAACGATCATATAGATAATCAAACCGAGAATAAGGTTGATTTTTCATTGAATTTTGCTTATGATCATTTTGAGACATAAGAACCTATTTCCCATCAATTTTCACTTATAATAATTTTAGGGCCAATAGCCATGCAACACTTTTTCTTTTATTTCCATTACAATGTAGTATTTAAACTTTCTTTTCAATTTGGTCCTTCTTTAATTTAATCATTAATTTACTATCAAATTTATATTTTTAATAAAAATCTCAAATAAATTGGTCCTCAAACTATAACCTTAATTTTAAATTGGTTCTTAAACTTTTGAATATTCCAATTACATCCCTAAACTATAACTCTCATTCTAAATTAGTCATTAAACTTTAGAACATTATATTTTCATCCCTAAACTATGACCCTATTTCTAAATTGGTCCCAAACTTTTGAATATTTCAATTTCATCCAAACATGTAATTAGTTTCAACCATAGTTTAACCTAATTTTTTTTTCAAACATACAATAATATAACTTGGCCTAATGATTCTATTAACAAGGGATGCGAATAGTATATATGTATAGTTTGGGATGAAATTGGAATGTTAAAAAATTTTGGGGACTAATTTAGAATGAAGGTCATAGTTTGAGGATTAAATTGAAATGTCCAAAAGTTTAAGGAATAATATAGAATTATAGTCATAGTTTAGAGATGAAATTTGAACATTTAAAAGTTTACAGACCGATTTGAAATGAGATAATACTTTAAGAGTGTATTATGCAATTAACTCTTAAATATATTTACGCATTGATTCCGGTCCAATTCGGGTATTGACTTAAGGTTCTTCAAGCTGTCATCAATGGAGGAATTAAGAAATTGATGAAGATGATGAAATGAAATGGTAAGATTTTGGGTGGTAAATTCGACGGGGAGGCTTAAGACAAAGGAAATTTTATTTTATTTTTAATGAAATATAAACCATATAATATAAATAAAATAACACTATCAACCAAACTCATCACACATTATTTAAGGTCTAATATCAATGCAAGGACCTCATTTTTCACATTTCTCTATTGGATACACCATTTTGCCAATTTACTTATTTGGTTATCAATTGATTTTCTCAAAAAGAACTCTTGATCAAAAAAAGAAACAGACAACTATAAACGTTAAAATCCCCCTAAAAGGTTATTCCAAATCAAAGTATTATGAGAAATAATTCTCAAAGCCCTGATATTATCGGGGAAGAGTATAAAATACAACTTGTAAATGTAAGGTTAAAAAATGACAGAAATTAATTGTAATTAAAATATTATCAAGATGTAACTTTTTAGATTGGACATGATAATATTTTCGGACGAACAAAGAATGTTACATTTTTCATAACATTTTCGAGTACGACCGAAAATATTACAAATTTATAAAACTTTTTAGATTGTAAACCTTAAAATCATTGTAATATAACATTTTCGGTTTAAATTAAAACATTATAAACTTGTACTATAACTTTTTATATTGAACAATAACATTTTAAGTTAAAAATAATTTTGAATTAATCTTAAATTATTTAGGTTAAAAAACATTTTTTATTTATTAAATTCACATGTCATCTCTGACATACAATGTCGCCTTAACTTTCCATCTCTTTAATCAAAAAAAATTCAATAAAAATAAAAAAGAATTTTATTTCTAAATCTTAGCCATTGTTTGTTGTTTTCCTCACTCTCTTTTTTCATAACATGGCAAGAATCTCTGTAAATGTCAGCCTTTTTCATTTTATCATTGTTATAATTATCTTGTATCAATGTAATTCGTACGACCGTATTATTACCAAATGACGAGGGAACCGGTCGCTTCGTTGTAATTCCATGCATCTCTACGTGCGTGTACTTCACGTGCCGCCTAATTTGGCCAACTCGTGGACCTTATTTGTCGTTGTAATTTTGATGCATTGTTTGAAAGTAAGTTAAATTATATAAGATACCATTGAACTTTAGGTATTGTATTGTTTATATCACTAAACTTTCAATTTCTTCAATTATAATATTAAACTTTGATTTTCGTTTTAATTATATATTTGAATCGTTAATTCATTAATAGTATGATGACATGATTGACGATTACTGATGTTTTTATTGCACCAAAACAACTTTATTTTGAAAGATAAAATATAAATAATCTCAAGTGTAGTTTGATAGCTAGATTATTTTTTTTAAAATACAATAAAAGCTTAAGTTAGTTTGATGGATGAGCTCTAACCTTTTTTTTCCAAAGATGGTATAGAGTTTGAATCCATTCAAATGCAATAATTTAATAATTTTACTCCAACAATACGTCATTTTAGGTCTTTTGGGCATCAAACCAGCCTCATCAAAAGGACATAATTTTGGTGTGACATGAGACAAGCACGTTGAAATTGACAGCACGTTGAAATTCATAGCCATCATTCAAATGCAATAATTTAATAATTTTACTCCAACAATACGTCATTTTAGGTCTTTTGGGCATCAAACCAGCCTCATCAAAAGGACATAATTTTGGTGTGACATGAGACAAGCACGTTGAAATTCGTTAGCCATGTCACCATGTCGTTAACGATTTAATGTTCTAGTGATATAATTGAAACATAAATCAAAATTTAGTACTAAAATTGAAGAAATTGAAATTCAGTGGTATAAACGATACAACACTTAAAGTTCAGTGACATTCTATATAATTTACCCTTAAAAGTATTACTCGCTATTGACAAATATTAAAATTATATATGAATTCTAATTAAATGTGTAACATAATATACAAATTTTAATTTAATATAATTGTATACATGAAATTGTAGTTTTATTTTAACTATACACGTGAATTCATTAAGTGACCTTAGTAATAAAAGATAATGTTATTCTTTTTAGAGAATTCAGGTTCGAGCAACTACGTCTACAAGATGTATGAGTGTAATCATCAAATACTATTAAAAAAGTTATTCATGCGAAACTTTAATTTTAGTTTAGTTATAAATATTTAAACAATTATAAATTTATTTATTTTATATTATATTTCTATAATTCTTTGTTCACACAATACATAAATATAAAACCATAGTACATTAATAAAAATGTTAGCGATTTATGAAATTTAAATCAAATTAAAATTATATATACACCATTATACGTGATCAACATTCATATATTATAATATTATATTACATATTTTACCAAAATTATATAATTTTCTTTTATAAAAAGTCACAAACAAATTTGAACCACTAATTTTTTTTGAAAATGTAATTAAATATCTTTATCAAATTAAAGAAACTGAAAGTCATGTCCATAATTCTAGAAGAATCCAAAAATTAATTAAAGTTCGTAAATATCTTGCATCATTTTCAATATTAATTTCAAAAATGTCATTTTCATATTCTTAAAAAGATTTTTTGGTCCAAAATTAATTTTCATTACATAAATAAAACCAATGAGTAGACAAAGTGTGGCTCACAAGACGAGAGCATGTTAGCTTAATACCTACGAGTAAGTTCAAAAATAGAAATCATATTTATATGCCTTTTTTTTCTATCAGTAGAAGAATAAAGTAATCTTTAGTCCTTAAATTTAATAATTTTCTCAATTTGGTCCTTAAAACAATTTTTGATAAAATACACAAATGGTCCACCGACTATAGGATATTGTTTTGTTGAGTCCCATAACTATTAAAAGTTATAAAATGTCTCCCAACTATATGGCGGCGTTGCTTTGTTGAATCTTTTGGCTATTAAAAGTTACAAATAGTCACCTGATTATTCATATGTTCCAAAATTGACTTTTTTCGTTAAAAAAATTAGGGGCTCAAAAATAATTTTAATTCTTAAATTTGATGATTTTCTCAATTTGGTCCCTAAAACATTTTTCCTAGTCTACGTTAGTAAAAAACATGATTTTTTTTATAAATATAGAGTGAATACAAAATAATATATGTTCAAAGACTTTCAAACATTAGCCTCAACACATGAATTTTTTATAACTTAAAGATGTGACACTGATATTATTCCATATGATGATAATATATCACAGTGACATATCATCAAAATGATTAAAAGTTGAAAAATTTATCAATAAGGTGGACTAAAAAAACTATAAGGATTAAATTAAGAAAAATGTATCAAATTCAAGGACTAAAGATGATTTTATCCTTTGAATAAAATATCATAATTTTATTTTAATATTTTTGGGGTTCATCAAATGCCTTTAAAAGGCTCATTTCTGCAACCCAAAGTTGAAACCCTCAAGGCTAACATCTCCCCCCAACTCTTTTGTTTTTTTGTTCTTGTTTTGGCCTTTGGGTATCTTATTTAAACAAATAATAATAAAACCTTTCTTTTTTGTTTTGTTGTGAAAGAGAAAGCAGCAGCAGCAGAGAAAGAAAATGGCACTGGAAGCTGTAGTTTTCCAGCAAGATTTGTTCGGTTTCAGCGGCAAAGAACTCTACAGCTTGTTGGGAGGGAGTTTGAGCTATGAACAAGACATTGAAGACGACAAGCATTTCCATCATTGCAACCAAACATCCGATGATGCTAACGCTAGTTTTGTTAATGGAGATTATTGGGTTTCTTCTTCTTCACCAACTTCAATGGCTCCACTACCCCATTTCAGTGATGCTACTAACAATAATGTTAATAGATCATCCTCCGATGTCATCGATGATTCGGCGGCGGCGGCTTTTGAAACGACCTCAAGTCGTCCCAAAAGACGTCGGCTCAAAACTCGTAAAAATAAGGAAGAGATTGAGAATCAAAGGATGACTCACATTGCTGTTGAACGCAATAGGAGAAGGCAAATGAATGAATATCTCTCTGTTCTTCGCTCTCTCATGCCTGAATCTTATGTTCAAAGGGTATATTTCATTTCATTACTTGTAATATATATATATATATATATGATAATCATAAGTTTATTGTTTTGATTAGGGTGATCAAGCGTCAATAGTTGGAGGAGCTATCAATTTTGTGAAGGAGCTTGAGCACTGTGTTCAATTGCTAAGTGCTAAGAAAGAGGTGAAGGAAAGATCAGATGGAAGTACAAGTACTAGATGCTGTTCATCACCTTTTGCCGAGTTCTTCACGTTCCCACAGTACTCGACTCGGGGCGATAGTAATTCGAACCCGACTAACGAATCGATGTCTGAGAATCGATCCGCCATAGCCGACATCGAAGTTACCATGGTGGAGAGCCATGCAAACCTCAAAATAAGATCAAAAAAGGGACCGGCACAGCTCCTGAAACTGGTTTCAGGGTTGAGCAGTATGCGTCTCAATATCCTCCATCTCAATGTCACTACAGTTGATCAAACTGTACTCTATTCTCTCAGTGTCAAGGTTAGCATACATACATACATCATACATATAAATGGACTTCAGATTTGTAGTATAATTTACTATAATTGGTTGCAAAAAATGCAGGTAGAAGATGATTGTAAGCTGACTTCAGTGGATGACATTGCTACAGCAGTAAACGAGTTGCTAGGTAGGATTCAAGAAGATGCTATGTTGAATTGAGAATTTACTGCGGTTTTCCATTCCATAATCCCACTGTAATTTGTAATTTCTCTTTAATTTCCATCTTCATATTATATGAAGGCTTTTTTTAACCTTCAGGTTGTTCACTGAAATCGCTTAATTTTTAGGCCAATTTACCATGAACTGTACTAGAAAAATTACTGTTGGTTTCACCAGAATCATGTAATTTTCAAATAATCTAAATTTTATCAAGAATTTTCTTCTCAACAGAAGTTCAAAGGAGACTATATGACCACTTAGGGAAGATGAAGTACTAAAACCAAAGGCTGCCATATGAACAGCTTTAGAAAGGCTAATGGTAAAACTTTTTCCTCCTTTTTGTAAATTGTTTTTACTCGAGCCAGAATTGACAAAAATAACTATGGAAATTTGGGTTGGACCAACAGATTTACCCTTAATAACAATGATTATTGTTATTGTTTTCACTGTATTAATATGACTCCAAAGTTAAAATCAAAATCATTTGTGCATGGAGGAGGATATATAATCACGACCCCGTGAATTTTGTACGATGTTCATTGTCGAATCCCAAGGTGAAAAATAAAATAAAGTTGATATGTTGGTGGGGTTTTGATTCTTTTAGATGGTCGCAGAACGTAGAGGTACTGTTAAAGTCTTTTTTTTTTATTACTGTATCAATTTTGTTAATGAATACTGGAAGAGTCTATAGTTCGTGTCGATTTATTCATTTTTAATTTTTGCGAAAAATTAGGATAGTTCTGCTATACGATAGTCAAATTTAAAAGTTAAAAACGACGACTTTAGAGTACAATAAAAAATGTAGTGAAAGTCATAACATTTTAGATTAAACGTAACCTAAAATATTATATTTTTATTAACTTAACATTTTCGGTTGAATCTAAAATACTACAAGGAATATAACATTTTTCGGTTGCCAATCGAAAATGGGTAACTGAAAATGTTATGAAGAATGTAACATTTTCGATTCAACCGAAAATGTTAGGAAAAAATAACATTTTAGGTTGCGCCTAACCTAAAGTGTTATGATTTTTATCACATTTTCTGTTTCGCCCAAGGTTGTTGTTTTTAACCTTAAATTAGGCTACCGCTCCTTCGACTTCCATGAAAAGTTATAAGTATTATTAATGAATAATCGGAAATTGTTAGTGTTAGGAGAAAATCCCTAATATTTACAAGAAAAAATTATCATTTTATCCCTAAAGTCATATTTTTAAGTGTTGGGATAATTGAGATAACGATGAATGTGACATATAATCAACGATAAACATATGATTTTAGGTAGGAGGCGAAAATAGATTATTAGTAAAAAATATTTAAATTATATAAAAATCTAACATTTTCAATAAAACAACAGCTCCACCGGCCTCCCTTTAATCTATCCCTACTTATAACGAATATTATTATCACAGTACAATAAATTTCTTTCAAATCATGCAATACATGTTTTCTTTGGAAAAAAAAGTTTAATACCCATTTTAACCTTTGAATTATATTAATTTTGTCATTTTGGAATTTAATTTTTTTATGATTCATTTTAATATTTAAAACGATTTTTTTGTTTTATTTACTAAAAATTATTGTCATCTAATAAAACGTGATATATTCTTATTAATAACTTTTAAATTTTAAGATAAATTTAAAAAGAAATGATAGTTTAAGTATCGAAATGGAATAAAAAATTTAAAGTAAACCAAAAAACGAGTATAATTTAAAAACCAAAATGAACATTAATCCAAAAAAATAATAGCTTCAGATATCGTGTGTGTGTGTGTTTTTTTATAATATCATTAAAGCAACGTTAAAATCACATGATAATGCCTTTGCAATGCTATATTTCGAGTTGATAATAATTTTTTTTTTGAATTAATCACTAGTAACCGATCTATTGACATACTACTACAGATCGGGTACTGCAGAGGCGAGACGACCCTCCCAACCCAGTTTGCTCTATTCGCAAACGTCAGGATTCAAACCTCTGATCATGTTTAAGGGACCTAATATTTCATCTCACTAGACCAACTGGTTGTTGATGACAATAATAATTTTTAAATACAACAAATATCCAGTGTAGTGATAATAAGATACATTCAAGGAAAGAATTTTACGAATCCCACCACTGTCACTCTTGGTGTGCTATCTGTAAAGTTCTATGTAAATCCCAATTAGTTCTTAGGTATGCCCTGACCCTGGATTGGGGGAGTCAACCTTGACCTAAACTTTTGTATACCAAAAAAAAAGAATTTTAACTCGAATTTTTAAAATAATATTATTAAAAATAAGAAATATAATTTGAAACAAATTAAATACATCAAAATAACCATAATTTTAAAACTCAAAACATATTAAAATCAAATGTGAATGCAACAAGGCGGTTCGAGGTACAAATCAAAATAGATAGATAAATAAATATGGATTAATAAAGGAACCAACTGTAGTTGAAAGAATGTAAAATGAACCAAGGAGGATGTTTGGTCACTGTATGACTTTACTGATGGACCACTAAATTAACTTATTAGTAAAAATAATATTAATGTTAATTATGGTTAGGGATAGTTTTATAATATTTTAGGATTTGTTTGTATTAATGTGTCACTTTTCACATGCATTGAAGAAGAGTCTAAAGTCCCCATATAGGTGAACCGTAGAATCATGTTTTGATTATATATTATATCAATGTACGGACGATTTTATATTAGGCGTGAATTTGAACTTATTAAATTTTAGGGGTGAATTTGAACTTATAAAATTTTAGAGGGACAAAAATATATTTTCAATAGAAAATACATAGAAAAAAAATCTAAAACATATACTGATTTTAAATTTTCAAGGGGTGATCGCTCGCCTAGTTTCATCCCTGATTATACCTCTAATATTTATATTATTTTAGTAAAGATTCTAATCTTATATATCTCCCCCTCGTTTTCTTTTGTTTTCCCTCGTTTGTTTGTATCTTTTGTATTTTAGTGACTTGAAATGATTCTAAGTTTCTCAACCCTATCTTCTTGTGATTAATTAACGTTATAAACCAAGTAAAATTAAAGCATTAAGTGTTAATTATTATTTTTAAAAATATTAATTATACATACTCTTAGAGGAGTGAATAAACTTCGATTCGACTCAAAAAATTTCAAATAAAGTTTGAACTATAAAATAAGATTCGGAATAACTCAATTTTTTTAACAATTAATGAATTAATTTTAAAGTTATAACCGAGTCTCACATATGAAAAAAATTGAAGAAACACACACATGCGTGTGTGTGTATATATATAGATATAGATAAATAAAAGTTGTTTAATTTGGAATCAATTAATATCATAACGTTATAAATATTTAGGGTTATATTTAAATATAAACTTGAACAATTCGACTAAAAAAAATTCAAATAAAATTTAAGTTATAAAATATGACTCATCAACTCGAATAACTTAAAATTTTTGAATTCAACTCAAGTCAACTCGATCAATACTCAACGTCTTTAACTCCATTTATAGTAGGAATGCTAACCAGACATATTTTTGATCCATTATACAATATCATAACACAAGTATTTTAAATTCAATCTAAAAATTTAATTAATAAATTAATTTTGATATGACTTAGTTTAATATAATATTCAATTTTTACATATTTTTGTTAAAATAGAAAAATGATTGAATAAACACTCATTCATATAATTTAATAACATAAAATTTAAATTAATTCCATAATTATACTATTTGGTATGTTATTTTTATTTTTTATCAAAACTTAATCAATAATATATAAATATATATAAAGATATTTTTGTAATTATTTCAAATGAAATGTGACGAGACTGATTCTCTTCAAATTTAAATCTAATTCGATTAATCTTAAAAAAATTAATTAAAAAAATTAATTTAACTCAAAATTTAAATTTTATTGAAATTTTAATTTTTTTTAAATCAAATCGATCAAAATTCAACATGAAGGAGATTTTTTCCTCCCTAGTCTATAAGCAAACCCTATACATATATGGGAAAACAAGATGAATGAGAAAACTTTAATTATAATTAAATAAATTTAACTATAAAAATAGATGTACCAAAAAGGAAAAAGAATATCATGGGGGTGAGATTTTTATCTTGGAAAAAGGAAATAAATATAGGTCAAATTACGCCTCTAGTCCCTTTATTCGAAATAAAATATGATAGGGTTAGTACTTCCCATCATATTTTGTCATCAATCTCAAATTCAAAAGTAAATCATAATGAACTCAGTAAGCATATCTGATTACACAGATTTTGACAGAAAATACTAAATATTATCAGTAATTGAACTATAGATTTTAAATTAAAAATAAAAATAAAAGATTCAATATTTTTAGACTTTTTGGTATAATCACGATATATGATCTATTAATTGACCCCCACTCATTTTTTTACACCTTTAAACTGCCTACAATTCTTTTCTCCCAACTCGATTTTCTCTATAGGAAAAATTTAAGATTCGAACCTCTAACATTGCTTAAGAGATCTAGACATCTAGTGCTCAACCCACTAAAGTTTTTAGACCTTTAAATTATAAGAAGGCAAAATATCAAAAATAGCCCCCAACGTTTACCAAAATAGTCACTTCGACCATTATTCTTTTTTTGGAAGTATTTTGTCCCCCAACGTTTCACTTTGAGGCAAAAAACTCCCTCTATAGATGAAAACCATTAGTTAAGATACAATTAATGTTCTAAAATATGAGCCTTTGTAACCTAAAATGAAATATTGAGAGCTAAAATGTCTCAAAAAAGGGACAAAATGATTATTCTATCAAATGTTAGGAGTTTTTTGCCATAAAATGAAACGTTTGGGACCAAAATGCTCCAGAAAACAGAATAGGGGAAAACGACTATTTTGCTAAACATTAGAGGCTAATTTTGACATTATATTATATACAAACTATCTCAAAGTTTGCTGAAATATAGGGACCGGCCGCATATTTTAACCATAAAAAAAATACTAAAATAGATACAGAAAACTAAATTATTAGGCCTTTTAGATCATATAATATACAATGGAATATTTTTTTTTTAAAAAAGGTGACGGGAAAAGAAATAGTGAAACTATATATATAGTGATTTCCTTCTATCAAACAGAATAAAGCAAAAGAGATGTTAATGTCACTAACAAGAGAAAGTGACTAAAATTACCAAGAAACAGGAAACTTTTAAAGAACAGCATATGTGATCCTTGAGTATGTCAGCATGAGATGTTATTGTGGTCACATTGGTATTATTGTGATTGCGGGTATCACGAACATATGATAATGATTTCGAACGATATTTTTACCGCTCTATAATGACTGCTATTCTGATGATGGACCACTATTTAAATCCTTAGTTCGTACGGCCAAAGGATATATAAAGAAAATAACATTATTATCAAGAATAGCAATACTAGTGATATTCAAGAAAAAGAGCAGCATTATCCTTTGAACAAATAGCAGAATTTCCCATCGTCGTTTCCACTGCGTGGATCTATCAGTTTCCATTATCATGGTGCATAGTTCCTAGTTGCAGAAGCAGGGAACAAACAAGAACATTTGCAGGCAGATACAATTAGATTTCTTCGACTTTTGGAATGTTCTATTGGTTTGAAACCGATAATGGTAAACAATTTATGTATAATGTATGATGGTATTATAAAATACGATATAAAATTAAGTAACTAATTATGTTAAATGTTTCATACATATTAAAATGTTATAGAATTAAAGTATAGATATGATAAGTTGCATTTATAATTTGATGACCACAAAGTTAAAAATACTGTAAGAAAATAATAACATCCATAATGATTGCTCGATAAAATAGACACTAAAATTGAATGTGGAAAACTCAATTTTTGGACTTTTTGATAAAGCCACGTATATATGATCTATTAATTGATCACCCACTCCTTTTTTGACACCTTTAAACTGCCTACAATTCTTTTCTCCCAACTCAATTTTCTCTATAGGCAAATTTTAAGATTCGAACCTCTAGCATTGCTTAAGGGATATTGACATCTAGTGCTCATCCCACTAACGTTTTTAGACCTTTTAATTATAAGAAGACAAAATGTCAAAAATAGCCCCAAACGTTTACTAAAATAGTCATTTCTACCCCTATTCTTTTTTGGGAGCATTTTGTCCCCCCTACGTTTCACTTTGAAGCAAAAAAACTCCCTCTATAGATGAAAACCATTAGTTAAGATACGATTAACGCTTCAAAATATGAGTATTGTTTTAACCTAAATTAAAACATTAAGGGCTAAAATGTCCTCAAAACATTGAGAGACAAAATGATTTTTCTATCAAATGTTAGGAGTATTTTTCACTTTTAGGGCCAAAATGCTCCAAAAAATAGAATAGAGGAAAACGACTATTTTACTAAACATTAGAGGCTAATTTTGATATTATGCCTTATGCAAACTATGAAATATAGGGATCGGCCGCATATCTTAACCATAAAAAAACACTAAAATAGATACAGAAAACTAAATTATTAAGCCTTTTATATCATATAATATACAATGGAATATTTTTTTTTTTAAAAAGGTGACGGGAAAACAAAGAGTGAAACTATATATACAGTGATTTCCTTCTATCAAACAGAATAAAGCAAAAGAGATGTTAATGTCACTAACAAGAGAAAGTGACAAATTACCAAGAAACACGAAACTTTTAAAGAACATCATATGTGATCCTTGAGTATGTCAGCATGAGATGATATTGAGGTCGTATTTTTATTTACGTTGCGTTTATTATGATTGCATCAATAGTAAATATTATTGTGATTGCGGGTATTACGAGCATACAATAATGATTTCGAACGATATTTTTAAAGCTATATAATGACTGCTATTTCGATGACGGACAGCTATTTAAATCCTTAGTTCGTACGACCGAAAGATATATAAAGAAAAGAACAGTATTATCCAGAATAGCAATACTAGTGATATTCAAGAAAAAGAGCAGCATTATCCTTTGAACAAATAGCAGAATTTCTTATCGTCGTTTCCACTGCGTGGATGTATCAGTTTCCATTATCATGGTGCATAGTTCCTAGTTGCAGAAGCAGAGAACAAACAAGAACATTTGCAGGCGGATACAATTAGATTTCTTCGACTTTGAGGCAAAAAACTCCCTCTATAGATGAAAACCATTAGTTAAGATACGATTAACGCTTCAAAATATGAGTATTTTTAACCTAAAAATGAAACATTAAGGGTTAAAATGTCCTAAAAAATGAGAGACAAAGTGATTTTTCTATCGAATGTAAGGAGCATTTTTGCGCCAAAATGCTCCAGAAAATAGAATAGGGGAAAAACGACTATTTTACTAAACATTAGAGGCTAATTTTGACATTACGGTGGTTTGAACATGTCCTTAGGCGACAACTGTCGGATGTGGTCAGGAGGATAAAGTCGATTACAGTCGACGGTGCCAGAAGGAGAAGACGACCAAGGCGGAAGTGGGAATACTGCTTGAGATCTGATTTGAAGGATTTAGCCCTTACCGAGGACATGGCCTCTGATAGGAAAGTATGGAGACTTAAGACTATGGTAGCCGAGTAGTGCGGGTCACAACCATAGGGTGTAACATCTCTGTCCTCTTTTTAATGCCTTTGTAATAATTTCCATGACTTCTACTTTATATACGTTTCTGTCATTGAAATTTATGAAGCTTAGAACTAGGATAGCGGAGTAGTGTTGCCTTAGTTTAGGTCATAACCCATTTGACTTTATTCCTTTTTGTAGCTTGCTATCGTTGACTACTGTGTATCCTCCTCTTCAGGTTTCCTCTTTCTAAATTTAGCTGGGTCTTACGTTTTTTGTATATATGCAGAGATTTTTATGCATGGATTTATTTGCAGGGATTACTCCTTATTACAGACGTGCATATGAAGACTGCATATAAAGACTGTTTCAACTATGTATTTATTTACTTATACATGCATTGCATTTTATCTTTATTACTGTCGGAGGTCTTTCATGGAAGCTGCTTTCAACCTGGCGTTGGGGGCAGCCTACTACCCTACCTCCCATTACCCCATTGCATATGGGAATAGGGTGTTGTTGTTGTTGTGAATATTTTTTTTTTAAAAAGGTGACGGGAAAAGAAATAGTGAAACTATATATATAGTGATTTCCTTCTATAAAACAGAAAAAAGCAAAAGAGATGTTAATGTCACTAACAAGAGATAGTGACAAATTACCAAGAAACAAGAAACTTTTAAAGAACAGCATATGTGATCCTTGAGTATGTCAGCATGAGATGATATTGCGGTCGTATTTTTATTTGCGTTTATCATGATTGCATCAATAATAGGTATTATTGTGATTGCGGATATCACGAGTATACAATAATGATTTCGAACGATATTTTTAGAGCTATATAATAACTGCTATTCCGATGACGGACAGCTATTTAAATCCTTAGTTCGTACGACCGAAAGATATATAAAGAAAAGAACAGTATTATCCAGAATAGCAATACTAGTGATATTCAAGAAAAAGGGCAGCATTATCCTTTGAACAAATGGCAGAATTTCCCATCGTCGTTTCCACGGCGTGGATCTATCAGTTTCCATTACAAATTGTATATTGATAAGGTCATTTTCATTACAAATTGTATCATACAATTAGATTTCTTCGACTTTAGGAATGTTCTAATGGTTTGAAATCGATTATGGTAAACAATTTATGTATAATATATGATGCTATTATAAAGTACGATATAAAATTAAGTAACCAATTATGTTAAATATTTCATATGTATTAAAATGTTATAGAATTAAAGTATAGATATTATAAGTTGTATTTATAATTTGATGAGGGACAAAGTTAAAAATACTGTAAGAAGATAATGACATGCATAATCATTGCTCGATAAAATAGACACTAAAATTGAACGTGTAAAACTCTTTTGGAAAAACTACAAACATAAGAGGAGATAGAGAGATAGCAATCTAAGAAATATGTTAACTTATATTACTCTTATTCCGTCAGAGAATTTTTACGATAAAAAAAATATTTTCTTGAAATATCACAACTAAAAAAGACTAAAAAATTTCATATTTATTATAATTTAATTCTAACATGTGACATTATTTAATATAATTAAAATGAATTTAAAATTTACTATTTATTTATTGGTTTAATAATAAGACGAGAGATTAGATGATTTAAACATCATACACATAAATTTTAATATTTTAAATGTAACAAATTGAATTGAGAAGGTCATTTTCATTATAAATTTTTATAGTATATGATCTAAATTAATTGATTAAAAATTAAAAATTATTTTAATACCAAAAAACTAAGAGTGAGTTCAAAATTTCATATAAAATATATTCTAACTTCTACTTTCCCGCCTTCCCTTGCTATAAAAGAGGAGAAGTTTGCTACTCTCTCATCTCAGCTCAGCTAAAAAACAGAACGGTTCGCTCTCTCTCAGCTCTGTCCCTCTCTATATCCAAACAGAAATTTCATAAAATTTGCTCACAGTTGTTAGCGTTATACTTCATTTTGTACGATTATTTTCACAATACTTTTTGGATTCTTGGAAATTTGGGAAAGAAATTGTTAATCAACTTTTAAAAGCTTACACGAAAATTCGAAATACTGTTCGGATTTTCGGAGATTTTGAAAAGAAACTATAAATCAACTTATGAAAGCTTCGACTGATTCTCAGAAATTTGGAAAACTACAAACAGATCTATGCCATTTCCATTAACTCATTCTTTTAAAGCTCTCATTTGATTGATTCGGTTGCAGATTTGAATCAGCTTTCAAGTAGAAATGTCGAACGTAACTGTCTGCGTACGCTTCAGGCCTTTGAGCTCAAAGGAGAAAAGAGATCTTGGCGATAACATCTGCATTGAAAGCATTGACTCCGAGAACTTCATTATTAAGGTTTGAATTTCGCTTAAGTTTGTTTTTAACTCCAATTTCTTGTCGCTTTTATTTTCTATTTACTTTTGCTTTTTCAAAAAAGAAAAAGATAAAGATAAAGAAGCTTTAAAATCTGACCGGTTCAGTAATTTGAGATTGAATGTGATAGGATGAGAAGGAAGAAGGTTTTACGTTTAGCTTTGATAAGATATTTTATGAGGAATCTAAACAAGCTGATGTCTATGAGTTTCTTGTTCTTCCTATCGTTAGAGGTAAGAGATCATAAAACTGTTTATTGATTTTCTTCATTTTCATGACTTCATCAACTATTTTATCATTTACGCTTTGCATTTTTTCCATCTAAAAACAGACGCTGTCAATTCTATAAATGGAACAATCATCGCTTATGGACAGGTAAGATATCTTGCTTATTTTTGTGTTTTTAGTACATTCCATAATTTCCAGTACTTGAATGAACTCTCTATTAACTAAATAATGCGATTAAGGATTTTTCATAGTATGATTGATTGATTACGTTGTTGAAGATAATAAAGAACTTAATAGTGAGAAATATCCTCCAAATCTTGTTAATGCATTAAGCTAAAGGACTATGTTGGTTTAGATTTCTATTTCTCGTTCATTGTTAGTAAATAGATCACATTCACACTGCTAACGCAACACATTGCCCTCACCTTTTTGATTGATTGCTTAACTTATTATGAAATGCATTTAGTCCTAATTCATTTTCTTTTTCTTTTGATGACAGACTGGGGCAGGGAAGACATACAGTATGGAGGTCTGCCGATGAATGCCTAAATGTAGCCCTGTTAAATCTTATAAATTAAATTGTATTTGTTGATGATGATATATACCTCCTTATTGGATCAGGGGCCAAACATATTGGAATCTGATGAAAAGAAGAAAGGGATACTTCCAAGAGTGGTGGATGGATTGTTTGCATGTATCAAAACTTCTGCTGACTCAACCAAGTACACCATCAAGTTGTCAATGGTATGGAAACATATCATATATGCTTAGAGAACTATATTACTAGCAATTTTACAATTAAATGCTGTATAATTCATGAAATATTGTCTATAGGTGGAGATCTATATGGAAAAAGTTCGGTATGTATCACCTTAAATTCTATTTGTTGTTGGATCGAGAGCTTTCATTCTCCAGTAAATATTTCTGATTGCCCTTTCTGTTCAAAAGCTCAGGCTGATGAAATACTACACGAGGCGCTTTTCTAGCTTTTTTAATATTTATGTTAAACGCATATGCATTTCTTATCCTCAGGGACCTTTTTGATTTATCAAAGGACAATATCCAAATTAAGGAGAGCAAAACACAAGGAATATTGTTATCTGGAGCGACAGAGGTGAGCTACTTCTTGCAGAAATTACTTTTTCCTTTAGCCTTGGACCCTTGGCATTATATTAGAGTAGCATTTTCTATCTTTATGCTCGACATCAGTCGGGTTATTTTCTGATAGGCTTTACTCTTTCTAGTTGAGATTATTTTGAACCTGTTTATGAATATGTTACTTCAGACTCTCAATTTCGTCGGGAAATGTGCCATAGACTTCTATTGATTTTCCTTTTCTCCATCGAGCATACACATTGCTTTTAGTAGAAACTAGAAACCCTTTCTATGTATACATACAAATGTCATACATAATGCATTGATTCTTCAAGCTCTCCATTTAATTCTGTTTGCAGTAATCATGTTTTGGCCTGGTGGCATGAGTACTGTTGTTTTGAACAACCTCAATCTTGTGTAAAACTTAGATGAATTAAGTGCCAAATTTCCTTACCCCTAAGGCCTAAAGCAAATCACAGATGTATAGCATTATGTACATTGAACCTATACTTTGTCTCACTTAGTATTGTTATATGCCTCTTTCCTTACTAAATCCTCTATTTATTCCTTGATTTTGTTCCCAGATCTCTCTTTTGAACCCAGCCGAAGCATTGCAAAGCCTATCTGTAAGATTAAGACTAGTTATAACTTTATCTTCCTCTTTGTTCATCGGATATGGTTTCTAATATCGGCCTTGAAATTTAGAGTGGGATAGCTAACAGAGCTATTGGAGAGACCCGTATCCTTCCGTGTTTTGTGCTTTTATGTTTTCCGTTGATTTCTTAATCAGAGAAATATAAAAATTGAGTGAAAGAATTGAGTCTTCGTTTTTACTTTGTAAAAGTTCTGTTTAGAATTTGTTTGTTACTTGAACATAAACAGAAATGAACATGGCAAGCAGCCGGAGCCATTGCGTTTACATGTTCACACTGGACCAACAGTCACTTTCAGAAAGGAGGTATAGCTTATCCCTTGACTATGTTCAAGTCTTCAAATGTTACTATCTATAAATTTCACAATGTGATCAGGGTGAAATCTGGGAAGTTAGTTCTCGTGGACCTGGCGGGGTCAGAGAAAGTTGAGAAAACTGGGGCTGGAGGAAGAGTTCTCGAAGAAGCTAAAACAATCAATAAATCCCTTTCGGCATTAGGGAATGTAATCAATGCTCTGACATGTGGTACACCAGCCAAAGCAAACCATATTCCTTATCGTGATTCCAAGCTCACTCGACTCCTGCAAGATGCTCTTGTAAGTTCTCTAACCCCTAATTTCATCTCTATGTAATGTCATCAAATCAGTTCCATGAAGTGTTGGTTTTCAATTTCATATTAAATTTGCAGGGTGGGAACTCCCGCTCTGCATTGCTTTGTTGTTGCTCACCAAGTCCTTCAAACGCATCAGAAAGCCTGTCCACTCTTCGTTTTGGTGCAAGGTTCATGAACATATAATATGCTATTATACATATTTAAACCCACTAGAACAAAGGAAGTTTAAGCACCAAGGAAGGCCTAATATTCTCCTTTTAGATATCTTAATTTATCCTTCTAGAAAAGAACATTTTTAATAACAAAAGCAAAAGGTTCGACCTCTCGTTTTGTATGATCAAACTAAATATCTAATACTTGATTTTTTTTGGGGGGGTTTAATTTTCATGGCAGGGCAAGGCATATTAAGGCATCCCCACTTGTCAAGGTTAACGAAGAGAAGGGTTCTGATAAGAAGAATGGAGCTCTTTCTGGTACCAGAGACGAGACATTTGAGAAAATTCTAGAGAAAGTTAGTTTTATGATCCGATATTATGTAGGTGAAACATTCTTGTCACTTTCTAATATGGTTTGTTCTTGTTTAGATGAGTGAGAGACTTGATGCTGAAGATATAAAGTTACTCGAGGAATTATTCATCCAGGCAGGACTATTTGCCGATCTCGATTCAACAGAAGACTTGGAATCAAACATTCAAGATGTTGTTGAACAAACCATTTCTTCATTGATGAAAGCTGTGGAGGAGCTCAGCTCTACTGTTCAGACGGTAATGATTTTCATTATCCATTATTGTCTTCCACTAGAGAAACAAGGGAAAGAACAAAGAGAGGTAGAAGTCAAATATGCTCTGTATATTTGTATGCCCACTTTTGCTCAAAAAATATAATAATCACATTTTTTTCTTGAAAATTTGTTTCAGTTTTTCTATAGTTCTTGCTCACTTAATATCACCAAAGTTATTTTCTAGACATATAGGACCTTCAAATCATGACATTTGAAATTGGTTTCCATGCAATTGCTGAGCTTACCATCTTTTTACAGCTTCAGAGAGAGAACAAGGCCCTGAAGGATAGGCTTGGTGCTGCCGACAGATTCGATACTTTTCCGGGGGGAACTGCTGGTTTCCTTCACAAGATTTTGGGTTTTCTCAGCTCCTTTATTCCTGGAATGCAGAGATGAAACTTTGTTCCACTCCATGATTACTGTCACTCTAGCTCTGTTGTTGCACTTATTCTACATTATAACTGTTGTCTACTGGTCTCAACAGATTTGAAGGAGATATCAATGAGAGAAGAAACGGGGGACAAAAAGCATGAAGCGTGTAAGAATCAAAATCCCAAACACAAAATAAGGAAACAAAAATTAAAGACTAAAAAGTAACCCAAAATGACAATCAAAGAACGGGATAGAAAAACTAAGTAAGATTAGGGGTGATCGTTCAATCTAATCGAGCAAAAAATTTCGAGTTCATGAGTCATAAATATTTACAACTCGAACTTGATTTGATTTTTTTTTGAGTCAAGTAGAGTTATTCGAGTTTATGTTTAAATTTACTTGTACATATTTCTAATATTATGATACTATTTGATTCCAATTTAAAAGGTTTTCTATAACTATATACAATACATATATATATATATATTTTATAACTCGACTCAAACTTGAAAATCAATATACAAATCACTAAATATTTCGAGTTATTAAAGTTCTATTTTATAACTTAACTTGATATTGTATATATTTTATAGCTCTACTCAAGCTTGAAAATCAATCCACAAATCACTAAAAATTTCGAGTTATTCAAGTTCTATTTTGTAAGTCAACTTGAATATGAAATTTTTTAGTCGAGTTCATGAAATTATAACTTTAAGTCAATTCGAGTCGAATCAAAAAGTTTGATTTTTTGAGTCGAGTCAAATTTTACTTATCCTAGTTAAGATGAAACACAACACTTCATAGGCATAAGTGAGAAGGGGGAAAAGGCTTGATGAAAAAAATAAGTGTCGTATTAAATAAAAAGTCATTCATGCTAATGAATAAGCTTAAATCATCGTGTAGAATAAGTGCAATGTCAAAGCTAGAGAGTAACACTAATCATGCATGTAATTTGGAACTTCGTACTTCGAATCCAATACATTGCAAATGGTTAATGAACAGAAAGAAAACGAAAAATGCATAAAAATAAAAGGTCATGCATATGAACTTATGCGTTTGGTTCACGGAATATAAGATTACCAATCGGAATAAAAGATTATCAGGGAATAGGATTACTGAGAATGTTGTATTTTGTGTTTGGTTGGCTTAGCAAGAATGTAAGATTACCGTGTTTGGTTAAAGGAATAAAAGATTATTGGAATATATATTTGACCAAATTGTTCTTATTATATATTTGTTTTTTTAATAACTTAGAAAATATTTATATATTTTCTTTAAAAAATTTAAATTCATAAAATTTATATAATTTTTTTACAAAATTGAAAATATAAAAAGGTTTAATGAAATGGTAAACTTTTATTTTAACCCTTTAACTTTATATAAAATTTTAATTATAGATTTTTTTTGTAAATTTAAAATAGTTTAAGGATAAATTTATAATTTAACACTCGTAGATTTTTTATTATTCAATGACAGAATAAATATATTTTTGAAAAAAAAAATTTAAGGGCATTTTAGTTCAAAATGCCGGTAATCCAACAATACCTAAGGAAAGGAAGGAAATGACATTCCCGGTAATATACCCAAAAAAATTCACTATTAGAAATGTAAGATTATTGGGAATGACATTCCTGGCCAACCAAACGGGAGAATGTGAATTTCATTCCCATGAGAATCTCACATTCCCCAACCAAACACACTCTTAATGTTTTAATCTGTTATTCTGGTTATATGTTCAGTTATCAAATATGTTCTCAAAATAAATAAAAACTTAATAATATTATTAATTCATTCATTAATGAAAAGTATGACAGGTCTCAAAATATAGTTCTCGTGTTGTCGACTTCCTTTCTCCGATTTTAAGCTTTAAGCATTCTGATTATGGCGATTATAGAACTCGGTCACATGTTATCATCGAGCTTTTTCTAAACACGAACCGAAAATCTGTACTACTGCTTGGATTGCAAGTTTCTCATCAACCATATTTAACATGCGTAGGTGTATAACTACACGTTATACATGTTTATTCATGTAAGGGAAGGGAGTGGAAAGACAAATCTTATTAATACAGATTAGCTTTTATTTCTTGGAGACATAGGCATAGTATTGTGCCATGGGAACAACAAAAGCAATCACCAACAAACCTCCAACTACGAGACTGAACTGCCCTCGTTTCTCTTCGGTCTCTTCCCTGGACTTAAAATTCGACTCCCGCTTGTTGTCCTTAAACGTGGGGCCACCGGGATCTGGAAGTCCATCTATAGCAGCAACAAGCCTTTTGGCACTGCTGTAAACTGCTTCATTGTACTTCTCTTCCGTAGCCAAAACTGCAATTGCAAAGAACATGACTATATGATTAAAGTTGCAGAAATCGAAATGAAAGGAAAAGAAGGATTATTTGTGCAGGTGAAACTTCAGTTTTCACAGTAAGCTATACTATCGATGGAAAAGGCCAATATGGCAATATGGTTCGAGACTTAGAGCAATCATATAAGTTCATTAAGTTGAAATGAAAACCAATTTTCGATCTTCGTATTGGCATCTAGAACTCGAAAGATGCTGTCCTTGGGTAAGACAGAAAGGCCTAAAGTGTGTTTTGAAACAATGGAACCTAATGGGAGCACTTGCCAGTGACGAGTGGTAATTAGAATTGCACAACTAAGCACCAACAACTCGTATGCAGGAGCTATAGAAGACGACTAACAGCTTATTCGGATGGTTTGCTCGTGTTGATCACATAGCTTATCAGTTGTTTTAGTTTTATGAATCATCATAAAGGTGAGGAAAATGATTCCAACAAGTTCGACCAGCATGATAAAGTAATTCTACAGGGTTGGACCAGAAGATTTTCAAGTTTCAACTTCAGAAATATGTACCAGGAAGGTTCTCAGTTACGGTAGCGTCGAGAATATTTTCTCCGACAGCTTCGATGAATGAAGGTCCACCGGTGACCGCCCCTTCTTTTTGGCTCGTCACAAGCACAACGATCCCTTTATTGCTACCCTCTTCAACTGTAGGATACCATTTCTCCAGAACTTGGTCAGCATACTCAAAAGCATCAGCTTTGCTCTGCAATCAAAATATTATCAATATTCAGTTTTAATCTATCCCTTCAATTCTTCTCCAATCAATAATAATTCTCAAACTTTGAATCTGTTCCAAAAGCTAAAGTAATCTTATGTTTTTAATGTTTACCAAGAAACTCAAAGCAAAAGAAAAGGAATTCATGGTTAAAATTTAAGTTTGATTTTCCAAGTGACCAAACAGACAGTAAATGACTAAAGCCTGTACCATGTCTTCCCACTGCAAATCATAAAATTCTGCAAATTCATGAAATCAAGATCTTACAGTGAGCTTTCTAACAGTAACAAAATTAATGTGAAAATTCTTCCTCGACTCCAAATCAGACAAAAGCCGCTTCAAATCAGATTTCGTCACCCGACTAAGCACATTAGCATCATCCACAACATAAGATTCCTTTGGTGGCCCCTCGTTTATCACATCAAACTCCGACGCCATTGCATTGCCAGTGAGCAGAACGGGAGAAAAATTGAGTGCCAATGAAATAGCTAGAGCTGCAAGTCCCTGCTGTGCATGAACAAACCAATCTCTGGGTTCTGCCAAACATGGTTTTACTGACTGGAAAGTGTGTTTCTTGAGGGTACAAGCAATGGGTTTTGAGAGAAAAAGAGAGGTTGATCTTGGTTGATGTGAAGGTAACAAAAGGTTCTTGGAAATGGATGGTTTGGGATTCAAGATTGGATGAATGGAGTGAGAAGAAAGAATTGTTTCCATTGTTAAACTGCTCACCAGCTAGAGGACAGCAGAAAAATGAAGAAAGGAGAGATTTTTTTTCATTACAGTTCCAAATTGATTCTGGTTCAGTTTAGTTTAGAGTGTTTGTGTGGTTTGGATTTTGTCTGGTTTTGGATTTGGTTGGCCACATGTTTTTTTTTTCTTCTTTCTCCTGAGGATAATGTCTCTCATCCATATAGAGATAAACAAAGGGTATCTTTGTAACTTCATGTTAGGGTTAAATTTTTCTCAATTATAAGTACAGTGAATAATATTATTTTGGGTAAATTCTATAAATGAGCACTAATATTTGAGTATTTTTTTAATGATGTTTCAAAAATTATAATTTTGATCACTAATGTTATCAATTTATAACAAATCAATCATAAATTGTCACTGAGATAATAAAAAGCCTATGTGGTGCATTAAATTGACTAATATGACATTGTTTGGTCACACAAAACAATTATTTTGATCGACCGTTTGACTCTTCTCCTGTTGAAAGTCAATTTGTCATCGATCGTGTTTCTATTTCTTTCTATCTCTTTTGTAAAATGATTTGTGGCAACAAACTGACTTTCAACAAGAGAAGAGTCAAATGATCGATCAAAATAATTATTTTGTGTGGTCAAACAATGCTATGTCAATTGATTTACACAACAACATTTCATTATCCCAATAACGATAATTAACGGCTAATGAGCGATTTGTCATAAATATATAATGTTAATAGTTAAATCGTTACTTTTAATATAGCAGTGGAAAAAAGAGAAATTTACTCAAATATAAGTGATCATTTATGTAGTTTACCCTATTATTTTTCCCCTAAATAATAATACTTTTTAATCACTAGAAAATGACTATAATACCCGCTGTAAGCATTAAAGTAGTAAATGTCGCATTATCTAGTTTTCTCTATTAACGACCATGAACTCCATCTTCCTTCTGCCATGGCCTTTCTTCTCTCCTTGTCCCCAAACCCTCCTCAAAACCCTAAATTTTCCTCTCTAAACCCCTCATTTCCCACCACTCCCATTAAAACCCTCAATACCAAGAGACACTTCATCATCAACACTGCTTCATTTTGCATCCTTTTTTTGGCCCCACAAAGCCCAATCCCACATTCTTTAGCTGAAGCTTCTGCACCTCCGAAACCGGCTTTGAACATTGCAAACACCAAGTCTTGGTTCCAGTTCTACGGTGATGGTTTTGCCGTTAGGGTTCCTCCTGAATTTGAGGACATCATGGAGCCCGAGGTACATTTTTTGCCCCCTTGCAATTGGTTTTGCCATTAGTTTTTATGCATCGCAGGGATTTAAATTGCGGTTACGGTCGTCTTTTCGATTTGTGTTGCATTTATCGTGTTTGCCAAAAAAACATATACTATTGTGATCATTGCAGGTGTCGCTGTTGTGCAATAACGGTCTTGGATGACATCTATATAGTTATACAAGGGTCGCTATCCTAATAACGGACTGTTATTTAAATCCCTGATGCATTCTGGCCAAATCCACTGCTTTGTTTTATGTGATTATATTGCAAGAAAAAGATATTATTTTATACTCATGGACTGAAAGTGTTTGTGGTTTCTGGAAATTAATGGTAATACTGAATTATGATGAATAAAGATGTAGGAGTTTTGTTGATAAACTGGATGAATTGTTCCATGTTTTTAGGATTTTAATGCCGGAGCGACTCTTTACGGGGACAAAGCGAAGCCTCGGACTTTCGTAGCACGATTTGCATCTACTGATGGGTATGAACTACGAAGTACTTTTGTACAAACTTCCCTTGTCTTGTCTTGCCTTTGATTCCTATGTTCATTTATGTTTTCTCTATGATCATATAGGTAGAGGCTTATGCTTCCTAAGATTAACTTCTGAATGAAGGATTTGATATCTGTCGTATTTCCGTATGTGCAGATCCGAAGTTTTAAGTGTTGTCGTTCGCCCGACTAATCAACTCAAAATCACCTTCCTAGAGGTTTGTGTCTACGAGGTTTACTATCTGAGCAAGCTTAGCACCAAGGGCATGTATGAGATGTTGTAATGTTCGGATTTCTAACATTGTTGGCCTATGATTAATGCATACCTAGAACTTTATGTGATCTCTTCTCATGAGCAGGCCCAAGAAATTACTGATTTAGGTTCCATTAAAGAGGCAGCTAAAATCTTTGTCCCAGGTTGATTTAGGTTCCTTAACAAATGATAATGCCATCTTTCTTCTTGATTTCTGTCATCTTTACTATCGGTCTACTTGATCATGCAATGGCAGGTGGAGCCACTCTCTACGATGCCCGAACGATTAAGATAAAGGAAGATGAAGGTTTCAAGTAAGCTATTTCGATCATCCTGGTGACTATAAACAGCTATCGGTTATTGATTCAACTATTTAAAAAGATACCACACAGATCCTTTTTTCAGTGAGCGAAAGTAATTGAGGCAATAACAGTAGATTAACTTGAGCAAAACCGAATCAGTGAATCCTCTTCTTTCCTGCAAGCTATTTTGGCATCATCTACTGTTAATTGTACCGTTTCTCGGAGTTTTACATTCAACAAAATGAAAAGAAAAGAGATACGTCTTCGGGAAATATGCACCTTAGATGACAGATAAGCATCATGCATGTTGCACTACAGAGTTGCAATAATAAAGAAGAAGAGTTATTTAAAGAATGTGCTTTTGATATTTGCTTCTGAGTCTAATATTTGCTGCTGAAATGCTTGATTCATGTCAGGACTTACTATTTCTATGAATTCGAAAGAGATGATCAACACATTGCACTAATGGCTACCGTTAGCGGCGGAAAGGTGTGTTAATCGCCACTCTTTTTTTATAGTGTGATTGTTCTTCATTTCAGGGCTAAATTCTTTATTAGAGGTCCTGATGCAAAAGAAAATCTTATATATTCATCGTTCTCATTTGTATATTGGACCGATCAACACTTGGTGCAGGCTATTATTTCCGGAGCGAGTGCTCTGAGTTCCAAATGGGACGACAACGGAGTAAAGTTGCGTTCTGCAGCAATCTCGTTGACAGCTTTGTAGTCCTTTGTTGATTGGTTTAGAGATTTGTCTCTGGTCACTTATCTCGACATCTACGAAGAATTTTCGATCAGAAGGCCGATTCATAGCAGCTTCCCTTCTCAAAACAGCTTGTGAACTGCAGAAAGCTTAGAATTTTGAATTCAAGTCTTGATTTTGAGTGCCATTTTATATGCTGATTTTGTCAACAATACTTTCTTTATTTCATTTCTTACAGGACTGGTTATGTCTGATACTTGGACTTTTTGGTATAATCACCTCTAAATCGGATACTACAGAGGCGAGGACGATCCTCTGAACCTAGTTTGCTTCATTTATAAACGTCAGGATTCGAATCCCTCACCGTGCTTAAGGGATTTAATGTCTCATCTTACTAGGACAACGAGTTGTTGGTTGTTAGTACTTGGAATTTAATTCAATCTATTGTCCTTTTATATTAAATTTTTACAATTTTGTATTGGTGGCTTGAATCAAAATTCAGATATCAATTTGAGAACAAATAATTCTTTTAGTACTAATTCGAGCGAAAATGTTTAGCTCGGATACCAATTTGAAAAAAGTGTCTAGGTTTAGCTCGGATACCAATTTGAAATAAAGTGTCTAGGTTTGTCTCATCTTACTAGGACAACGAGTTGTTGGTTGTTAGTACTTGGAATTTAATTCAACTATTGTCCTTTTATATTAAATTTTTACAATTTTGTATTGGTGGCTTGAATCAAAATTCAGATATCAATTTGAGAACAAATAATTCTTTTAGTACTAATTCGAGCGAAAATGTTTAGCTCGGATACCAATTTGAAATAAAGTGTCTAGGTTGGGTACTAAATATATATTTAAGCCTAAAATCAATGACAAATTCTTCTATTAGTCCATGTATTATGTTATGGATTTAATCTTTATAGAGTAATTTAATCAATTTTAGTTTATATACTTTTCAAATTTTTAGAATTTTGATTATGACAAAAACAATAATAGTAAAAATCTAAGTTCATGATTTATAAAAGGAATTGTTTGTCTTTTCTTTTACTTTTCATGGAAAGTATTACCTATGAAAATCTCATTTTGCCATAGTCAAGATTAGGGATGGGCATGAGATTCAAATCCGACGGATTTTTAAAAAAAATTAGGTTTTGGTGATGTTCGGGTTGGTTAGATTCGGATTTAGAGTGAAAAATACCCGACCTGACTCAAAAAAATAATTTTACCTTATATATTTAAGAATAATTACAATAATATTCCTCTATATATTATTATTTTTTTAATTAAATCATTATTTTTATTGAATAAAAATAATATTTTTTTTATTATTTCGGGTCGGATATAATTAGATTCGGGTCGGATAAAAGATGTAAAATTTTCAGGTAGGGTCGGGTTGGCCCAAACCCGACCCATGCCCATCCTTAGTCAAGATAGCATTTTATTTTGTAGATACACACAAAAGACGAGAAAATGAATTTTGTATGTAATTTTAACATAGCTTCTCGCATTTTCTATCTCCTATATCATAGATAAAAGGCGAAATAAATCTATTCTTATTTCATTTATGAGTAATTCTAACATTTAGGTTACACTATCATATACAGGGATGGGTATGGATTAAGTTGGATTGGGTTTTTAGTTAATTTGATCTAACCCAAAAAATTTAACCTCTCCACCCGAAACCCTACCCGAGGTTAAGGTGACTTCACCCAACCTTTTTTTAGATAAAATTTCGACTCCGACCCGACCCAAAATAAATATATTTATAAAAATATTAATTTCATTTGATAAAATAGAGATCTAATTGTAAAAAAATATATAAAGATTGATATTATTACAATTATCCCTAAATATGTACGTATAATCATATTATTTTTCGAGTCGGGTCGAGTTAGAAACCGTCGAATTCGGATCCCGTGCCCATCCCTAATCATATATGTATAGATTAAAAATTAATAATTAAAAATTAGTATGGTATAAATAAAATTATATCAATAATAAATTTAATTAATATTTTAAATTAATTATCACTTAATTAATATTATTGTTGTATATAAATTACAACTTAATACTATAACAAGTATTAGATATAAGAAAAATCATAAAGTAAAAAACGTGAAAATTATTAATATTAATAAGTTAGATTCATCTTAAAGAGAATGTATGGAGTATTAGAGATTTAGAGTAATGATATTTTTAAGAGAAAGTATAAATTCATATTAGGATAATATTGACATCGAATAGAGATAAAGATAGAAGATTATTAAAATGTGACGAGATAATTATAATATTACGTTATCTTAATTTATTTTTTATTGTAATTTTAAAATACTTTTAATATTAAAATTTAGTGTTACGTCAGCAACATGTATTGATTGTTAGTCCTCTAATAATTTTTATTCAACATTTTGATCAAAAATTAAATTATTGGGGATAAAATGTTCTAAAAAAGAATAGGTGGTAAAATGATTATTTATGCAAACGTTAGAGGGGTAATTTTGTCATTATGAGTGTTA
Organism: Hibiscus syriacus; assembly: GCF_006381635.1. Taxonomy (NCBI): domain Eukaryota; kingdom Viridiplantae; phylum Streptophyta; class Magnoliopsida; order Malvales; family Malvaceae; genus Hibiscus; species Hibiscus syriacus. The sequence continues at coordinate 270,351 of NW_024063152.1, read as the reverse complement.
CTTGTTTGCTACCTAATAATTTCTATACAAAATGTTAGAGTCAAAATATTCGACATGCTCCCCCTAACTCAAGATTAGCGTCCACTTTGGTTGAGCTGGCAAATGGATCATTCTGATCAGGTTCGAGTCGAATCATTTTAGGTTAAATTTTTTTGAATTTAAATTTGATTCGGGTCAAATTTGGATTCCGATCAAAATTAACATGTATACACTTTTGTCTTTTAAAACTTTTGTTTTTAGTAAAAAAATCATTTTTTTTTTGTTATTTCTTTGAATAAAGTGCAAAATTTCAACTTCTGGCGTGGATTTATTAACACCGTCAGAAAAAAAATGATAGAATTTCTTAAAAGCAAGTTTAAGAATTATGCTAATAATGCTGAAAGATAAATGACATAAAAGTTTCCACTTCCATAATTTTGTAGTGTTTATTCGATCCTACGTGGCAGGATTTCATTGGTCATGTGGTAGGTAAATAGGAGAACACGGTGATAGTAAATAGACCCCCGCCAATGGTACCTACCAGTCTTCCCTCCAACAACAGCTTCAAAATTGTACTGAAAATCCTCAACCAGTCTTGTTGAAACATTAGTTTCATCAAGAACCCTTTTTCTCAATCTCTCCAAAGAAAACAATATATATATATATATATATATATGCATGTGTATGGGTGTATGTATATATTGTGAAAGAAAGTTTCATCAGTAACACTTCATATATGTCCACCATTGCAGCTATGTCACATACACTCCAAAGTTCAACAGATTTTCTTAGTACCAGCACCATCATCGCACTTACCATCTTCTTTTCGCTTCTCTGTGCTTGTATCGTCGTAGGCCACCTACTCGAAGAGAACCGGTGGGCCAACGAGTCAATTACGGCGCTTCTTTTGGTATCTGAACTTGGAAATTTTGTTCTTTAACTTGTTTTGGCGTAAGAATTCTGGGTTTGAATTGATTTTTGTGTGGTTTGTATGTAGGGGTTAGGTGCTGGAGCTGTGGTGTTGTTTGTGAGTAAAGGCAATAGTTCAAGGATTCTAGTGTTCAGTGAGGACTTGTTCTTCCTTTATTTGCTTCCTCCCATAATTTTCAATGCCGGGTATGGTTTTCTCTGATGATTCTCAGGTGATACAACGATTCCGGTTCATCGTTTTATGCTGTTTTTCTATTCTCCGGCACTCACGCTTTCAGTTTCGTGATGCAGCTGTTGGTGCCATATTGTCAGCAACGGACACTGTGTGTACATTGCAGGTATATTTGATAACATTTCACCTTTCTTTTTGGGTCTAAATACTAGTTTGTTATGGCACTAATATGCATGAACCGTTTCTTGTGTTGAGAAGGTTCTCAATCAAGATGAAACACCATTTCTTTACAGTGTTATATTTGGGGAAGGAGTAGTGAATGATGCCACTTCGATCGTGCTTTTCAATGCGGTTCAATCAATCGATATGGACAATATCGATGCCTTGATGTCCTTGAAACTGTTGGGGACTTTCCTTTACCTCTTCTTCTCCAGTACCTTCCTTGGTATAGCAGTAAGTCATCACATTTTACTGAGATTTTCCAATGAATATGCTTTCAATCTCTTTCAATCTTTTCCAGGCAGGTCTTTTGAGTGCTTTTATCATAAAAACACTGTACTTTGGAAGGTATAGATACCCTGTTTCAGCCATTTTTTGAGCATTTGCTACTGATATTTCTTCCAAACAATTCACCATCAATGATTTGATTTCCTTTCTGTTTGTAAAAATTACAGGCATTCGACGGACCGTGAAGTTGCACTCATGATGATCATGGCTTATTTGTCATATATGTTGGCCGAGGTACGAATACGAGAATCTCTTCTTTGTTCAATTTCTTCTTCTTCTTCCCTCTTACCATGATGATCTTTGAAGATCATGAGTTTTCAGTGGATTTCTTAAAGGTTAATGAACTTGTTTTTTCTTGCAGCTACTGGATCTCAGTGGGATTTTAACAGTTTTCTTCTGTGGCATTGTCATGTCACACTACACATGGCATAATGTTACCGAAAGCTCGAGGACGACAACAAAGTAAGAACATTCTCTTCCTTTCTTTCCTGACTTTTGAAGATTCATCTTCAAGCACAACCGCCATCAAACGTATGGCATGTTTTAATCCTCATTCTTTGTACCGGTCGATCATTTCAGGCATGCGTTTGCGACAATGTCATTCATTGCAGAAACATTTATATACCTATATGTTGGCATGGATACCTTGGACATTGACAAATGGAAAGCCAGCAGTGCAAGGTGTTTTCTCCTTTCTGATGCGTCGTTCGAGCAAGCAGCTGGAATACCTTGTGATTCTAACTTGGATTTCTGGATTCAGTGCAGGAACCTTTGTTGCAGTCAGCTCAACACTTTTCGCTCTGGTGTTAGTTGGAAGGGCAGCATTTGTGTACCCACTAGCAAACTTCATCAACTGTACTAAAAAACAGGGCAGTTCGAATATCGAGTTTCGACAGCAGGTGATAACAGCAACCATCCATGAATTTAACTATTGTCAAATGGTTCTAATCCGATTTTTTTCCCTAAATCGTTGAATTCTCAGTTTATAATGTGGTGGGCAGGCCTCATGAGAGGTGCTGTCACTATTGCGCTGTCTTATAACCAGGTAAATCATATTCCTAGTTTTGGTTTAACAACGTAATTTTCTTGTCTCTTTGTTGATATCAAGATCAAGAAAACTTGAATACAGTTTTCGGATTCCGAGGATAAAGATACCAAAGATTCTGCATTGATGATCACTTGTACCATGATTGTGGTCCTGTTTAGCACAGTGGTAAGCTTATTAGTTCATAACTCCACGATCTTATTTCTGCAACTCGTTTAACCAGTCATGTCGGGAACGTTGATATTATAATGTTTCTATGGAACAGGTGTTCGGTTCGATAACAAAGCCATTAATCGAAGCGGTAGTGCTATTAAGACATGCGAAACCAGATGTTTTAGATGCTACTGATATACCCAGCCTTGAAGACTTGAGAATTCTGTTGATTGAAAATAGTGAACCAAGTGACATGGGAGAGAACCAACCGGCTGCAGCAACCCGTAGAAGTAGTTTAAGTTTGCTACTGACTCACCCAACTTGGACAGTTCATCACTTGTGGAGGAAATTCGACGACAGATTCATGAGACCGGTTTTCGGTGGAAGGGGGTTTGTTCCATTTGTGCCTGGTTCACCCACTGGTGCAGCTGATGGAAATTCAAGAGCCTGAAGAACCATGTCTACCTACGTCGCTTCGACTCTGTATTTTTCTTGAAGTACTAGTGTCCGCCTGTCCGGTGCAAATCCTTTCATGGGCATGAAGACATGACCATTTGGAGATCATCCAAAAACAAGATAAAACTAAGCATACCCATTTCGGATACATACCCATATGATATGTGATATCCATATTGGATACTCACATCCGAATCCGAGTAGCATAGATCTACATGCATTAATATTTTCGATGATGTTTTCGAATTTACCTTCTGAAAATCCTGTTAGCCTCTGATGCTTTGTATTGAAGCAATAGCCAATATAGGTGTCATAGACAAAGGAAATCTATTAAGAAAAGTAAAGTATTACCCCCAAGTAATCTTTTCTTGCATCCAAAGTAAAGCATCAATGAAATGTGTTAAATATTCCCTCTGTTCTCATTGGCTGATAAAATTTATAAAATAACCAAATGCTCTTTTAGAACCAATTTCCAAGAAAATGGATCAAATCTTTCTTGGCCTTTGCCACAAGCTCTACAATTTCATCATGAAATATCTAGCAACATATGCCATGAAAAGAGTAACTTTAGGCCAAGGTTCTCATCATGATTCAACTCAGTTACCTTCTTCTGGGCCTGCATCGGCTATATCAAGCTCCATCACCGATCAAGCAGTGCTTCCCATGGCCGATGAAACTCCAGTTGAAGATGCAAGTTTGCAGGCCAAAGTAGAGCCAGGTCCAATATGTAATCATAGTGAAAGCGGCATTTCTTCTGCAACATCGAATGAGGAGAAAAATGAGGATGAAGCACCAGCAACGTCTGCAATTCGACCCGAAGCTAGACCTCCGAAGAAAATGGTTAGCATAAATGATAGGCACCAGCAACGTCTGCAATTCGACCCGAAGCTAGACCTCCGAAGAAAATGGTTAGCATAAATGATAGAGTGGAGGAGATGAGCGACAGTTTGGGATCTAGCTGAATTTACCTAGCTGATTTGTTCTTTGTATACTATTGGCTAAAGCCTAGGCAGATGGTTCATTAGCTGAAATCGATTCGAATGAATTATTGCAGCCTTGATTCTCCATGCCAAAAGCAAATAGGGAGAACTCAACACCGTTTTGATTTAGTCCTATATCATTAAACAAATCCATTTTAGTTGATAGATTTTTATTACAATTTCTTGTTAAATCAATGATGATCTTGCTAACATATAGCTGCTATGAAACATTTTTATAAAAAAAATGAAAACGAAAATACATTTGCTAAATCCATCTATATAAATGAACATTCCCATGGGGTATTATGAAATACAAGTTTTGCATTCAAAGAATTAGTATCTACACCTTTTTTATTAAATATCAATTACTTTCAACATCATCTTCGGAGTCTAATTCGTCGAAAAACGACTTAAGATACCAGGTACAATGATTATTCCAATCAGCCTTTTCGCCGGTGATTCGCCATTTTTGGTCTTGTATCATATCCGGGGAGAGTCCCCATTCCAGCATCTCTTCATCTGTATGATTAATAGCTAAGCTATAGTCTCCGCTCTGTCCCAACTCCATAACTCGACACTCACAATTCCCGGGATTATTTAAGCGCTCGAATTGCTCGACCGTCCATTTGAACCACTTCATTAGAAACACCCGTGATGTTAGACCGTGCGAGATTATTATGAGATTCAAGTCTTGACATGGATCTTTGTGAAGCCTATTCAAGTCTATGTCTCTCCAGAGAGATTCAAGAAAACCTGCAAATTTCAATGATTTTTTCTTCGATTTAGCATAAACCGACACAAATTACATATCAAAACCGATTAGTTCGACTCATTCTTTAAGATTAAAGAACGTATATCAAAGAAATCTATGCTCATTACATGGTCAAGGAAGCAATAAAACAGATGCTAATGTATTTTGTTTAACAGTCCCTTAATGTTTATTCTCTTTCACCATTATCGAAATAGAATCCAATTTTCCTTCAGAAAGTTCATATCTTTCAAAGTTGCAAAGCAAGTCATTACACTTTCAACAAGAATACAGATTGATTTCAACAGTCCTCTTTAATTTTTGTTCTTTCATATTGCTTTCAAAATCAATGAAGAAACTTTCCAAGTCATTATCTTCTTAGAAAACTACTTTAAATCAACACCAAGTATTTAACATTTCAGCAATAACTTCATAAATGTTCATGCACCCAGTTCACAAACCACCATTTCTTCATAGAAACTCAATACCCTAAGCAAAATTTACATACAAACTAATGCAAACTTTGTATATGATAAAACTCCACAATGAAGAACAACTTACTTGAAACACGATCAAAAACATCAGCGGCAGATTCACCTTCAGGGAACCTATAAAAGAACCTCCCGAACTTTTCCCTCGTCTCCTTTATTACTTTCATCCTTTCCTCAACCTGAAAATTCCCAAAGTCCTGTTCTCGAATCCTGCACTCTTCCCTCACCCCAATCACCCTTTTCTTCGAAAACGACTTCCCGATCTCCCGCAGTGTGGATCGGGTGCGCTCGTAAGGGGAAACGTAGAAGTACACCCGCCAATCGGGGCGAGACCCATCACCGGAAATGAGGTCCTGGAGGTGCGAACCGGCAAGGCTGGCTTGGGCACGACCTTCTTCGGTTAAGGAGATCTTGTAGTCGGGGGTTTTCGAGTAGGCTGAGGTGTCTAAGTTGCCTTCCGACTCACCGTGTCGGACTAGGATTATCCGCTTCGGTAACACCACCTTCTTGGCGGATTGGTGGCTGCTGTGATTACTCTTTTGCATTCTTGACGGGGGAAAAAAATGGGTTTTTTGGGATGTAAATCTCGAATTTCTGCACTTTGAAAGCTTTGATTTGTTAATCGTATTTATAAGGCTGAGCTCGGCTGCTTGTTGCATTGAAGTCTAAAGATAAAGATGTATGGGAAAGATTCCATTTATATTTGTGGTTTAACTATTTATTTATTTATGTTCAAATTATTTTCTATTTTTCTTAAAATTTGCTTTACGATATAATTAAATATCTGATTATATTTTGTTACTAATAATTTCGTTCTTTTAGATTGATTTAAATTTTCTTTTAAATTGTTTAATTGAATTCATAGAACTGTTTATTTTAATTAATTAACAAGTTTTTATTATGTCGCTTTTATTAAAATTATTTAAAATTAAAATAAAGGTTTATAATTAAATTTAAATTAAGCAAATAATTAAGACGTTTTCTACCATTATTGACATAAAAAACTAGTAGTGAACCACAATATGGATATAATTACATTGGTAAATGAACCACAATAAAAAGATGAAATTATTTAAATATCACTGTCAATAACAAATCATAATTGAGCGTCGTGAGGAAATTATCTCTGAATGTAAATCGTATATTCAAATCTAATATAAGAGTACAAAATATAAAATATCAATATGATAATAAATAAAAGTCATGTTGATCAGTTGAGGCGTCGTCAAATTCAACTATGAGAAAATTAAACAAAGATAATAAAAAAAAAACAACTAATAAAAAGATCGAAGCTATGCCAAAAGACAGAAAAAATATGTCATAAAGGTAGATTTATTAAAAATTAAAAAATAAGAAAAAAAAAATAAAGATGCGATATAAAAAATAAAAGAAAATTTATAACTGTTAACGGTTGACGATCGACACTAATATTGATGGACCAATAAAGATGAAAGAGAAAAGAAAACGAGTATTTTTTAATAGGGAGGAGTTGCAAATTTCATAATTTAGTATTAGTCTTAATGTAAAAAAACGTGTTCAAATTATACTTAAAGTCAACTTTAAGTACTTAAAGAATTTTTCACTAAAAATAATTACTTAAAGTTTTGAACGCTATACTTTTAGATGTCTAGACCGTTAATACTATTAAATTCGACCATTAAGTAATATGTGTCAGACATATAAAATTTCAAAAATTTTATAAATAAGTTTTTTAAATTTTTTATAAGTTTGACACATATCACTTAACGGGTAAATTTAACGACAAACGCTTAAAATTATAATGTCAGAAACGTTATACATATATTTTTAACGAAAAATTCTTTAAATATCTAAAATTAATTTTATATTTAATTTGAACACTTATTTATACATTAAACCTCGGTATTATGATCCGGATGCGTTGTAAACCGAATGTAACGCCATGTGCACCCATATGTAGTTAAAGCACAAATGATTGGTACGTGAATGTAGATGTTTTGGCATCTACAAGGAAGGATATTTAATTTTTTTTAATGAAAACGTGTAAGGTTGGCAGCTTGGTTTGAACAGCTAATTGGTCATTAAACATCTTCAAGATATGGAATGGAAATTCAGAAATGACAGTGCCACTTTCATGTTTTTATTATTTTAATTATGGGATGGAATAGTAATAGAAGATGGCCACAAGTAGATGTCTACATATTCCACTTGCTTTCGTGTAGGGATAAAGCTTTAGTTTGTCAAACCTCTTGTCTGTATTCGATTAACATATTAAAGCGGCCACAGGGTTCATACTTCCGACGACTACCGGTGCCTCTCTTTGTGTGCGGCGCCAATTCTCACACAGTTTCATTATATCGTTGCTTCAACAATGGTTCGTATTTCTATTTTCTAGCTTTTATATTTGTTAGAATTTATAAGCGAGAAAATAATTTAAACGATATTAATATAAAATAAGATATACATTTGAGATAATATTTGTAACACCCCAGACCGATGCGGGTAGCCCGATCCGATTCGGGAAGTCACATTAGGGCCACCGGAGCGACCCACCGTAAAAATAGCGGAAATTTTAAAACTTTTTATCAGAACATGTAAACTTATAAATCATTATCACTATTTAAAAATAAAACAGATTTCCAAACTCGTATATAAATCAAATACAATTTCATGCCTAATCACAAGTACCATACTCTGCAACCACGCCGGAAGAACTCCCTTACTGAAGTCGATAGATGCACTGGTACAATTGTTTTAACCTGAAAAGGTGAGTAATAGAGTGAGCTTTGGAAAGCTCAGTAATACAGAACTACCAGATGATGCTACATGACATGTAGATAAATGGAAAGCCATATAATTTCCTTATTGAATCATATGTATACCAGCTTGCAGAATAATTGGGGTTCCCTTAGAAGTTCATCGAGTAGAAGCCATGAATCTCAGTTCATAAGAAACCTTTCAAAGTATGACATTTTCAGGAGATCGAATAGGATGTCTAGTGTGTTCCAACAGTATAATAAAATCATAATAGGTACAAATCATAGTCCAGTAAATCTCACAATTTCGTAAAAGAGTTTAACTTTGAAAATCATAGTTTAAACCCTTTTCTGGTACACCATCAGTAGTTCCCAAATATTTTCCATATAGCTTACTTTATGCACATAGCAAAAAGAAAGCCGACTTAAGAATAGGCTATGAAGCTTGTATCCTTAAGCCCAAGTCAATAAGTCCATATAGCTTACCCTAAGCACACAGCAAAGGAAAGCCGACCTAATGAAACATCTTGGGGCCCTCAAGAGTCACATTAGGCCCAGTTAGCTTGATCAGAGCTATTCCATCGTAATTCAATTCCAAAATTCAATTGCACCGTGACACAAATTCCATAAATCCAAAAACATGGTAATCATATACCAGTTCAAAACAAAAATTAGATAGCATCCATATTCCATAAATTGTCACATTAAATTGGTGCATCAATAAAACAATAACCAATGAATTCGGTGTACCACATATTAAAACCAATAAAACAGTTCAGTAATAAGTAGGGAACACTAGAGAATCCCAGTATTTCCAGAGGCCATTGTAGTTATCATTTTGGATAACATGAAACTTATGAAATTTGATCGAATTCCTGGAACAAGGTTCTATTGAGGGGAATCGATTACTAACCGATCTAGCCATTTAATGTTGATACATTAGAATCCCACTATTTTCGTGTGCTTTAGGAAAACGTTCAGGAACCTTTATACATAATAATTCTAAATTCAGATTTACTGCGAGTGATTCCATTACCCAAACAATCAGGGGTATTCATGAATATACTTTAAATTCATAGGATTTCAGCCCAATTGAACCAAATGGGATATTCAGAATCTTTTCCATCTGCGTTACTTTTTTTTTTTTTTTCAAACATGACCGAAGTGATTTTAGATGAAATATAGAATCGAAGATTCAAGTCATTTACAATCTACGACTATCGATCATATTATCAAACAACTCGAGTTACACAACTCTCAAACTGATGCATGTCAACAAGTCAATTCATTATCCTTCCAGTGTATTCACTCTTTAATACCATAGTGCAGATCCATAGATCATCCCCATAATCATCACTGAATAAATCTTCCAACGGTCTTTATTTCATTTCCACGTTTCAACAATATCAGGAAATACTGACGTACTTGATCCATGGCTCATAACCCATAATGACAATTCATGTAAGTTCAACAGTGTTTCCAAACTCATAAAATCACCTATTTAATCCTTAGTCATTGATGTTACTTAGTTCGTTTGGTAAGCAAGTCTATCCCGATTACTTTAAAGTTTTCCAGAATAATTCAGACGTTTCTGAATTTCAAATACACGTTGTACTTCATTTCATTTCAACTTAATTAATAAAGTCATTCTGGTATTCGTGGTTGATTTGACTAACGACTACCCACTATTAATACTGTATGCGCTCTAGAGTTGAGCTGCGCCAAGTACTTCCAGAATTATCATCGATCCAAATTTGAGAAGATGAACAAACATTCAAGTGATACTTATATCATTCAGGTAATGATATAGTACTAACGTTGGTTAATCACTTAAGTTGCGTTCCATAACTTTTACTGGTAGCACAACATCCATGTTTATTTGGATTTCTTAATTAATCCAAGACATTTACTTATTCTAGGTCATAAGGGCATTTTGGTCATTTTGGTGCTTAACATTTTTTTTTCTATTCATTTCAAAGCTTGAGTATATCCATTCATTCCTGAGCTTGGTGACATTCTTGAGTCATTTCCATTCCAGGGGTAATTTGGTCATTTATAATTCTAGAATATTTCAATCATTTCCTTCCATCCGGTCTTATTATTTAATTCAATCTTATCATTTACTTCAGTCCTTTCGAACAATTCTGTCAGCAGAATACCTCCGATAAATTACTCTTCAAGTATTTACTCCTTATTCGAATATTTTCGAGTCAAGTGTCTTCTCAGATTTTACAAACGGAATATTATAAATTTTTCTGTACAAAGACAGGATCTTAACAATTAAATTCGTACTTAATCGAGTTAAGTACAAATCCTCAAAGTACTTTATCATTCAGGGTCAAATCAGACTATTTTATCTCTCAAGGCATTTTCGTAATTTCTTAACCAGATAATTTATGTCTTTTCAGAGTTATTAACCAACTTCCAGGGCAATTCTTATCATTTTCCAACATAAGGGTAATTCGTAATTTTACCATATCGGAGTATCTCATAATTTTTCATCCAAGTATCTTTAACATTTAACCCTTGATGATATAAAATATAAGTTACAAATCCAGAGCTGATTTCTTTATCACCAATCACAAACTTGTAATTTAATTCTAACAATTATCAATCTCTTATCTTAGTCATTCGATCCGTATTCAGTTACAGAATTTCTACCATTCATCGAGTGAATAAATTATTCAACTCCACAAAGTGACCAACATTATCTTATTCATGCATTTACCAATATCAACATGTTCCATAAAGCATAAAGAGGTAGTAAAGTATTACCTCGATTTCCGTGCAATACTGATCGACCATAAAAATTCCATTCGAACACCTTTGATCTTCAATTCAACTTCCAATGTTTCCTCGGATCCATATAAACAGAAATTATATCAGAAAAGGAGCTTAATTACGATAAGCGGATCGATCGGGTGATAAATCAGTGAAAGACGGCTTACCGGGTTCGAATTTGGCGAAACGGACTTCGGATTCGGATTCAGGACGTCGAAAGCATAAAATATGACTTTTCGGAAATTTGGAATTTTCGGTCAAAATCAAAGTCAACGGTTTGACCGGAAATTTCGAGGCCTTCGGGTTCGAATTTCGAAAAAACGGACAGCGGAATCAGATTTGGAACGTCGAAAAATGTCAGGATAGGTATACTCGGTCGAAGTCAAAGGTCGTTTAATGCCTGATCAAAGCCGGTCAAAGTTTTGGTCAACATTGGTCAACGTCGGTCAACGGTCAACGGGTCAACGGGTCGGGTCAACAGGTCGGGTCGGGTCAACTGGTCGGGTCGGGTAAATGGGTCGGGTCGGGTAAACGGGTCGGGTCGGGTTGTGACGGTCAAACCGGTCAACTATCCACTAAAACCGGTCAAACCGGTCACTTTTGTCTTCCCCACGCGCAGTGGCGGCGCGTGGGGCGTGAACAGTGCAAAAAATCTCGGAAAAATTTCTAAAAATTATTTTGAGCGATTTCGAGATACTTACAAAGCTCGGTTCACAATTTTGAACGGCGGAGAGCTCGATTTCAACGAATCGGAAACTTTGACCGCTTCACCTCCCGCGCCGCCGTCGACGGAGACCAAGGATGACACCGACAAACTCGGAACGATGCAACGAACACGATGGTGCGGGAGGTGTCGTAAACGGATGACCCGATTGTCGTGAATCGATGAAAAACCAACTAAAACCGAGTTATTACCGACGATACTTCCGACTGAAATTCACGACGAACGGCGATGATTCACGACGAAAGGTTTGAGGGGTTTTGTTCCTCGATTGACAACGAACACGATGGTGGTTTCGGCTCGTCGTTTGGAGGTCGGACGGCGAGTAGATCGGAGTTGGAACTTGGGTCAACGGAAGAGAAAAACTGGAAAATTATACATTCTGCAGCACGGGGAGGGGGTTATAAATTCTCTCATAAAGGAAATTGGCTAAACCAAAAGTTTAGTCACTGAACTTCCTACACTTCTTAAAACGGTCTGCTAACTTTGAAATCTTACAATTTAATCTCCGATTCCTTCCAAAAATACCAATTAAATCCACCACTTTATAATTTCTTAAATTTAGCCCCTAAATTGGGGTGTTACAATATTTAATGTGATTTAGTAGAGCACAATGTTCTTAACCTTGAGGTCGTGGGATCTGTCGCAACCGTCTTTCGGTTGGACCCGGAATTGGGCTTCGACTTGAAATAATTGAGTTAGAGTCGCCACCGATCATTTTAAAATGATATTTAGGTAGATCGGACACCATCTTACCTGATCTGCGTTTTACCAGAAATGTGTCGGGCTCGGGAGTCGGTTACGGTCAAGGAAGGATTAGCACCCTTGCACCGCCCTTTCGGTACCAATTAATTTAACGACTTTCTTAGTTGCGAAAAATTGAAATTTAAATTAAAATTTGAAATTCATTTCGAATTAATTACCTTTGATCGATTAAAAAAATTCCCCTAAAAAGTCAAAAAATATTAGATAAGAAATAATAAATAAATACTAAATAAATCAAAGAAAAAAATATTTTAAAAGTAATAAAATGAACGGAAAAAAAACCTGTGAAAATAGAATAATAATTAAATAAAAATATTAGATCAAATCATAAAAATAAATTAGGGGTTAGATTGAATTCAGAGTAAAGTTTATAGACTGAAAGTTAAAATCTATAAAAGTTGAAATCTATAAAAGTTGAAATCTATAAACATTAGTGGCTTTGGGTGTAGTTTACCCAGGAAAATCCACAAAACCCAAATCTGCATCCCCATTCATTTTACGTGAGTGCTTCTGCCTTCTCCTTTCCTCAGTGTGAGTTGCACGAGACATGAACAACAGGTGGTCCCAGATCCGGCAAGCAAGCCATCCCCATCATCAGCGTAGGTGATCGATTCTCCCGAGCACTCTGCGTACGAGCCCCTCGAAACAATGGTTCCTTACCTCCACGCATGTAGCAAATTCGGATCCTCTGAAACCTCTGGCCATCACGATGGGGATCTCTTCGAACCCTTACCATGGTTGTTGAGGTCTCATCGTTGGGAGAAGAGAATGGAGTGGTCGCTTTGGGGTCGATGAGGTTTGGGAGATAAAAGGTCGAGGGAAGCCCGAGGAGTTGGAAGAGAGAAGGAGACATCGTTGGTGAGGGTACCCGTGAAAGCACTGATGGTAGCGCCCTGAGCGGCGCTAGTGGTGGTAACCACGGCAGCCTCGACGGGTAAGGAAACTGTCTGCAACTGTCTAAGTGGGTTTTGTCGTGGCATCACCACCATTCCTTGCTCCCGTTTTTTTTTTCCACCTCCATTCTTGTCCATTTATAGCGAAGAAAACATATTTCCGTGCGATTTTAGAACTCTAATGGGATTGAATGACTTGTTGGTTGTTGTTGGATTGTTGGTCTCGTGAGCTCTCCTTGCGCCGGAAGGTTCGGGGTTGGTGGCGTGAAAAGCGAGGTTGGCTGGGATAGAGAACATACAGCGAAAATTTAGTGTCTACAACTGCCCCTCTTTGTCCTTTTTCGTGGAACGAAAAATAGGGCAAAGATAAAAGGACACAAATTTTCGTTCGGTGGAGTTGAAGAATAACTCCCTGTCGAATTGAGTTGCGGATAACTCTTCCGTCGTGAAGTTGAAACTGTGGATGGCCCCTCCGTCGTGGAATTCAGCCTTGAATTGGATATCCTTCGTTGTGAAGTTGAAATCCAATGAAAGTTGTGTTGTTTCGAGTCCAATATCCTTCGTCGTGAAGTTGAAATCGGATCTGAAACCGAAAAGTTTATTGACAGACACTCATTCTTTGAAGTTGGATATCCTTCGTCATGAAGTTAAAATCCAATCTAGAGATGGATGATGCTTGTGTGCATGATTCCCTTCGTCATGAAGTTGAAATCGCGGGTGGCCCCTTCGTCATAAAGTTGAGCCTGGAATTGGATATCCTTCGTCGTGAAGTTGAAATCCAAGTAAGTTGTATTGTTCCGAGTCTAATATCCTCCGCTGTGAAGTTGAAATTGGTTCTGGAACTGGGAAATTGTTTGTTGACAGTCAGCCGCCCCTTCGCTGTGAAATTGAGCTTGTGCTGTCTCGAGTCTAATATCCTTCGTTGTGAAGTTAAAATTGACTCTGAATGAATTTGACAATCAGCCGCCCCTTTGTCGTGAAGTTGATCTTGTGTTGTCTTGGGTCCAATATCCTTCGCTGAGAAGTTGAAATTGGCTCTGAAATTGGGAAGTTGTTTATTGACAACCAGCGGTTCCTTCGTCGTGAAGTTGAACTTGCGTTGTCTTGAGTCCAATAGCCTTCGTTGTGAAGTTGAAATTGGCTCTGAAATTGGGAAATTGTTTATTGACAACCAGCGGTCCCTTCGTCGTGAAGTTGAAATTGGCTCCGAGATTAGGAAGTTGTTTTTTTGACAACCAGCGGTCCCTTCGTCGTGAAGTTGAACTTGCGTTGTCTTGAGTCCAATATCTTTCGCTGTGAAGTTGAAATTGGCTCTGAAATTGGGAAATTGTTTATTGACAACCAGCGGTCCCTTCGTCGTGAAGTTGAACTTGCGTTGTCTGGAGTCCAATATCCTTCGTTGTGAAGTTGAAATTGGCTCTGAAATTGAGAAGTTATTTGTTGACAACCATCGGTCCCTTCGTCATGAAGTTGAACTTGCGTTGTCTGGAGTCCGATATCCTTCGTTGTGAAGTTGAAATTGGCTCTGAAATTGGGAAATTATTTATTGACAACCAGCGGTCCCTTCGTCGTGAAGTTGAACTTGCGTTGTCTGGAGTCCAATATCCTTCGTTGTGAAGTTGAAATTGGCTCTGAAATTGAGAAGTTGTTTGTTGACAACCAGCGGTCCCTTCGTCGTGAAGTTGAACTTGCGTTGTCTGGAGTCCAATATCCTTCGCTGTGAAGTTGAAATTGGCTCTGAAATTGGGAAATTTTTTATTGACAACCAGCGGTCCCTTCGTCGTGAAGTTGAACTTACGTTGTCTGGAGTCCAATATCTTTCGCTGTGAAGTTGAAATTGGCTCTGAAATTGAGAAGTTGTTTATTGACAACCAGCGGTCCCTTCGTCGTGAAGTTGAACTTACGTTGTCTGGAGTCCAATATCTTTCGCTGTGAAGTTGAAATTGGCTCTGAAATTGAGAAGTTGTTTGTTGACGACCAACGGTCCCTTCGTCGTGAAGTTGAACTTGCGTTGTCTGGAGTCCAATACCCTTCGCTGTGAAGTTGAAATTGGCTATGAAATTGGTAAATTGTTTATTGACAACCAGCGGTCCCTTCGTCGTGAAGTTGAACTTACGTTGTCTGGAGTCCAATATCTTTCGCTGTGAAGTTGAAATTGGCTCTGAAATTGAGAAGTTGTTTATTGACGACCAGCGGTCCCTTCGTCGTGAAGTTGAACTTGCGTTGTCTGGAGTCCAATATCTTTCGCTGTGAAGTTGAAATTGGCTCTGAAATTGAGAAGTTGTTTGTTGACGACCAGCGGTCCCTTCGTCGTGAAGTTGAACTTGCGTTGTCTGGAGTCCAATAGCCTTCGTCGTGAAGTTGAACTTGCGTTGTCTGGAGTCCAATAGCCTTCGTTGTGAAGTTGAAATTGGCTCTGAAATTGGGAAATTGTTTATTGACTACCAGCGGTCCCTTCGTCGTGAAGTTGAACTTACGTTGTCTGGAGTCCAATATCCTTCGCTGTGAAGTTGAAATTGGCTCTGAAATTGAGAAGTTGTTTGTTGACAACCAGTCTTGAATTGGATATCCTTCGTCTTGAAGTCAAAACTTGACTCTAAAAGAATGTTAATCCTTCAATAAATTATAGCTATTTGATAACTGCCAAGATCCAAGCTATCTTTGGGAGATAGTCAAGTAAGGAAAGGATAAAAAGTCTCAGGTTATTGTGTTTGGTCAAAGGTTTGGCATTTGATGCTCAAAGGTTTGGCCTTTTATGCTCAAAGGTTTGATGGGATAGCCTGCATGCTCATCTACTGGAAGTGTTCTTCGACTCCCAGTATTCGTGGTCACACTCGGATTGTGCGATGCCTTATCAAGGAATTTGTGTGATCGCCTCAGTTGCACAATTTTTATATTCGAGCCGCCTTTTCAGGTTTTCAACTCGAACCCTCCTTTGGTTTCAAGACGCTATTAAGGATGTATATCTTCAACCCCCTTTGTTATTTTTCTCTACCATGCATTAATTACATTGTTTTTTGCAAACAAAGATTAATCCTGATGGGCGGGATGAAATCTGAAGATAGTCTCTTCTGTTTAAAAATCCATGTATGATTAGAAGGGACTTTTAAGGCACGTAATGTAGGCCAGAGTTCATGGTTATGAAAGAAAAGGATAAATAGGCCCAAACAAGTGTTTCAGGGTATTGAACCAATGATCAATTCATTCTGATGCCTTCAATCCTATCTTGTTCAATTTGGATCTGCTCATATGTGTTTCTCTGGATTTTCTCTAGATGTTCCATGATCTTCGAGTGAAGTGATTCAGAGATTCGAGAATGATTGTGCTTGATCAATCTCATAGTTTGAAGATTGATGTGCCATTTGTCTTTAGGGAATATTTGCATGTGCTTTTTGTTCCTCTTTCTTTTTGATTCTTGTTTTTTTTCTTTTTTTCCTTTTGTTCTTGTTTCTTTTTTTTCTTTGTTTTTCTTTGTTTTTTTTGCTTCTTTTCTTTTTTCTTCTTGATTGGATCTTTGCACTTGTCATTTGGTCCACCTCGTGGTATCTCCTTTGGATTGATGTCTTCACTCATGTGAGCAGATTTCTTCTATATTGCCCCCCAGTGTGGAGGGTGATCTTTGGTTAGGGTTGAATCAGAAAAAAAAATACTATAGGCTCAAAAGGAGACACAATGAATATATTTTTTCTCCTGTTGTAAAGGGATAAAGAAAGAAAGTCGTTCATCATTTCATACATGGAAGTCCTCACAAAAGAGGTATCCCCAGGGGGATAGATTTGCAGGATTAATTCTATTCACATGAAAACAGTGTAATTAATGCATGATAGGATTATTTCGAATGAATTGTTTTTTGTTGCTCCTTGCTCCCAATATGTCTCAATGTTCAGGCTCCCGGCGAGATGCCCCAAGTTGTGTCTTTAGAAGAATGCTCATATTCAAATGAACAACTCAATGCCTTGGGTTTTAATGGTAAGAAAAGGTTAATTTTGAGTCTAAAAAGACAATGATGTGATCTTATTGACTCAAAGAAAGGTACAGGTGTATCAAAAAGATAAAGGCAATGTTCAAAAATTTCAAAGGGAGGTAATGTCAAAATTTGATTTTTTGGTAATGGTCATGAGTTATTTTGGGTAAAAAATCGAGGTATTTTATTTTGGGGTTTGAGATAGGGTAAGAAAGGTCTAATCTTGCCATATGTCAAAAAATCTATAATTCTTGAAGAATTAAAAGAATCCTTAATTCATTTAATATTCGAAGAACTAAAGATTAAAATTTATTCAATTGCTCCACTTTAGAAAGTAGCATAAATTCAATCCTTTAAAAGATTAAGTAAACATGAAAGATCAAAGACGTTTTCAAACAAAACAATCCTCTAAGTGCAAATGATATATGTCCTGCCCCCTTCGACAAGTGTCTTACAGTTTTTAGAGGAATGTTTGGGGTTTCTTATGTGGTAACAGCTAACAACAGGCTTTGTCCTACAATCAGCTGATCAGGCTCCCACTGTATTGTTTTCAGTTTTTCTCTTTAAGGTTACAATCTTGCTTCCATGTGGTTAATTCCACTTCATCGAATCATCTAGGAAGAAATTTCATGTTTATGAAGATGCTTAAAAATGTAGATGAAGATGAAAAAATGCAAGAATGCATGAAATGTTCGAGGCATTGATCCAAGAAATGTGCCTGTTATTATGAATAATCCTTATTGGGGACAAAAATGTTTAATCTTTTAAGAGACAAAAATATCCTGACAGTTTCTGACATGTGACTAGTCTTCTGCTTCGTCTTTCACCGTTGAATAACCTGTCGAACCGCTCCGGCCTCTCTGGATGAACCGTGAAAATGTTGAGTTATTTTTCGTATTGTCCAAGAATCTCGAATGATCGCATCTCGAGCATCTACTTTTGTTGAGCCTGTTCCCAACGAATTTGTCATTGGAGCCCTTAATTGATAGAAACTATGTGAAGTTCATTAATCTGTTTCTTGAATTCGCCAGCAATGGTCTCCAATTTCAGCTATCATTTTGCCATTGTCGTGTTCAAAGGGACTTCCAAGATACATAACCTTCATCATGCCCCTGCAACCTCTGCCAGTCAGTTCTTCAAAGATAAGCTTTCATTGTGCTTGATGTAGACCCGGTTCATTCTGAGTCCTTTATAATGCAGCAGAGTGATATACTCTTCAATTGTGGGCACCACGTCTTCTGGATTGAATGTGACACATAGTCACCTTGTAGACTATCCTTTGTATTTTCATCTCTTGTATTACAACACCTTTGTCAATGGATTCAGATTATTCGAGTTTTAACAAACACGTTTTAGTGGATCAATGAGCTCTTTTGAATGATGCAAGTGATGAAAATAAAATAAAATAAAAGAAAGACGAAAAGAGTTAGTGAGGTGAAAAATAATAAAAAATGATCATAAAATGAAAGTCCTACCCCACATGATATCTACCTCACATGCTTATTATTCCTACCCGAACATGATCTCTATCCCGCAAGTTGATTTTGAACAAGTCCTAACCGCATAAATTTCTAGTTCGCATACGTAGAAAGTAAACTAGGAAAAATTCCGGCATCCTAGGGTTTGGAATGAGGTTTTGGGTGGGCTCTAACTCCTTGTAGTCTCCCTGTTTAGGTTCTAAAAAAGGTACCCGAGTTATCCTTGCCGGTGCCCCATTGGGCTTGCCAGACCCTTAGTCCTAAACCCATCACAGGCTTGTGTGGACTAAGTTAAACTCGGGAGGATACATTCCCTTATGCCCATACGGAGAATAAATTCACACGAAGGCATAAGGTATATGAATCCCGAAGGTTACTTGCTAGGCCCATACGGAGAATAAATTCACACGAATGTGTCGCTTTCACCCCCACTTAAATAGGGTTTGGAGCTCGGGTATAGAGCCTTTAGATGAAAAAGTTTAGAAAGCTGAAATCATTAGAAAACAGTCAGTACAACTATTTACTCGAAAATGTAATCAAAAGTAAGTAATAAGGATCGAAAAATTACCTTAAAATTCAAATTTACCCTTTTCGTTAAAAAGACAACTGAAAATTACCTTAGCCTGACTCACTTACCTGTCCCCAGTGGAGTCGCCAAGCTGTCGCAACCGTCTTTCGGTTGGACCCGGAATTGGGCTTCGACTTGAAATAATTGGGTTAGAGTCGCCACCGATCATTTTAAAATGATATTTAGGTAGATCGGACACCATCTTACCTGATCTGCATTTTACCAGAAATGTGTCGGGCTCGGGAGTCGGTTACGGTCAAGGAAGGATTAGCACCCTTGCACCGCCCTTTCGGTACCAATTAATTTAACGACTGTCTTAGTTGCGAAAAATTGAAATTTAAATTTAAATTTGAAATTCAATTCGAATTAATTACCTTTGATCGATTAAAAAAAATTCCCTTAAAAAGTCAAAAAATATTAGATAAGAAATAATAAATAAATACTAAATAAATCAAAGAAAAAAAATAATATTTTAAAAGTAATAAAATGAACGGAAAAAAACCTGTGAAAAGAAAAAAATGTTAGTGAAAATAGAATAATAATTAAATAAAAATATTAGATCAAATCATAAAAATAAATTAGGGGTTAGATTGAATTCAGAGTAAAGTTTATAGACTGAAAGTTAAAATCTATAAAAGTTGAAATCTATAAAAGTTGAAATCTATAAACATTAGTGGCTTTGAGTGTAGTTTACCCAGGAAAATCCACAAAACCCAAATATGTGCATCCCCATTCATTTTACGCGTGAGTGCTTCTGCCTTCTCCTTTCCTCAGCTTGTGTGAGTTGCACGAGACATGAACAACAGGTGGTCCCAGATCTGGCAAGCAAGCCATCCCCATCATCAGCGTAGGTGATCGGTTCTCCCGAGCACTCTGCGTACGAGCCCCTCGAAACAATGGTTCCTTACCTCCACGCATGTAGCAAATTCGGATCCTCTGAAACCTCTGGCCATCACGATGGGGATCTCTTCGAACCCTTACCATGGTTGTTGAGGTCTCATCGTTGGGAGAAGAGAATGGAGTGGTCGCTTTGGGGTCGATGAGGTTTGGGAGATAAAAGGTCGAGGGAAGCCCGAGGAGTTAGAAGAGAGAAGGAGACATCGTTGGTGAGGGTACCCATGAAATCACTGATGGTAGCGCCCTGAGCGGCGCTAGTGGTGGTAACCACGGCAGCCTCAACGGGTAAGGAAACTGTCTGCAACTGTCTAAGTGGGTTTTGTCGTGGCATCACCACCATTCCTTGCTCCCGTTTTTTTTTCCACCTCCATTCTTGTCCATTTATAGCGAAGAAAACATATTTCCGTGCGATTTTAGAACTCTAATGGGATTGAATGACTTGTTGGTTGTTGTTGGTTTGTTGGTCTCGTGAGCTCTCCTTGCGCCGGAAGGTTCGAGGTTGGTGGCGTGAAAAGCGAGGTTGGCTGGGATAGAGAAAATACAGCGAAAATTTAGTGTCTACAGGATCGAGTCCCACGGAGGGCATTTTATAATTCGGAGGTCTCTTACGGAAGCTGCTCTCAACCTAGTGTTGGGGGTAGCCTACTATCTTACCTCCCCCTACCCCATACATATGGGAAAAAGGGACAACCATTTATTTAATGTGAATTGGTACTGCCTACTTTCATAGACGAGATGAATAATAATTCAATATAAATATAGAATACATGAGAGTACAAATACATGATATCACATGTATCCTAAAATTCGGTATATATATATATATATATATATATATATATATATATATATATAATATATATATATATATATATATATATATCAAAATTCGATGTATCCCAAAAAATCTCTTAATAATTACAAAATTATCTTTATAACATAAATCCCAAAAGTTATATAAATTTAAAAAAATGATTAAATCTCTCCAAAATAATTTTCTCCTACGTAATTCTAAAAACTAAGACATAATCTCTATTTATAGAGCAAAATACTTGATACCAATTCTTGTCTAAAATATATATTTACTTTATTAAATATACCTAATTACCAAATAATCTTTAACCACTAAAATTACAATAAAATACAATTTAATTACTAATTATAATTTGAGTACAAATATAACAATATCAAAACATGAGTTTGAAGTTTATGTTTATTTATATAAGTTCGGTTTTTATTATATAAAAATATAAAATATAACAAAGACAACACAATTCTAATATGAAAAGTCAAAATACATGAAAAAATATAAAATTAAATATTCCCTTAAATATATGTTTTATCCTGAAAAATATCTAGTAATTATCAATAATTTTCATGTCTATTCGTACCTATATATAATAGTGATGAAGTTGTGGAGGCTAAGAGATTGCTCTGCAAATGATTATAAATGTATCGATAAATCGTCGTAAAAAATATTTAATTATACATGACTGTCGATTTTTCTTAACTAAAAAATGTATCACGATGGATGTAACATGAAACGTTAAAGTATCATATCAATAGAAAAAATGGGTAAAAGACTATGCACTTGTCAATTTCGTTTCTTGTTGAATGGCTGTTTCTTATCTCAGAACCATTATAACTTAATTTCGTCATTAACAACTTGTACAAGTTCAACTAGGAGTAGTTTGTTTTTACATAGAATAAAGGGAAAGAAGATGAGCTTTCCATCTCTCAAAACAAATGTTATAATAACTTCATTATTTCACAATTTGTTAAGCACCAAACGATAAGATGATTCTCCATTATGCACCAAACTCCATATTATTTAGATTAATGTTGTTTGACACGTCTTCATAAAAATCAGAAATTTCAAAATATAATTTATTAATATAAAGCTAAAAAAAAATCAGTTGTAATCGAAAATTTTATCAAGAACGTAACATTTTAGGTTGAATAAAGTAACCGAAAATGTTATAAATTTATATAATTTTTTCAGTTAAAAATCCTAAACCCCCATAATGTAACTTATCAGTTGCGACTGAATATGTTACAAATTTGTATACTTTATACGTTGGAAATAATATCATTTCAAGTTAAAATTCACTTTGAATTAATCTTAAATTAAACTGTTATATAACAGAACTACCCATAAAAATACGATGGATATATCTTGCAACCTCCGTAAATTTTCTTGTATGAATGCAAAGTGATTGATGGACTTTCATGAGGGACCAAAAATCAAAGTAACCTATAATTATAAGGGTAAATTATATAAATAATCAGTAAAATATGACTAAAGTTTTCTTTTAACTTAAGTTTTAAAAATAATAAAAAAGTCATTAACATTATCTTTTTTTAATAAATCGATCATTTAAACATTAAAAATCATTATCCTAATAATAAAAGTCCGAACTCCCTGAATACCAACTAGAACAAAGGCCAAAGTGAATTTCCTTGAATTAATTTAATATTCCTATCATGCTATTATCTATCATGGATTGCCACGTTAGTAAATTTACCTGCCATATTAGATTATGAACTGTCACATTAATATCATAACAATCAACGATTGGTTCTGTTAGTCAAAAAATTAAATTGAATTTATTTTAAAGCTTAATTTTTTAAAAAATGTCCACATTAAACCTTAAGTTTACTTTAAGTGTCTATATTTTTATTAAAAATAAATATACAATATTTTTTTGTTACACTGTCTTATCGTTTTTTTGTTTTACTTTTATGTTCATATTAAATAAATAAAAAATTAAAGATGACATTTGTTTTTCCGTAAAAATTTGAGGACTCATATTAAACCTAAATTTAGAGTATAGTACTAGAGTTCATAATTCTTTTATCCAAATTAAACTATATATGAATAATGTTTTCCCAAAGTTTCTTTTAGAAATTCCGACCGCCAAACAAGCCTCTCGCTACCGCTCTGTTCCAGCTTCGTGTCTCTCTTCCTCCTATTTTATCCGCCTCCTCTCCCCCCTCCTCCAGTTGCCGGTCCAACTCTGCTCTTGTCTTCAAGTTTCCAACAGACCAGGATATTAAATAAGGTAAAATTTCGAAACCCTAGACTTAAGTTGAACATTGATTTCTACTTGATTCATGAGAGAGATTTAAGTTACATGCTCTCTGCCTCTGCCTCTGCATCATTCTGTTATATTTGTCGTTATTTTAAATTACACTGCTATTTGCGGCAGCCATTCGCTGCTGTTGATGGGAAATTTGTTAACACCGATATTGAGGTCGTTTCTGGTGGTGGACGGTGCCGCTACCGCAAAATAGTGGCCATGCCACTGCTACGCACTGCTATTTGAACCCAAACTTACATTGAACATTGATTTCCGCTTAATTTATGAGAGAGATTTTAGTTATCTTCTCTCCGCCCCTGCAGAATGGAAATCAGGAAATTCCATTCTTGTTAACAAAATATGGATATGCGAACCAGTAGTTATACTACAATTGATGATGGTGTGTGATTATTCGTGCTGTCAGGGCTCCACAGGATATAGCATAGAACCCTACCATTTTGAAAAGGGAAGCCCTACCCTTTCGTACAGCCTCTCGTGTCTTGCGCGCACACATGCACGCTATAGTATAAATTGTTTTTTTTTCAATAATTGAAACGATCTATATGATCAAAATGACAGAGTCCAGTGTTTGTTTTGTCCTTAAATTACTCTCAGACAACCATCACATGATTTGGCTTTCCTCAATAGAAGGTTTCCCTATTACAAGTGTTATTTTTATCCAATATACTTACAGGTTTCAATTGTTTGTATCTGTTTCTTTCATTGACATTTGGTCCTAAAATTGCTTCATTTGATCTACTTACTAGTGCTATTTTTTCTATCAAATACCAATTTCAAGACTTCTTTTTATTGATTGTTGTGGCTCTTTAGTTCGTTGGACTAAGCTTACACACAGGTTGCTTGGAGGTGTAGTGAACCTGTAGATTTCAAAGTTTAGTTATCATGTCAGTAATTTTCTCTTCCTTCTATTATTTCAACTCTAGGCATCGGCATGATTAATTTGTTAGATCATTTAGAAGATTGATGGCAACAAGGTGATAGTTATAGAATTATGGGGCCAGTTACTGTTTGACATTGTGTTTCTTATTCATAGTTTTGTAACAAAATGTTCTTAGCCCTCCAAGTCTTTTTCTTCACGTAAAATTCTTCAATTGTTGAGGTGCACATGGCAGGAATCCAAGGGCTTAAAATAGTGAAAGATTACAGAATTTGCCTTTTTCTTGCAATATTTGAAACCCTAATAATCTTATTGAATTTGTGTAGTGATGGCAACTTCAAGCTTGAAGGAATATCTAAAACGATACGAGACCAAAAATGAAGAAGAGGAACAGAAGAAGAAAAGGAAGAAAAAGAAGAAAACCAAACCCGAATCCTCAGGCGTGTTGGTTGTTGATGAAGACCCGGTCTGGCAAAAACCTGTTCAGGTTGAAGACGATGATGGCAATGATTCACCTGGTTAGTTCAAAGGTTTTTTTTCATCTTTTTTATATTGTAATTATTATTTATTTTCAGTTTAATAATTTTATAGTTGACAGTTGTTGATTATGAACTTTGTTATTTTCCTAGATGAGATGCCCGTAGTAGATGAAGATATCGAAGTGAAAAGAATGAAAAAGCTAGAGCAGATTAGGTTGAGGAGGGGATACAATACTATTGCTGAAGACGGTAGTGGATGGGTCTCGCTTTCTCCTAAACGCGCTAACACAGTGGATCCTATTTCTGATATTTCCCCTTCTCGTAGGCAGCGGACACAAAATGACACACCTTCTCCAGAACATGAGTTGAGGCATTCAAAATCTGAAATAGAAGTTAAGGATTTGTCAGCACCAAGGAGAAGTAGGGATGATTTATCACCTTCTTGTAGGAGGGCATCTAGGACTGATTTACCAGAACCTCAAGTCAAGGCATCTAGAGATGATACTGATTTATCTCCTCCACGAAAACGGATGGTTCGGAATGACACACCATCACCTGAACCTTTAGTAAACAGAGCAGATGGTACTGATTTATCACCTCCACGGAGACGGAGGGTTCGGAATGATATACAATCACCAAAACCTTTAGTAAACAGAGCCGATGGTACTG
The DNA here is from genome assembly GCF_006381635.1 of Hibiscus syriacus. Lineage (NCBI taxonomy): Eukaryota > Viridiplantae > Streptophyta > Magnoliopsida > Malvales > Malvaceae > Hibiscus > Hibiscus syriacus. The sequence goes on along the minus strand of NW_024063152.1, from coordinate 244,962 downwards.
ATTTATCTCCTCCTAGGAAACGGAGAGCTCGGAATGATACACCTTCACCAGAACCTTTAGTAAACAGAGCAGATGCTGATTTATCACCACCTCGGAAACGGAGGGTGAGAAATGATACACCTTCACCGAAACGGAGGGTGAAGCTTTTGAGAGAAGGTACTGATAATGATATGTCACCTCCACGGCAAAGGTCAAGATATCAACATACACAATCACCCGAGCCTGATATGCTCCCACCTAGACAATCTCGTGGTCAAACATCCGAGTTAGTTCATGATTCAGATCTTTCCCCCTCCAAGGAAAAGTAAGAGGGAATCAACTGGTCCTGCTTCTTTGAAAGAGAAATCAAAAACTGGTTTAATTTCTGGCAGTGAGATCCGAGAAGAAATTTCCAAAACAAAGAAGGATAATTGGTTAAGGTACCTATTCTGTTTAGCCGTCTAGATATTATTCAGTTTTCAGAAAATAGCTCTGTTAGCGTTTTACAATTTTCATCCTTGAAATGTTATATAAATAGGATAAAATAGATACTCACCAATAGATGACTAGTCTTGAGTTCAATGTAGGCTTCAGTCAATTTTGTTTTTGGACAAATTGCAGAAGATGCTTTTTCTTTGGTTGAAGTAATTATTACATGTGGCCGCCGTTATGGGGTGATCTGCTGTAGGGTCTTGTGGCTTTTTCCATGAAGACATTGGTAAAATACCTCTGTTGATGAAATGAGAGAATTAAAGTAGTCTCCTGTTTTTTTCTTTTACTTTGGATGATAACATGATATAAGCAGTTTTTTGAGTTTGCTTTCATATATCTGATTACAGATTCCAAAGCATTTAAAATCACCTTTATGTAACTTCCAATTTGATTCTATCCTGTGTGCTTGCATAGTTAGAGCTGATGTTTTCTAGTTGAGGGATGTCCTTGGGTTATATTTATTTTTTTCGTTTTAGTTGGTTTAGTTTATGCACTTCATTTAATTTCTTTGGTCTATTGTGTGTTAGGTTTAAGGAGATGGATCCATCTGTAAGCGGACGAGGTGCTGAACCTGTATTTCGTGATAAGATAAAAGGTGAACGACTAGTCATTATTATGTAATATCTAGTCAAAAACTTATGTAAATTTGCATCCGGCTCACACATACCTTATGAATCCCTGCAGGGGAACGCGTATCAAAAGAAGAGTACCTTAAGTCAAAACGGAAAGGAGGAGAAGATAAGCCTAAGGTACATGGAAGAGTTAGCTGCAGAGTTCATAATTACCTCATTTCTTTCTTCTCAGTTATGATCATTGTAGCCAATTCTAGTGTGGTTTTCCTGGTCAATATTAACTTTATTGTGTACTTTGTTCTTAGTGAGCAAGAATTAATGGTCTGCTTTAATGTTATTTATCAGGAGAAAGAGTTGGAATGGGGCAAAGGCTTAGCCCAGAAACGGGAAGCCGAGGCAAGGTTGCAAGAATTAGAACTCGAGAAGAATAAACCATTTGCTCGAACCAGGTAAAATAACAGAACATAAACAATGTTGAGTTGTAATTCTTGTACTTGTTACTTCATCATATCATCTAGTTGATTCAGATTATTGTTCCTCTCCTGTATTGTTGCATGTTGCATTTTTCATATTTTACTGCTTCAACTTGCAGGGATGACCCAGAGCTCGACAATATGTTGAAGGATAGACTAAGATGGGGTGATCCTATGGCACAGCTGGTCAAGGTAATTAACCACTTGTTTGATTGATGCTAATGAGAATTCAGGTAGTTTAGTACTAAGTTGACATATGTTTATGAAATATTGTAGAAAAAGCAACCTGAGCCAGTTCTTAAAGACCTAGGGGATGCTGAGAAGATGAAGGAATCAGGGTTTATAGTTCCTCAAGATATCCCTCCACATAGTTGGATTGTAAGAAAATTAGATGCCGCGCCCAATCGATATGGTATAAGACCAGGAAGGCATTGGGACGGAGTTGATCGCAGCAATGGTAAAGTCATTTTTGTTATTGGTTCACAAAATGTTTCATCATTATTTAAGTCTTAGTTTGACAAATGCTAATTGGCTGCTGCTCGGCATCTGTGTAGGTTTTGAGAAGAAAATGTTCACCAAATTGAACGAGAAACAGGCAACGGAAAGGGAAGCATACCTCTGGTCCGTGTCGGACATGTAATCAGGGGCATCCATATTAGCTCTCTGGTTGGTGACAGATTCATAATTTGCCTCATTTCTTTCGATTATGATTATTGACTGTTAGATCTTGACATGGTGTATCATCATCTCTAATCAATTTTCATATACTTTTGAATGTCAATTTTATAGGTTTCGTGCTTCCTTGAGCTATGATTTTGGCATCTATTTTCTTTGCTTCTGTTTGAATGTCTATCCGCGAAGAGTCGCTATCCATTTCTCCCACCTAAATCGACTGAATGATTAATTCGATCAATTTATAAAAGTTCTTTCTAACGTTTCCTGAAACTTCGAATCTGAGGGTTCGACTCAATCCGGCTGGATCGGTTTTTTATTTTGAAAATTCGAGTTTGGGTCAGGTTAAAACGATTTTTTAGGATGTGGTCGGGTTGGGACTAGTGTGAATTTTAGCTTTAAAAAATTGGGTCAGGTGAGGTTTTCTTAAATCCGAGTTGGGTTAGATGTGAGTAGAGGGCTTCGAATTTGAAGTCGAGCTTTAGGTGAGTCAAAAATCTAACTCCACCCATTGCAATCTCTAGTTGTGCCCAATTCCATTCAGCTAATGTCTCCCAAAAAGAGGAAATTATGGTAACTTTTATTCCGAAGCTTTTATGTTAGACAAGACCAAAAGCCTTATTTTACTATATATGTATACATAAAATTGTAGTCAAAGACGACACATGAGTGCACTTTCACAACTTATGCTCCACTAATTTAGGCAAATAGTTGGGTATTTTCGGCATTCAACATTTTTATTGGAAAAATCGAAGATAAAGTTTCAGAAGTTTTTTAAGAATCTTCTTTTTTATTTTTATTTTTCAGTGCTGACGTTTGGAGATTACCGTCTTTCACCTCCAAATTTGGCGGAGACACATCATCCTTATCTTCTGTCTGCCGAAAACAAAGTAGCTAATCCAACATACAATGAAACATCGATCTTCCCCAAAACAAAACGCAGACCATTCATCGACCTCTTGTCTTTTGTGCAGCATTTGCTAATAATTATTCACCTTATTGACACACATGGCTGCCTCCATACATGCATGCTATGATGTCCATTGATACCATGATGTCGATGATAATGAACCATCTCATGACATCTACTGGAACCTTCACCATTCACTCTATAATTCCACAATTCTTGAAGTTTCATCCCTTCTTCTTCTTCTTCTTCATGCAAATCATGCACTTCTTGTTCTATCTCTTCATCTTCATTGAATTTAATGCAAACATCACCTTTTTCTTCTTCTTCATGCAAATCATGCACTTCTTCATGTTCTCTCTCTTCATCTTCATTGAATTTACAGCAAATATCACTTCTAACAAGATGCAATCTCAACCGTCCATTTTCCCTAACAGCAAGTAAAATCTCCGGTCTATGTATCTTAACCTCGGTTAACTCCAACCTCCCATTTGCCCTTACAGGCTTTAGGTAAAAACAAGGCCGACCGTTTTGGTTCAATGAAGAAAGTGGTGGTGGAAACTTCTTATCCCTTTTATCGTCTGATCTCTTCTCTTCAACCCTCTTCTTATTTCTCCATCTACCCCTAATCTCCTCTTTACAAAACTCATATTCATCCTCATCGTTGACTCGTTTTTCGCTACAACTCTCAAACCCTAAACTCTCAGTACACGACGTAAGTCCATCAACCTCACCACCCATATCATCCATAAATCTTATCACACCAGGGTCTTTCTTTGACAACGAAGACATAGGTTTAGTATTGAGCAATGGTAATGAGGAGGACTCAACAACATTGGGATTGTATTCATTGCTAAAAACCAACCCTAACCCACATTTGGAATGAGGAGAAGCCTTGTTTGATAACCCCAAAAAAGAGTGAACACTTTTCTTACCAAAGTAGTACTTGTTCAACATGAATTGTGCGTAGTAATAGAGATAACAATAAGGCATGACGAATCTCAATGCCAAGAGGAAGATGGCTACATAGACAAGAGATAAAAGTGAGAGAAACAAATTTGAAAAGTTTAAGGAAAAGTTGGGACTTGATTGTTGTTGATGATATGATTGATATGATATGGTTTACTAAAGAAGAAGAGAGATAAGGGAGATGAGGGTATTAATAAAAGAATAACATGCTCAAGACAAAGATAGGGGAAAGAGAATAAACAAATGAAAAGGAAAGGAGGCGTGGGGGCATGGTGAAGAGTGTGAGAGCAAACGGTACCGGGTCTCACAATTTATTTATTATAAAAGTTTATTTAGTAAATAATTATAAGTGAATTAAGAAAAATAATTTATATATAAATTTATTAGATATGTATTTGGTCTTTAAATAGTAATTAAATATATGATTTTGTAATAATATATTGATGGGATTAATCGGTTTTGTTCGTTGTTGGTAGTTCATTTCTTTTGAATTGGGTGAAACATTGTGACCGGTATGAGGATAACCGTTGATAGATATTTCTTTATGTGAGAGAATTGATCATAAGAAGAAAAAAAAAGGAAGATTGTGTCTAGATTGTTGAAGGTTTGATTCTTCCTCAATCTTGTCTGTGAGATATTCATATAATTATAGCGGTCAATAGTTACAAGTATGAGACATTAGATAATTATGGTTATTCATAGGTTAATGAATTAGATAGATCTAACAATTAGAACTTAGATTTTATATTGATAGGTCACATAGATCTTCCATAGGTCTTGTCTATGCACTATAATTGACTCGAAGAGTTGTGTTTGAAAGATATAAACTCCTCAAAGATTTAGATATATCAAATAATCTAAAGATAAAACAAATAATCTAAAGATCTTTATTAGAAAATAGATGTCAGTTTCCAAAAATTATTATTTTTTAGATATTTAATAAATTATTTAAATTTCAAGGGATATACTGCAATATTCCAAGAGATTTTGATGGACGTGTTTTTTATTTACTATCCTTAATTTATAAAGACCATTTTGCAAGATTATTTATATGAAAACAAAAATGAGGTTATTGAATTTAGTAAGCAGAAGCAACAAATGGGCGTAGGTTGAGGAAATTGAAGATGACGACAATGCTTTCATCTAAAACGAACCACATGTGTATGCAAGATTCTTGTCCTAGAATGTTTGTGCTCATCTTTGGACACATAAAAAGATCTTCTGATATATTGTATGTTCTCTATGTGCCACCAAAAATAGTAATTTTCATGTTTATATAATTTTAGGTTTAAACCAAGCTATGTGGACCGCCCTTTTCATATTATATGTGGTTGGTATCCAAAAAGCAAGGAAAAAATCTTTCAATTGATAATGACATCTTCAAGTGTATATACAGGAGAAATTAAACCAGTTGGAAAATGTGATTTTTTAAACTTAAAGGAGCGTTGTTTTCTCTAGAGATTTTTGGTTCGAGCAACTACGTGTGTAGAGTGTATGCGTGTTATCAATGCTTAAGAGATACTATAAACAAATACTATCTTTAATCAACTCAAACTATTGAAAAGAATGGTATATCTACAAGGGAATTGACCCAATTAAAAAAATGTGAATTTTTGTAGGCTAAAGTCATGGAAGTAGGGTCAGGCTAAGTGGATCTTTGCTTGAGTTCTTTTTCTTTTGGATTTTATGCAAGAATATGAAAGAAAATGATTACATAATTATGTGGTGTAGTAGTTAAGTTATATATGTGTCTCTAGTTTTGCCATATCACTTTAATCCAAAAGCTTAAGCAAAAAAAAAAAATATTTGTTGTGTAATATTGCTATTAACGTGAACAAGCTATATCTTGTGCATTCTTATCCCCGAAAGAATTGAAAGATTCTATCATATTAACAAATAATATCATTGGAAATTATTTAATATATGGATGGTATAAAATTTAGATTTCTATCATGAGTTGACATGAATTCAGTTGTAGTGTTGATAGTATTCAGAAAGACGTGTTTTACCCCGTCTTAAAGAGTATGTTGTCCTATTTTATGTACGTTACAGTATTACTGTCATTGCATTGTATGTAGCTGCATTACATTTTAGTTTTATTGTCACTGCATAACATCATTTTGCATAATTAAATCAACTCAATGGATATGTTTCACTATAAATGGATTTACAAATAAATTTGATTATTGTTGGCGGAAGTCGCAATGGTTTCAACTGAAGCTGGAATCGGTGTCCTCACTATACTTTGAATGCATTCACTGGAAGGTGTACGTGTTTAGGTTAAGTGTGAGTCATTGATTAACTAAGGGAAGTTAATTTATTAAGATAAACATACTCTTCATTGCATTAACAATCAACATATCTACATATGCTATCATGCTTACTTGGGCTGAAAGTGCGCTGACAAATACCTTATTTTTAATCATTAGTTTATTTACTCTATATTTCTCTTATTTTACATCGACGACTCATTAAATTTTCTTCTTTCTACAGTTCATTACACCGACAATCTTAAATATCTAACTATCGTTCTTCGTAAGATCGATAACCTGATAGCTTAAAGCTATCCACTATACTTGCGGTGACAAGTGTGCTAGCACTATTGCGGTGACAAATGTTTATATAATTATATATGAATTTACGCGACCATGATTCTAGTAAGAACTTGAAATTAACTTTAAATTCAAAAAGATGAACTTTGTGAAGCTGGAATGACGAATGGTATGAGAAGGTTTGGTAATATGTGATTGTGATTATGATAAGTTGATTGTGAATAGAAAGTGTATGGAAGGCGATGGATTTGTTTAATGATGACGTGGGAACAAGGAAGAACCAACACTATCTTGAATGTTGACTCAAACCATATAAGTTTTTGAACCTAATATGGAAGAGGTTGGATCTTGACACACAATTTATAGAGAACTAGGAACCAACGATATAATAAAATGAATGAAAAGATGCTACAAGACTAAGCTTGGTGAGCCGATAAAATTCTTAAAGAACTAAAAAGAGAACACTCTCAAATATGTTTATAAAATCAAAGGTGTTAGTTTACAATGGAGAAATGGACACTTATTTATAAGGTTTCAAGGCTATAAATTGAAAGACAAACAATAGAGTAGAGCCTTCATCTTAATGGTAATGAAGACACATATAATAGCTTGTGACCTTCCTTCTCCCTTGGTAGTCGAATAGTCATGTTGGAGCTTTAGGATTAATGTAGACATCTCTAGGATGAATCTAGACATCCATTTGTCCAAAAAGAAGAAACCTTTGAAATTCCAAAGCTTAATTATCTAGGATGAATGTGGACATATTTAGAATGAATGTGGACATCCTTCCGTCCTCATTGGAGAAACTTTTGGGACTCCCAAAGCTTTGATTGTTCTCTTTTATTCTAATTTAATGGCATAATGGATGAATAAAAAGCCCTTGAATGCCCATTTTGACAAAACACTTTTTCCATAGCTACTTGAAATTTTCTTGCCTTATTCATTATATACAAATTTTATGATAAATATTTTAATAGTTTAATCATTGAATTTCATGTTTTATTCACATAGATCATGCACATCAAGTTTTAAGTAAATTAAAAATATTAAACTATTTAATTTATATAAAAAATCAATCATTAAATATATATTACTAAAAATATTAATTTAATTGAATATGATAAATAATATAGATTGATTAAAACATTTACACGCATAATAAGTATAATTATATTAATATATAAATTATTAAAATATTAATAGTAAACATACTTAAAAAGATGTTTAAGTAGGTTTTTTTTTCATATATATATAAATATATAACAAAGAAATAATCCAATTCATTTATTTCCACTAATCTGATGCTTCTAAATTAGTATAAAACTAAAAGTTTTTACATTATGTAAATATGACATTTAAGTTAGGACTTTGAATTTCTTAGTATCAGTTTATTGATTGTTCATGCACCATCCACTTATCCTACGAAAACGGATTCATCGACGCTTGTATTTCTTCGAGTGTCCGTCCCCTGGTCTCCGGCACCAGCTTCGCCACGAACAGAACAGTCGAGCCACATACGGTGGCGAAAATGAAGAATGTTCCTGGAAGAAAATGTAACATGGGAAAGAAAGGTCAAATTCTGTGGCTAAAATGATAATGTTGACAATATCAGATGCAATGATTTTTACCTGTTGAGCTCCATTTCATGAGGAAGTTAAATGCGAAGGAAATAATCCAAGAGCCTAACCAGCTAACCAATGTCACAAGGCTTCCAGCTGAACCTTTCATGTTTATGGGAAATATCTGAAATACTAACCCTTTTTTTCAGTTCATATAATATTGAAGGCTGCAAATTAATCTAGATCATGGCAAACTTACCTCGGACATTATAACCCAAGGTATTCCTCCCATGCCTAACGAAAACGATCCCGTGTACACCTACATCGAGTCGAACGAATCAGCACGAAGATGATTCTGTTCATGGAAGCTACTGCCTAAAACACTGATTCATTGGATTTACCAGTACACCAACAAGTGATAAGATAGGAGTGGCTTCCTTCCATTGTTGAAGGTCCTGTATGCGGTCGAGTTTAATGTTTTTGAGAAAAGAATATAGAACATGAAAAGGATTTGGAAATTCGAGATCGATAAATCTCGTCGAACCTGCAAGAAAAATGACAATCCAACTAGGAAGCAACCCAAGCATGTTCCAGCTGCTGATACCTGTAGATATAAGTAGATTTCAGCAGGGACATTTCCACAATGTAATACATATAGAAGATAAATTTCTAGGCTTTTGTACCAATAAAAGCGGTCTTCGTCCGGATTTATCGAGCAAGACTACTCCCAAAGCTGTCATAGGAACCTGCAGAAGATTATTCCAGTCTTTAAGAAAAGCATATTAATCAAAATGATATGAACTCTGATGATAGTGCAGGTCATGATGAACCGACCTGAACGACAACCATTGCTATCATTCCAACGCTACTGGAAATCCCTGTCACAAAGAACTTGAAATAAAAAGATTTTCCAGTTTGAACTTCCTATAGTTCTTCTATTGTTTCATAAACATGAAAATGTTCTTAACATACCAGCTGATATAAAAATTGAACTAGCATAAAATGCAATGCCATTGACTCCCCCGAATTGTTGCAGAACCATTAGGCCAACTCCAACCTTAACCAGTTTAGTTATACATTAATAGAACAACTCATAGCAAAGATCAATTATGAGCATAGGATTGACGAATTCGTACGGTGAGGGACCATGCGTATTCCTTTTGGAACAAATCAAACACGCTAGATTCTGAATGCCGTTGAAGTTGTTCTGTATAATCCTGCAAAAGAAAATACAATAAAAAGTATAAACCTTTTGTTATTCCGGCACATGCTGTACTAATCCAAGGAACAGAAACCAAAACTTGCATGCACTCCGAGCTAATAACCTACTTTAATCTCATTTGCTTCATCAGAAATATCAGCATTGTTTCCCCTAAGGCGCTGCAGGGAAGCTTCACACTCTTTCCAGTTACCTATCTTTGCCTGCAAAGATTTATGTTCACTAATTCAATGCATTTATAGATGCTTGGATTTACTTCGAGTCATAATTTCAGAAGAAATCTAATTATTTAATAGCATGAGCCACATATTTATGAACTTTTGTATAAACTACTGCCTTGAAGTTACCTGCCATCTAGGCGACTCAGGGATGAAGAATAGACCCAAAAGCTGCATAAGACATGGTATAGTTCCTGAAATCATATCATACAGGGGAGTAACTGTTAGAGAATCCTTTGAAGTTCAAAGTAGCACCATAAAATCTGACACTTACCGATTAGAGCCAAAGTCTGCCAGGTGGCAAAAGCGCCTACGAGGTAAGTTAACGACACACCACAACAGATCAACAGCTGCAGAATTGATGGTCACTAGGTACATAAGCAAAAGAACATATTGAAATTCATCAATGGTGCTTAGTATTTACCTGATGGACTGATGTAAATCCCCCTCGAATATCCTTTGGTGTAACTTCAGCAATATATACAGGAACCTATAGTGGATAAGATTAGATTATTTTCTTCAAACATATGAATTGTTATTCAAGTACGACCGCGATATGTTCATAGCTTACCACATAGGAAAGGAGTCCCATCCCATATCCCACCAGAAGCCGTCCAAAGTCAAGCCAAAAGGCAGCCTTTTCACATGCAGTTAATATGAATTGAAGCCATATAAGGTACTAGAATGTTGTTTTTTCTTAGAAGAATGGAAGCAAGACTGTAATCAAGTTAAGCAGGAAAGCACCTTGGAGAATATTATAGCAAGCCATCCTACAATGCAGAATATCTCTGCGAAACCCATCGTCTGCATCAAACATCAACCAACATCGAAGAAAGTCCAAGACAAGTAAAGCTGTTTCGAGTTAGAATTATACATATGGCAAAATATGTCCTTGAAAATCTTACGCATTTTCGACCAATGTAATCTGCTATTCTCCCACTCATTACTGCACCTATCATTGCTCCAATAGTCAATATTGAACCGAAAAGAGAATACTGCAATGGTCAAACTAGGAAAATTGTTGAAACTTATATATGTTATCCAGTTCCCTTCTAAAGGATATGAATACCATGTTAGGTTACATAACAAATATGCCAGCTTTTGAGCTTTTCATGTAATGGGTACAATTTTACCTAACATGATCATGCAGCTCGGTAACAAAGGTTGCATAAAGGCATTTGAAATAAAATTCTAAGGTAAAAAATATTGTATAAAGGAAACAGATCTATTTATACTTTACCTCAGCCACAGAGAGACCCAGATCAGCTATGATTCCAGTCTGAGCAGGTGATGAATATCCAATCTGGTAAATTAATCATATTAGTTCAACTTTTGTAAGACGAATGCAACAGTATGATTACCATCGGCGAACTGAATAAAACCCAAGTTTCTTAAGTCTTATTGCTTTTCAACAGGTGAACAAGAACAGTCCAGGTACTGTGTAGAATTAAGGTCAAACTTAGCCATTCATTGTAATCAAAATTCATGGTCAAGCAGGAGAAGGGAAACCCCTTTACTTTGCAGATTAAGATTATAAGTAAAACTAATCATTTCAATAACGAAAACAGATACTTACAGCATTTCCAAAAACATAAGATCCACAAACAGCAACAAAGGTGCTAAGAACAACCATAGTTGTTGCAGAAGAAGTAGTTCCAATTCCACCTTGTTCTTCACCAGAACTACCATGTCCAGCTCCATCCGGAGGCTTCTCTTTAACTATCAAAGAACTTGAAAGTTCACCATCTTCTATTTTCTGTCTACTCATCTCTCAAAAATTCAAGCAAGAGAACTGTAGCCAATAATTAAGCAACAGAGTAAAGGAGTTTGATTGGAAGTGGTGTAAAGAACAAAAGGACAAGAACTTAATTTTTCAGTTTGAAGAAATGATAAGAGTTATCCATTGGGCCTGAGAGGCCCACACATGAAATGTGATATTTGTTGGATTGTTTGAATATTTCATGCATATTGAGTAAATGGTTTTCATTTGTTCATATGAATTAAATGTTCAAAAAGCCAAAACCTATAATATTTTGATATTCATAAGAGTCTCTCCAAATGAAGTACAATTACTTGAATGGCTGAGCTGCCTGCAAAAGAAAATTCCAAATTTAGCTGCCATTTGCCAAAGTGAACTCAAATTCCAAGTTTAGATATTTAAAAAAATTTGAATGTCTCAATATCATAAAAGTGTACGGTTTACAGTATACAAATGTATACAGGGTCTTTTAAGACCAATATGAGGAAATGGAAACGGTTCACCACAATTGTTCCTCCCTGGAAATGGTCACTTGTGAAACAAAAATGAAAGTAAGCCATATTTGTGTTGTTTGTAAACATGGTGCATTCAAAGCCATGCAAGATTAAATCTTATATGTTACGGAAAACAGGTGAGTGGTCGATGCTTGTATTTCCTCCATTGTTCTCCCCTTTGTCTCCGGTACCAACTTGGCCCCGAATAGAACAGTTAAGGCTGTGGTTACTGAGAAAAAGAAAAATGGTCCTGCAATGAAGTTTTCTGATACATTTTAGTTTAGAAATGTAATGTTAATTTACTCTGACAGGGAGGGCGGGAAATGGACCATGTTTTAGTTAAACGAATCTTCTGTTTCCAGATTTTAGGGCGAGCATTGATCTCGGAATTGCCACATACCTCTGACATTATGATCCATGGTATTCCTCCCAATCCTATTGTGAAAGTTTTAGCACAGACCTGAGTTTGCAGTACTGATCAGTACAGGGACTTATTTGTTTCCCTATTTTGATAATACAAGGTTTTTGGGTTGTTACATCCTACTAAAACGTATTAATGTATAAGTACATTGCATGTATACATTATGTTCACCAGCATTGTTCATCCTTGGGAATGATCACTTGTAAATATACGAAAGAAAGTAAGCCATATGCGTATTGCTTATACATATTGATGCATTCATGTCCATTCCTTATATCTTAAATGTACAGAAAATGAGCGATAGATGCTTGTATTTCCTCCAGTGTTCTCCCCTTTGTCTCCGGGACCAACACGGCCGCGAATACAACAGTTAACCCTGAGATTCCCAAGAAAAAGAAAAATGTTCCTGCAATCATATTTGCTGATACATTTTAGTTCAGAAATGTAATCTTAATTTACTCTGTTAGAGAAGAAACGGAGAATGACCTGCTGCGCTCCATTCCATCATAAAATTGAAACTGTAAGTAATGACCCAAGCAGTGGACCAATTGACTAGGGTCACCAGGCTTCCAGCTTGAGCTTTAACATTGATAGGAAATATCTGACAAATAGTATGGACCATGTTTTAGTCAAATGAATCTCTTGCCTACAGCTAATGGGGAAAGCTTGATATGCAAGCAACGGCGAAGATTTCGATCTCGGAATTGACACATACCTCTGACATTATAATCCACGGTATTCCTCCCAAGCCTATCGAGTAGAATGTAGCACCGATCTGTGTTTGCAGTGTTGATCAGTTTACACATGTAGTTTGGCTTAATATGTACTTATAGTTGTTTAGATCCATGCAGGCTCTACAAAGAATCATGTATTGTGTTCATGATTACTGCATTAAATAGGTAAAATATGTAAGACAGACTGAAGTACCAATGTGCCGGTAAATGCCACAGACGGAGTAAGTGCCTTCAGATCGGGGAATTCCTGATTGTAAAATAGCATCAAAGTTTTCAGGAAAAAAAAAGAAAGAATTGGAAAGCTTTAAACAGGAAAGGACAATCTCTTGAAAAAAATTAACTAAATTTTGCAATACCTTAAAGCAGAATGACAGTCCCTGAAGAAAACAAGCAAAACACAGTCCACTTGCAGAAACCTGCATAAAATTGGATTGATTACACATTTACTTGTTTGTTCAACAATTTTACCACCTTGAAATGAATTTTTTTACGAAACTAACCAATAGGAGTGGTCGTCTACCGGATCTATCCATTAAAAATAAACCTAAAATAGATGCCGGAATCTGCAAAAAAAAACAATGTAATTGAGATGTCTCGGAAATGCTTGGAACATAATTTTACGTTAACTCCAAGTTGGGAAAGAAGCCATGAAGGTACCTGTACAATAGCTAAAACTTGAAGGCCAAGGTTACCTGATATGCCTGTTGCAAACAAAACTTTGTGTCTTCTTTGAATAATTTCTGCATCAATAATTATATAGGAAACAACATGGAAGATGTAAATTTACCGGCTTCGTTGAATATGCTACTGGTATAATATGCCATAGCACTATTTCCTCCTAGTTGTTGCAATAACATTAGGCCAACTCCAATCTGCAGAGTTCAAGAAGCCATATGATGAAATCATCAGGAAAGTCTTTAAAAGAAATTAGCATACTAATCGAATGTTACTCGAAGCTCACAATGAGTGCATTAGCATATCTCCTTTGGAACAATTCGAGGAAACTTTCTTCTGTCTGTTGCTCAAGAGTTTCCATATAAACCTACAAGATATTGTAAGCACATAACATTTCTTGTTATCATGAGGAAAACTATGTGTTCACAGAAGTAACAAGATATCAAGCCAATACGCTACTCTGATATCAGAAGCTTCTTCGGAAATGTCTGAGTCCTTTCCCCTTAGACACTTCAAAGAAGCCTCAAACTCTTTCTCTCGACCGGATTTTTCCTGCAGAAGTCGGTCATGTTTTGCATTCACGTGTTCATTTTAACATGTGTACTTGAAAAGCATCCAAAGATTGGGAGACTACTATGTTAGGCTTACCAGCCATCTAGGGGACTCCGGAATAAAAAACAAGCCTATAATCTGTACTACACAGGGGATTGCACCTGAAGGAAACGGAATGGATAAAAAACTTAAGCAAACTAACACTACCTTTAGCTAAAGTTAATAAGAAAATTGTATATACCGATCATAGCCAGTGTGCGCCACGAAATGATTGTTCCAGTGAAAAATATAAGTACAAACCCACAAGTAGTCATCAACTGCACCATTAAGAAGCTTAAATCGAATTAACGATAAGCTGAAAAATCACATTTTCAATTATGGGTTTAGTATAGTTTACCTGATTTGCCGATGCAAATGATCCACGGTGACTCTTAGGTGTTATTTCAGCTATGTAAACAGGTACCTGTTTTCATATAGAAAGTTCAGCTATATATCATTGTTAAGTTACTTCAAAACTGTTTCAAGCTGATGAAATATGTATGAACTACAAACTTTAGTACATTACCACATAACAAATCACACCAACCCCCGATTCCAATCAACAGCCTTCCGATGTCCAGCCACAAGGCATTCTTCCAACAGAAAGTAAACATACACTTCTTACGATCTTTCTTACGAATTGTTCCATTATCGAATTACCGGAAAGGAAATAATTTAAAGTGGAAGTTAACCTTTGCGAATGCTATTGATAGCCACCCAGCAGTGCAGAAGACATCAGAGAACCACATTGTCTGTTTCTCAAGAGTATATATGAACACATTAACTTAGAAGAATATGTAAAGGCTTAACCAAACAAATATAACTTACCCGTTTTCGACCGATAAGATCTGCTATCTTCCCACTTAAAATTGCTCCTACCATTCCCCCAATTGTCATTATTGAACCGAAAACAGAGTACTGCAAATTGGTGTCAAAGATTACACATCTATATTACTAGGATTCTTCGTTTCCGCACTATATCTATATCTATTTCCAATACATATTCGAATATAAATACGAGATAAACTTCGAAAAAATTAACTATAGCTGTATTTATCACTCACAATAATCCGAGTAAGATAGTTATATAAACTCACCTACAGCTTTCTTAAGCTTTAAGAAAGTAAATTGAATAGGAAAAAAAAGTAGAAAAGATTGGCATGTACTAACTGCTGACACAGAGAGGCTCAAGTCTTCCATGATCCCATTCTGAACAGGTGATGAATAACCAATCTGGGTTCATTTTCAAAGTTAGTTCATTATATCATATACTTACATATTAATATAAATTTAAGGTTCTTTTTGTTAAAAAAATGTTGAAGATCTTCACGTTGAGGATATGAAGAAGAAGAAAGGGAAGAGCTTACAGAACAGCCATAGCAGAAAGAGCCACAAACGGCAATAAACGTACTGAAGACGAGAACAGATGTCAATGAGGAAGCTGCCGGCGAGGATGGTATGTTAAGGTCGCCGGTAATACTGTCACCACCGGCGCCACCATTGATGCTTGGTTTTGTTTCATTTGGCGGTCCATATCTGCCTGTTAACAGCCCTTCTTCCATGCTTTCCCTCTCCATTTTTCCTACTTCTGAAATTGTTGAAGAACCAAGTCAAACGTTGAATCTATATCTCTGCCTTTTGTTTTCCATGATACAACTTTCAACCTTTTCTACATAAATAAAGAAATACCCACCTAATTTCTTTTAGCAATATTTTATGTTTAATTTATCAAAAAAATATATTTTATGTTTACATTTTCAAAAGTACACAAATGATTCCGATTATAAGATATTATTTTGTTGAGTAATCAAATTATTAAAAGTTACAAAATAATTCATCAACTCTAAAAAGTTATTTTGTTGAGTCTATCGACTATTAAAAGTTACAAAATAGTCACTCAACTATTCATTATTTTTCAAAGTCATCATTTTTCGTTAAAAAATTAATAATCGTCTGAGTTGGATATTAACATGTTGATTAAGATATGATAAAATCTAATATCATAATCTCAAACTACTATCATATCTCAGTCAACACGTTAATGTCCAACTCAGACGATCATTAATTTTTTAACCGAAAAGGATGAGTTTAGAATATAATGAATAATTGAGTGACCATTTTGTTATTTTTAATAATAAGGTGACTCAACAATATAATATCCTATAATTGAAGGACCATTTTATAACTTTATCCTTAAATTTTTCATCAGCCTAAATTCTAACATATCCATATATTTTATTGGGTAAACCACACCCATTTAATAACAGTGATTTGAATTTGATAATCGATATTTCAATCTTATTAATTAGATTATTTAACTAATTAGACGATTTCAATCAAGTTATACTATTAACATTCGAAGGGAAACTGACATGACGGATTATCAAAAAAGTATAATTACACATTTTATTTTCATTACTTATACAATCTATCAATTTAGTTTAAATTTTATTTTAATTTAATAAATTTAATCATATAATAAAATGATAACATACGTCATTAATGACATAATGTGAGTTGAACTGCAACATTATGTATATATCTTTTATTATAGCTAGGGTCAGAAAAGTTAAAAGTGACCAAGAGTGTAATCAAATTCAACAATTAAATAGTTTGAGAGTACCTAAATCACTAAAACAATTTTAATTGTTGGTTATATATATATATATTTAAATTGTAGTTAATGTAAGATTAAAAATAAAAAATGAATTTAAGATTTTTATATTTTTAAATTAAATTTTATTATTTCTTTTTATGATTATATATTAAAAATCAATTTAACAAAATCAAAGGATTGTATCGAAGGACACGTTCTCCCCTCAAATGATTGTTTCAAATACCTAGGGTCTATGATACATAAAGATGGAGGTGTAGATAATGACGTTACACACCGTATAAAGGCAGGATGGCTAAAGTGGAGGGCTGCTACTGGAGTTTTGTGTGACAAGAAAGTGCCTCTAAAACTTAAGGGAAAATTTTATAGAATTACAATAAGACTAGCGCTGCTATATGAATCAGAATGTTGGGCAATCAAGAAGGATCACGTAAGGAAGATGGAACCGCAGAAATGAGAATGCTTCGATGGACATATGGTAAGACTCTGTGGGACATGACACCAAACACTGCAATTAGGATGTCCTTGGGGTGGTGCTTGTATCCGAAAAATTGAGAGAGGGAAGACTAAGGTGGTTTGGCCATGTCCTTAGGCGACAACCATCAGATGCGGTCAGGAGGGTAGAGTCGATTACAGTCGACGGTACCAGAAGGAGAGGACGACCAAGGAGGAAGTGGGTAGACTAGTTGAGATCTGATTTGAATGATTTAGCCCTTATCGAGGACATGACCTCTGACAGGAAAGTGTGGAGACTTAAGACCAGAGTAGCCGAGTAGTTTGGATCACAGCTGTAATACCCCAAAAATTTAGATAATGACCAAAATGAAAACTTTGGAAGTTTGATGGCCAAAGTATAAAACTTGGGAAAAGTATGAGGAATTAAGGGATAAATTTCCTAAAAAGAATTTTATTTCATGAATGGATGGTTTACTCTTGAGAGTGGAGTTTTATAGAAATCATATTTTTGGATTTGGAATTTTAGTAAAGAAAAACTATAAAGGGTTAAAGCCGATAAGGAATTGATAATTCGGATCGAGTTGGGATTTTACAAAAATTTGAAGGATGTTATAAAATAATTGGAAATATTATTTTAATATTTTGGATCAGATAAATTTGGTCTGGAAATATGCAATTTTTCAGATTTAATCGAAACAATGGAATTTAGTGACTGAAATGCAAGTTTTGAAATTTCATGGGAAAATTTGGAAATTTAAAATCAAAATATTTCATCTTTGACTTTGAATTATGATAAGGATGAGTTGTCATAGTTTTATGGTAAATAGGAAGATTCATTAAGGGTGATTTGGTCATATCACAATTAAATGAATATAATATTCATTTATAGTGGAATATAGAGTAAAATAAGATGAATGCACCCAAACTTGCTATCTTCTTCTCCAAATCAGTCGTGGGTTCTCTCTCAAGGTAAGGAAAAGATTCAAATCAAATTTCAAGTAATTTACTTAGGATTTGGAGTAGGTTATAAATAGAAAATTGTTATATGCGAAAAACTCTATCTTTTGGTACCAATATTGCATGGTAATCTTGCTTGATTCAAATATCCCCAAATCTGGAAATTTGGGTTTATACAATGGTTTTTGAAATTAATGATGATTATTGATGATTTTGAGGGGTTTGTGTTCATATAAGGGATCATGAAATTAATGATGGATTTTGATGTTTGTGAGGTAGATGATTCATATTCTAGCATGAAAGATGATTAGAACATGTTTAATCTTTCTAGAACTTGTTCTTTAAATTTTGGCCATGAATGGTTTGAGTGAGAAAAATTATGAAAAAATTATATATGGGTTGGAAATGATGAAGGAAGTATTCTACAAGCCTTAGAAAAATTGGGGATCATTTTGTAAGTTTTGAAAAGTTGGGGATAAATTCGTAAATTTTGGAAAATTGATGAAGAGCCTAGGGATGAAGTTAAAAGAAACAGTTAGATTCTGAATTTGGCTGTAGGTTCGAAAATTCACCAGAACATATATAAAAATAATTTGGAGGTTATTTTTTTCTATTGTGTTCATATATGAATCTAGTTTTGTTTAAAACAAACGGAGATCAATTTCAAGTTGTATACAAATAGATATGAATTATTAACCGAGGAAATGTCAGAAAAATCGGACAACAGAATTCTGTACAAAACAGATTTTGTTGATCAACTTTGAAAATTCACCATAAATTGTAAAGAATGAATTAGAAAGAGTTATTTACATGGATAGATTCGTATTCGAGTCTAGTTTTCAATGGAAGAAACGGAATTAAATTCCAGTATGTACATCAATACAAAATATTGATTCTTTAAAGGTACTACAAGTTGTCTGAATTCTGGAAAATTGATGGGTGGTTGTGTAAGTGTTATATAATTGATGTACTATACTGGAAATTGTTGTTAGGGAATTGAAATGAGTGTTAATTGTGAAATAATTTCAATGTTGGAATTATTGGTATTAAAGAATTTAAGTAGTAAAATGGTGAAGGACCATTTTGTGTAAATTGGACAAGTTGGTTCCAATGTTAAAAGGAATTATAAGTATTATGGAGTTATTTTGGGATATGTTTATGTTAGTACAATACTGACATATATATCATTATGAATTTGTGATTTATACAGATTATGATTGATTTGTGATTGAAGCAAATCAAGAGGGTTTATTGTGGAACAATAGTGAGGCTTATATTTTGGCAAAATTATAAAGTGTCAAGGTGAGTGCAATACATGCATGAAATTCTACATGGATGTTTTATACATCATCAGGAAGACTTGCGATAAGTCGACCTTATTTATATCAGCATGATATATGTTATTTTTATAACTTCGACATGACATTGAAATGTCATAGTATGAAATTAAAATGCATTGATCATGAAAAATGTGATGTTTTACCATGAATGTTTTCGGGTATGAACTGCCCAATGTTAAATATTGATAATATACTTTGCCATTGATGGATTGAATAAAATAGACTATATGCCCAAGTAAATCATTGAGGGACAGGGTATAGTTGGCATGCCATAGAGTATAGCAGCTGCAGGTTTATAATAGCACTATAGTGTGTAAGGACACTAAGTGCAGGTTTATTGTCTGGATTAGCACTATAGCGTAAGCTTAGTGTAGGTGGTGGGCACGACCTTATGTGTATTGTCCGGATTAGCATTATGACGTAAGCTTAGTGCAGGTTTAGCACTACGGTGCAGATATTTTACTCGAATACCCAGGGTCCTCAAGGTTTAATATGGGCTATGGGCTATGGATTATGGTTTATTGGTTAATAAATGGTAACCAGGTAAAATAAGCTTACGAGCTTATGGAATAATGGCAAGTATATTGGTAAAATAAGCTTACGAGCTTATGGAATTTAAATGGTAAGTATTTTGATAAAATAAGCTTACGAGCTTATGGGATAAATGGTAAGAGGTTTTATATTATTTTTTATCATGGTAAATATTGGTTATGCACATAAAATGATTTTATGGCATTTGGATTTTGGACATTGAAAATCATGCATGAATTGTATTGCACTGTTAAATGTTTTAATTGCCTCACTAAGTATATACTTAGCGTGTGATGATTTTCACGTGTAGGTAAAAAGCCAGTAATGGAATAAAGAGTTTACAACGTCATCAAAGATCGAGAAGTATATTTCTATATCAGTAAGACATCCTAAGATGTAATGTAGATTAAATTAGTGGCATGTAATTATTATGTTTTATTTGTTTTGTTGAATTAAGTTGGAACAAAAAATGGAATTTTATGAACTTATGTGTATTTTCGAAAGTCTGTAGCATGAACAGTAACCACGGTTTTAAGCAAAATTTTTCAGAATGTTAAAGGGGTATCGATTCCCCTGCTACAGGTATCGATGCCCCTACTGTTCACGATACACTGTTCACGGTACTATTCACTATTCATAAAAAAATCTTTTGGATTAAATTTGTTATAATTAAATATTATTTATATGATATGATATTTTTATAATATCATTTACTATTTTAAGAAAAAATAAATTTTAAATCGCTTTTGAATCGTAAAATGGTTTTAGACATTCGGATAACATCTATAATCTGTATAGGTATAATTATACGGGTTATGGGTGTTACATTTATTGGCATCAGAGCTACATGTTTAGCCGATTCTAGGACTAAACCGAGGTTGTTTTGAGTTAAAAAAAATGTATACATGCCACTAGGATGTCAAAAGTTACTGATAGTTGTATATATACTGTGATGATGATTATTAGGAGTAAAGTTACTCTTTAATAATGTATGATGAATCTGACTATGATCAGATGTTGGAAAATTAAAGAAAAAGGTAAGAAAGTCGAAATTGTTTAAAAGAAGGTCGAGATTGAAATTGACAAAAGGGACTAATATGATTTATGTAAAACACCTTAGAAGGGTGGAATTTGTAAGGGATTTTTCTCCAGATTGTGGAAGAAATGCCCAGTTTTTAATGAAGATTCTGAATGGAAGAATCAATTAAAAAAAGTTTGAATGACTTATAAGAAAAGTTGAATCGAATGAGGATTTAGAAGAGATTTTTGAATCTAGTGATGATTCTGAGGTTTCTCCAGGTAAGCTTAAATAGTGAGAAATATTTAGCATTGAATTGTTTAAATCATTGTTGAATTGAGTAAGAGGAAATAAGTAAGCGGTAAATATGATTTCCGTTAAAAGGTTACAGAAAGCTGAGTTATTAGTGAATCAAATGATTATGAGTTAGATTGGGAATAGATATCAAGTCCATTAAAACTGGATAGAGTTACCTTGTAAAGGTAAATATGGAATAATGGATAAATGGATTGTCTAACCCTTCCATGCTACAATGAATTATTGTATAGATCGAGATTGATTCTCAAGAACTTGAAAAGTGTCAGGTTCGTAGTGAGATGAAAAATAGTAAATTTGTTTAATAGTGTGATTTTAGCATTAACTAATATGAAGTTATTGCTACAAATTTATCAAGTTTTCTTATTGAACGATGTGAACATTGAAACTTTCATTTGAGATATAAAATGTTTCAACTGTTCGGAAATATTATTTTGGATCTGGAAAAGTTTTATAGATTTCCTTAAGAATGAAATAAAGAATTCTAAAGTAGAGATATTCAATTCTATTTGACATTAAGTGATATTATTGTGGAAGACCATAGGTCATGGTCACGGTCATGATACAAGTGTTACACGGACAAATATAAATGTCTGATAAAGATTCAAGAGCTTATGTTAATGGTGAATCTTATGGGATTATCATTAACGAGTTTTAGATCATTTTGATCAGAAGTTGATTGTCTCTGCATTAAGGTCGGGTTAATAGTCGCAAGAAGCGATTAATTTTTAAAATGCGGAGAAAAAAAGAATATTTAATGATTGATGAAAAAGGTAAAATCATGAATAAGTGATATTAGAAATGGTTGCGATTAAGGGTTGCGATTAAAAGGATGAATAGCTTTTGTAGCTAAGGTGATAGATACTCAAGTATCTGAAGTAAGATCATATGATATTTCCATAACTTGGGAATTTTCATATGTATTTTTAGATTTAATATATTGATTACCTCTAGATTGAGAGGTGGAATTCAATATTGATGGTTATCAAGGCATGAATCATGTATCTATGGATTCATATTGAATGGTTGCAATTGAGTTAAGATAATAAAGAACCAATTGCAAGAACCGTTAGATTGAGGATGCATTAGACTGAATGTTTCACCTTGGAGTGAACTGGTGTTGTTTAAAAAAAATGGATCTATGCGATTATGCATAGAATATCGATAGTTAAACAAAGTAACTATCAAGAACAAATTATCCTATTTTGAGGATTGCTGACTTGCTGATCAGCTTTAAAGGAGCAATAATGTTTTCTAAAATCAGTCTGCGAATGGGATATCATCAGTTAAATATTAAAGAGGATGATGCTACAAATATAGGTTACAGAAAACGGTATAGACACTACGAGTTTGTAGTAATGCCGTTTGGTTTGATAAATGCTTTAGCATCATTCATGGATTTTGATGAATTGAGTATTTCAACGTTATTTAAATTAGTTTGAGGTGGTCTGTAATGATGACATTCGAGTATACTCGAATACAAAGATAGAGCATGATGTTCATATTCGTATTGTGCTCGAGGTAACTAAGGGTAAAAAGTTATATGCCAAAATGTCAAAGTGTGAGTTTGGCTATTAGAAGTTACTTTTCTTGGTTATGTTATCTCGACGGAAGGTAAAAAAAATCAAGCAATATTGGAGTGCAAACCTCCAAAGAATGTTCAGAGGTATGAAGTTTTTGGGACTTGTTGGTTATTATCGAAGGTTTGTGAAAAACTTTTCGATGGTTGCTTATCCTTTGGCCAAGCTCTTGAGAAAGGATGTTTCATTTGCTTGGACCGAGAAATGTCAAGAGAGTTTTAAAACTCTAAAGAAGATTTTTAACAGAAGCACCAGTGTTGATATAAGCAGAATCGGACAAATAGTATGGGGTGTATAGTGATACATCTCATAATGGTTTGGATTGTGTACTTATGCTAGAAGGTAAGGTGATAGCCTATGCTTCTCGATAATTAAAGACGCATGAGTGGAATTATTATAGTCATGATCTTAAGTTAGCATTGGTTGTTTTTGCTCTAAAGATTTGGCGTCATTATTTGTATGATGAGAGATGCCACAACTACACGGATCATAAGAGTTTGAAATATCTGTTAACTCAAAAAGAGCTTAATTTGAGACACGGAGATGAATAGAATTTTTAAAGGATTATGATTTGATCATTAATTATCATTCGGGTAAAGCAAATGTTGTGGAAGATGCACTTAGTCGGGAAACTTTTGCAGTTTTGCGAGCTATGGATGTGCGACTATTGTTAAAAGAAAATGGTGCATTATTGGTAAAAAATATTGTATAAAGGAAACAGATCTATTTATACTTTACCTCAGCCACAGAGAGACCCAGATCAGCTATGATTCCAGTCTGAGCAGGTGATGAATATCCAATC
Organism: Hibiscus syriacus; assembly: GCF_006381635.1. Taxonomy (NCBI): domain Eukaryota; kingdom Viridiplantae; phylum Streptophyta; class Magnoliopsida; order Malvales; family Malvaceae; genus Hibiscus; species Hibiscus syriacus. The sequence continues at coordinate 221,063 of NW_024063152.1, read as the reverse complement.
TGGTAAATTAATCATATTAGTTCAACTTTTGTAAGACGAATGCAACAGTATATGATTACCATCGGCGAACTGAATAAAACCCAAGTTTCTTAAGTCTTATTGCTTTTCAACAGGTGAACAAGAACAGTCCAGGTACTGTGTAGAATTAAGGTCAAACTTAGCCATTCATTGTAATCAAAATTCATGGTCAAGCAGGAGAAGGGGAAACCCCTTTACTTTGCAGATTAAGATTATAAGTAAAACTAATCATTTCAATAACGAAAACAGATACTTACAGCATTTCCAAAAACATAAGATCCACAAACAGCAACAAAGGTGCTAAGAACAACCATAGTTGTTGCAGAAGAAGTAGTTCCAATTCCACCTTGTTCTTCACCAGAACTACCATGTCCAGCTCCATCCGGAGGCTTCTCTTTAACTATCAAAGAACTTGAAAGTTCACCATCTTCTATTTTCTGTCTACTCATCTCTCAAAAATTCAAGCAAGAGAACTGTAGCCAATAATTAAGCAACAGAGTAAAGGAGTTTGATTGGAAGTGGTGTAAAGAACAAAAGGACAAGAACTTAATTTTTCAGTTTGAAGAAATGATAAGAGTTATCCATTGGGCCTGAGAGGCCCACACATGAAATGTGATATTTGTTGGATTGTTTGAATATTTCATGCATATTGAGTAAATTTGCCAAAGTGAACTCAAATTCCAAGTTTAGATATTTAAAAAATTTGAATGTCTCAATATCATAAAGTGTACGGTTTACAGTATACAAATGTATACAGGGTCTTTTAAGACCAATATGAGGAAATGGAAACGGTTCACCACATTTCCTCCCTGGAAATGGTCACTTGTGAAACAAAAATGAAAGTAAGCCATATTTGTGTTGTTTGTAAACATGGTGCATTCAAAGCCATGCAAGATTAAATCTTATATGTTACGGAAAACAGGTGAGTGGTCGATGCTTGTATTTCCTCCATTGTTCTCCCCTTGTCTCCGGTACCAACTTGGCCCCGAATAGAACAGTTAAGGCTGTGGTTACTGAGAAAAAGAAAAATGGTCCTGCAATGAAGTTTTCTGATACATTTTAGTTTAGAAATGTAATGTTAATTTACTCTGACAGGGAGGGCGGAAATGGACCATGTTTTAGTTAAACGAATCTTCTGTTTCCAGATTTTAGGGCGAGCATTGATCTCGGAATTGCCACATACCTCTGACATTATGATCCATGGTATTCCTCCCAATCCTATTGTGAAAGTTTTAGCACAGACCTGAGTTTGCAGTACTGATCAGTACAGGGACTTATTTGTTTCCCTATTTGATAATACAAGGTTTTTGGTTGTTACATCCTACTAAAACGTATTAATGTATAAGTACATTGCATGTATCATTATGTTCACCAGCATTGTTCATCCTTGGGAATGATCACTTGTAAATATACGAAAGAAAGTAAGCCATATGCGTATTGCTTATACATATTGATGCATTCATGTCCATTCCTTATATCTTAAATGTACAGAAAATGAGCGATAGATGCTTGTATTTCCTCCAGTGTTCTCCCCTTTGTCTCCGGGACCAACACGGCCGCGAATACAACAGTTAACCCTGAGATTCCCAAGAAAAAGAAAAATGTTCCTGCAATCATATTGCTGATACATTTTAGTTCAGAAATGTAATCTTAATTTACTCTGTTAGAGAAGAAACGGAGAATGACCTGCTGCGCTCCATTCCATCATAAAATTGAAACTGTAAGTAATGACCCAAGCAGTGGACCAATTGACTAGGGTCACCAGGCTTCCAGCTTGAGCTTTAACATTGATAGGAAATATCTGACAAATAGTATGGACCATGTTTTAGTCAAATGAATCTCTTGCCTACAGCTAATGGGGAAAGCTTGATATGCAAGCAACGGCGAAGATTTCGATCTCGGAATTGACACATACCTCTGACATTATAATCCACGGTATTCCTCCCAAGCCTATCGAGTAGAATGTAGCACCGATCTGTTTGCAGTGTTGATCAGTTTACATGTAGTTTGGCTTAATATGTACTTATAGTTGTTTAGATCCATGCAGGCTCTACAAAGAATCATGTATGTTCATGATTACTGCATTAAATAGGTAAAATATGTAAGACAGACTGAAGTACCAATGTGCCGGTAAATGCCACAGACGGAGTAAGTGCCTTCAGATCGGGGAATTCCTGATTGTAAAATAGCATCAAAGTTTTCAGGAAAAAAAAAGAAAGAATTGGAAAGCTTTAAACAGGAAAGGACAATCTCTTGAAAAAAATTAACTAAATTTTGCAATACCTTAAAGCAGAATGACAGTCCCTGAAGAAAACAAGCAAAACACAGTCCACTTGCAGAAACCTGCATAAAATTGGATTGATTACACATTTACTTGTTTGTTCAACAATTTTACCACCTTGAAATGAATTTTTTACGAAACTAACCAATAGGAGTGGTCGTCTACCGGATCTATCCATAAAAATAAACCTAAATAGATGCCGAATCTGCAAAAAAAAACAATGTAATTGAGATGTCTCGGAAATGCTTGGAACATAATTTTACGTTAACTCCAAGTTGGGAAAGAAGCCATGAAGGTACCTGTACAATAGCTAAAACTTGAAGGCCAAGGTTACCTGATATGCCTTGCAAACAAAATTTGTGTCTTCTTTGAATAATTTCTGCATCAATAATTATATAGGAAACAACATGGAAGATGTAAATTTACCGGCTTCGTTGAATATGCTACTGGTATAATATGCCATAGCACTATTTCCTCCTAGTTGTGCAATAACATTAGGCCAACTCCAATCTGCAGAGTTCAAGAAGCCTATGATGAAATCATCAGGAAAGTCTTTAAAAGAAATTAGCATACTAATCGAATGTTACTCGAAGCTCACAATGAGTGCATTAGCATATCTCCTTTGGAACAATTCGAGGAAACTTTCTTCTGTCTGTTGCTCAAGAGTTTTCCATATAAACCTACAAGATATTGTAAGCACATAACATTTCTTGTTATCATGAGGAAAACTATGTGTTCACAGAAGTAACAAGATATCAAGCCAATACGCTACTCTGATTCAGAAGCTTCTTCGGAAATGTCTGAGTCCTTTCCCCTTAGACACTTCAAAGAAGCCTCAAACTCTTTCTCTCGACCGGATTTTTCCTGCAGAAGTCGGTCGTTTTTTGCATTCACGTGTTCATTTTAACATGTGTACTTGAAAAGCATCCAAAGATTGGGAGACTACTATGTTAGGCTTACCAGCCATCTAGGGGACTCCGGAATAAAAAACAAGCCTATAATCTGTACTACACAGGGGATTGCACCTGAAGGAAACGGAATGGATAAAAACTTAAGCAACTAACACACCTTTAGCTAAGTTAATAAGAAAATTGTATATACCGATCATAGCCAGTGTGCCCACGAAATGATTGTTCCAGTGAAAAATATAAGTACAAACCCACAAGTAGTCATCAACTGCACCATTAAGAAGCTTAATCGAATTAACGATAAGCTGAAAAATCACATTTTCAATTATGGGTTTAGTATAGTTTACCTGATTTGCCGATGCAAATGATCCACGGTGACTCTTAGGTGTTTTTCAGCTATGTAAACAGGTACCTGTTTTCATATAGAAAGTTCAGCTATATCATTTAAGTTACTTCAAAACTGTTTCAAGCTGATGAAATATGTATGAACTACAAACTTTAGTACATTACCACATAACAAATCACACCAACCCCGATTCCAATCAACAGCCTTCCGATGTCCAGCCACAAGGCATTCTTCCAACAGAAAGTAAACATACACTTCTTACGATCTTTCTTACGAATTGTTCCATTATCGAATTACCGGAAAGGAAATAATTTAAAGTGGAAGTTAACCTTTGCGAATGCTATTGATAGCCACCCAGCAGTGCAGAAGACATCAGAGAACCACATTGTCTGTTTCTCAAGAGTATATGAACACATTAACTTAGAAGAATATGTAAAGGCTTAACCAAACAAATATAACTTACCCGTTTTCGACCGATAAGATCTGCTATCTTCCCACTTAAAATTGCTCCTACCATTCCCCCAATTGTCATTATTGAACCGAAAACAGAGTACTGCAAATTGGTGTCAAAGATTACACATCTATATTACTATTCTTCGTTTTTCCGCACTATATCTATATCTATTTCCAATACATATTCGAATATAAATACGAGATAAACTTCGAAAAAATTAACTATAGCTGTATTTATCACTCACAATAATCCGAGTAAGATAGTTATATAAACTCACCTACAGCTTTCTTAAGCTTTAAGAAAGTAAATTGAATAGGAAAAAAAAGTAGAAAAGATTGGCATGTACTAACTGCTGACACAGAGAGGCTCAAGTCTTCCATGATCCCATTCTGAACAGGTGATGAATAACCAATCTGGGTTCATTTTCAAAGTTAGTTCATTATATCATATACTTACATATTAATATAAATTTAAGGTTCTTTTTGTTAAAAAAATGTTGAAGATCTTCACGTTGAGGATATGAAGAAGAAGAAAGGGAAGAGCTTACAGAACAGCCATAGCAGAAAGAGCCACAAACGGCAATAAACGTACTGAAGACGAGAACAGATGTCAATGAGGAAGCTGCCGGCGAGGATGTATGTTAAGGTCGCCGGTAATACTGTCACCACCGGCGCCACCATTGATGCTTGGTTTTGTTTCATTTGGCGGTCCATATCTGCCTGTTAACAGCCCTTCTTCCATGCTTTCCCTCTCCATTTTTCCTACTTCTGAAATTGTTGAAGAACCAAGTCAAACGTTGAATCTATATCTCTGCCTTTTGTTTTCCATGATACAACTTTCAACCTTTTCTACATAAATAAAGAAATACCCACCTAATTTCTTTTAGCATATTTTATGTTTAATTATCAAAAAAAATATTTTTTATGTTACATTTCAAAAGTACACAAATGATTCCGATTATAAGATATTATTTTGTTGAGTAATCAAATTATTAAAAGTTACAAAATAATTCATCAACTAAAAAGTTATTTTGTTGAGTCTATCGACTATTAAAAGTTACAAAATAGTCACTCAACTATTCATTTTTTCAAAGTCATCATTTTTCGTTAAAAAATTAATAATCGTCTGAGTTGGATATTAACATGTTGATTAAGATATGATAAATCTAATATCATAATCTCAAACTACTATCATATCTCAGTCAACACGTTAATGTCCAACTCAGACGATCATTAATTTTTTAACCGAAAAGGATGAGTAGAATATAATGAATAATGAGTGACCATTTTGTTATTTTTAATAATAAGGTGACTCAACAATATATCCTATAATTGAAGGACCATTTTATAACTTTATCCTTAAATTTTTCATCAGCCTAAATTCTAACATCCATATTTTTATTGGGTAACCACCCCATTTAATAACAGTGATTTGAATTTGATAATCGATATTTCAATCTTATTAATTAGATTATTTAACTAATTAGACGATTTCAATCAAGTTATACTATTAACATTCGAAGGGAAACTGACATGAGGATTATCAAAAAAGTATAATTACATTTTATTTTCATTACTTATACAATCTATCAATTTAGTTTAAATTTTATTTTAATTTAATAAATTTAATCATATAATAAAATGATAACATACGTCATTAATGACATAATGTGAGTTGAACTGCAACATTATGTATATATCTTTTATTATAGCTAGGGTCAGAAAAGTTAAAAGTGACCAAGAGTGTATTCAAATTCAACAATTAAATAGTTTGAGAGTACCTAAATCACTAAAACAATTTAATTGTTGGTTTATATATATATATTTAAATTGTAGTTAATGTAAGATTAAAAAAAAAAGAATTTAAGATTTTTATATTTTTAAATTAAATTTATATTTCTTTTTATGATTATATATTAAAATCAATTTAACAAAATCAAAGGATTGTATCGAAGGACACGTTCTCCCCTCAAATGATTGTTTCAAATACCTAGGGTCTATGATACATAAAGATGGAGGTAGATAATGACGTTACACCGTATAAGGCAGGATGGCTAAAGTGGAGGGCTGCTACTGGAGTTTTGTGTGACAAGAAAGTGCCTCTAAAACTTAAGGGAAAATTTTATAGAATTACAATAAGACTAGCGCTGCTATATGAATCAGAGTGGGCAATCAAGAAGGATCACGTAAGGAAGATGGAACCGCAGAAATGAGAATGCTTCGATGGACATATGGTAAGACTCTGTGGGACATGACACCAAACACTGCAATTAGGATGTCCTTGGGGTGGTGCTTGTATCCGAAAAATTGAGAGAGGGAAGACTAAGGTGGTTTGGCCATGTCCTTAGGCGACAACCATCAGATGCGGTCAGGAGGGTAAGTCGATTACAGTCGACGGTACCAGAAGGAGAGGACGACCAAGGAGGAAGTGGGTAGACTAGTTGAGATCTGATTTGAATGATTTAGCCCTTATCGAGGACATGACCTCTGACAGGAAAGTGGAGACTTAAGACCAGAGTAGCCGAGTAGTTTGGATCACAGCTGTAATACCCCAAAAATTTAGATAATGACCAAAATGAAAACTTTGGAAGTTTGATGGCCAAAGTATAAAACTTGGAAAATGAGGAATTAAGGGATAAATTTCCTAAAAAAGAATTTTATTCCATGAATGGACTCTTGAGAGTGGAGTTTTATAGAAATCATATTTTTTGGATTTGGAATTTTAGTAAAGAAAAACTATAAAGGGTTAAAGCCGATAAGGAATCGATAATTCGGATCGAGTTGGGATTTTACAAAAATTTGAAGGATGTTATAAAATAATTGGAAATATTATTTTAATATTTTGGATCAGATAAATTTGGTCTGGAAATATGCAATTTTTCAGATTTAATCGAAACAATGGAATTTAGTGACTGAAATGCAAGTTTTGAAATTTCATGGGAAAATTTGGAAATTTAAATCAAAATATTTCATCTTTGACTTTGAATTATGATAAGGATGAGTTGTCATAGTTTTATGGTAAATAGGAAGATTCATTAAGGGTGATTTGGTTATATCACAATTAAATGAATATAATATTCATTTATAGTGGAATATAGAGTAAAATAAGATGAATGCACCCAAACTTGCTATCTTCTTCTCCAAATCAGTCGTGGGTCTCTCAAGGTAAGGAAAAGATTCAAATCAAATTTCAAGTAATTTACTTAGGATTTGGAGTAGGTATAAATAGAAAATTGTTATATGCGAAAAACTCTATCTTTTGGTACCAATATTGCATGGTAATCTTGCTTGATTCAAATATCCCCAAATCTGGAAATTTGGGTTATACAATGGTTTTTGAAATTAATGATGATTATTGATGATTTTGAGGGGTTTGTGTTCATATAAGGGATCATGAAATTAATGATGGATTTTGATGTTTGTGAGGTAGATGATTCATATTCTAGCATGAAAGATGATTAGAACATGTTTAATCTTTCTAGAACTTGTTCTTTAAATTTTGGCCATGAATGGTTTGAGTGAGAAAAATTATGAAAAAATTATATATGGGTTGGAAATGATGAAGGAAGTTCTACAAGCCTTAGAAAAATTGGGGATCATTTTGTAAGTTTTGAAAAGTTGGGGATAAATTCGTAAATTTTGGAAATTGATGAAGAGCCTAGGATGAAGTTAAAAGAAACAGTTAGATTCTGAATTGGCTGTAGGTTCGAAAATTCACCAGAACATATATAAAAATAATTTGGAGGTTATTTTTTTTCTATTGTGTTCATATATGAATCTAGTTTTGTTTAAAACAAACGGAGATCAATTTCAAGTTGTATACAAATAGATATGAATTATTAACCGAGGAAATGTCAGAAAAATCGGACAACAGAATTCTGTATAAAACAGATTTTGTTGATCAACTTTGAAAATTCACCATAAATTGTAAAGAATGAATTAGAAAGAGTTATTTACATGGATAGATTCGATTCGAGTCTAGTTTTCAATGGAAGAAACGGAATTAAATTCCAGTATGTACTCAATACAAATACTGATTCTTTAAAGGTACTACAAGTTGTCTGAATTCTGGAAAATTGATGGGTGGTTGTGTAAGTGTTATATAATTGATGTACTATACTGGAAATTGTTGTTAGGGAATTGAAATGAGTGTTAATTGTGATATCATTATGAATTTGTGATTTATACAGATTATGATTGATTGTGATTGAAGCAAATCAAGGGTTTATTGTGGAACAATAGTGAGGCTATATTTTGGCAAAATATAAAGTGTCAAGGTGAGTGCAATACATGCATGAAATTCTACATGGATGTTTTATACATCATCAGGAAGACTTGCGATAAGTCGACCTTATTATATCAGCATGATATATGTATTTTTATAACTTCGACATGACATTGAAATGTCATAGTATGAAATTAAAATGCATTGATCATGAAAAATGTGATGTTTTACCATGAATGTTTCGGGTATGAACTGCCCAATGTAATATTGATAATATACTTTGCCATGATGGATTGAATAAAATAGACTATATGCCCAAGTAAATCATTGAGGGACAGGGTATAGTTGGCATGCCATAGAGTATAGCAGCTGCAGGTTTATAATAGCACTATAGTGTGTAAGGACACTAAGTGCAGGTTTATTGTCTGGATTAGCACTATAGCGTAAGCTTAGTGTAGGTGGTGGGCACGACCTTATGTGTATTGTCCGGATTAGCATTATGACGTAAGCTTAGTGCAGGTTTAGCACTACGGTGCAGGTATTTTACTCGAATACCCAGGGTCCTCAAGGTTTAATATGGGCTATGGGCTATGGATTATGGTTTATTGGTTAATAAATGGTAACCAGGTAAAATAAGCTTACGAGCTTATGGAATAATGGCAAGTATATTGGTAAAATAAGCTTACGAGCTTATGGAATTTAAATGGTAAGTATTTTGATAAAATAAGCTTACGAGCTTATGGGATAATGGTAAGAGGTTTTATATTTTTTATCATGGTAAATATTGGTTATGCACATAAAATGATTTTATGGCATTTGGATTTTGGACATTGAAAATCATGCATGAATTGTATTGCACTGTTAAATGTTTTAATTGCCTCACTAAGTATATACTTAGCGTGTGATGATTTTCACGTGTAGGTAAAAAGCCAGTAATGGAATAAAGAGTTTACAACGTCATCAAAGATCGAGAAGTATATTTCTATATCAGTAAGACATCCTAAGATGTAATGTAGATTAAATTAGTGGCATGTAATTATTATGTTTTATTTGTTTTGTTGAATTAAGTTGGAACAAAAAATGGAATTTTATGAACTTATGTGTATTTTCGAAAGTCTGTAGCATGAACAGTAACCACGGTTTTAAGCAAAATTTTCAGAATGTTAAAGGGTATCGATTCCCCTGCTACAGGTATCGATGCCCCTACTGTTCACGATACACTGTTCACGGTACTATTCACTATTCATAAAAAATCTTTTGGATTAAATTTGTTATAATTAAATATTATGATATGATATTTTTATAATATCATTACTATTTTAAGAAAATAAATTTTAAATCGCTTTTGAATCGTAAAATGGTTTTAGACATTCGGATAACATCTATAATCTGTATAGGTATAATTATACGGGTTATGGGTGTTACATTTATTGGCATCAGAGCTACATGTTTAGCCGATTCTAGGACTAAACCGAGGTTGTTTGAGTTAAAAAAAATGTATACATGCCACTAGGATGTCAAAAGTTACTGATAGTTGTAATATACTGTGATGATGATTATTAGGAGTAAAGTTACTCTTTAATATGTATGATGAATCTGACTATGATCAGATGTTGGAAATTAAAGAAAAAGGTAAGAAAGTCAAAATTGTTTAAAAGAAGGTCAAGATTGAAATTGACAAAAGGGACTAATATGATTTATGTAAAACACCTTAGAAGGGTGGAATTTGTAAGGGATTTTTCTCCAGATTGTGGAAGAAATGCCCAGTTTTTAATGAAGATTCTGAATGGAAGAATCAATTAAAAAAAGTTTGAATGACTTATAAGAAAAGTTGAATCGAATGAGGATTTAGAAGAGATTTTTGAATCTAGTGATGATTCTGAGGTTTCTCCAGGTAAGCTTAAATAGTGAGAAATATTTAGCATTGAATTGTTTAAATCATTGTTGAATTGAGTAAGAGGAAATAAGTAAGCGGTAAATATGATTTCCGTTAAAAGGTTACAGAAAGCTGAGTTATTAGTGAATCAAATGATTATGAGTTAGATTGGGAATAGATATCAAGTCCATTAAAACTGGATAGAGTTACCTTGTAAAGGTAAATATGGAATAATGGATAAATGGATTGTCTAACCCTTCCATGCTACAATGAATTATTGTATAGATCGAGATTGATTCTCAAGAACTTGAAAAGTGTCAGGTTCGTAGTGAGATGAAAAATAGTAAATTTGTTTAATAGTGTGATTTTAGCATTAACTAATATGAAGTTATTGCTACAAATTTATCAAGTTTTCTTATTGAACGATGTGAACATTGAAACTTTCATTTGAGATATAAAATGTTTCAACTGTTCGGAAATATTATTTGGATCTGGAAAAGTTTTATAGATTTCCTTAAGAATGAAATAAGGAATTCTAAAGTAGATATTCAATTCTATTTGACATTAAGTGATTATTGTGGAAGACCATAGGTCATGGTCACGGTCATGATACAAGTGTTACACGGACAAATAATAAATGTCTGATAAAGATTCAAGAGCTTATGTTAATGGTGAATCTTATGGGATTATCATTAACGAGTTTTAGATCATTTTGATCAGAAGTTGATTGTCTCTGCATTAAGGTCGGGTTAATAGTCGCAAGAAGCAATTAATTTTTAAAATGCGGAGAAAAAAAGAATATTTAATGATTGATGAAAAAGGTAAAATCATGAATAAGGATATTAGAAATGGTTGCGATTAAGGGTTGCGATTAAAGGATGAATAGCTTTTGTAGCTAAGGTGATAGATACTCAAGTATCTGAAGTAAGATCATATGATATTTCCATAACTTGGGAATTTTCATATGTATTTTTAGATTTAATATATTGATTACCTCTAGATTGAGAGGTGGAATTCAATATTGATGGTTATCAAGGCATGAATCATGTATCTATGGATTCATATTGAATGGTTGCAATTGAGTTAAGATAATAAAGAACCAATTGCAAGAACCGTTAGATTGAGGATGCATTAGACTGAATGTTTCACCTTGGAGTGAACTGGTGTTGTTTAAAAAAAATGGATCTATGCGATTATGCATAGAATATCGATAGTTAAACAAAGTAACTATCAAGAACAAATATCCTATTTTGAGGATTGCTGACTTGCTGATCAGCTTTAAAGGAGCAATAATGTTTTCTAAAATCAGTCTGCGAATGGGATATCATCAGTTAAATATTAAAGAGGATGATGCTACAAATATAGGTTACAGAAAACGGTATAGACACTACGAGTTTGTAGTAATGCCGTTTGGTTTGATAAATGCTTTAGCATCATTCATGGATTTTGATGAATTGAGTATTTCAACGTTATTTAAATTAGTTTGAGGTGGTCTGTATTGATGACATTCGAGTATACTCAAATACAAAGATAGAGCATGATGTTCATATTCGTATTGTGCTCGAGGTAACTAAGGGTAAAAAGTTATATGCCAAAATGTCAAAGTGTGAGTTTTGGCTATTAGAAGTTACTTTTCTTGGTTATGTTATCTCGACGGAAGGTAAAAAAAATCAAGCAATATTGGAGTGCAAACCTCCAAAGAATGTTCAGAGGTATGAAGTTTTTGGGACTTGTTGGTTATTATCGAAGGTTTGTGAAAAACTTTTCGATGGTTGCTTATCCTTTGGCCAAGCTCTTGAGAAAGGATGTTTCATTTGCTTGGACCGAGAAATGTCAAGAGAGTTTTAAAACTCTAAAGAAGATTTTTAACAGAAGCACCAATGTTGATATAAGCAGAATCGGACAAATAGTATGGGGTGTATAGTGATACATCTCATAATGGTTTGGATTGTGTACTTATGCTAGAAGGTAAGGTGATAGCCTATGCTTCTCGATAATTAAAGACGCATGAGAGGAATTATTATAGTCATGATCTTAAGTTAGCATTGGTTGTTTTTGCTCTAAAGATTTGGCGTCATTATTTGTATGATGAGAGATGCCACAACTACACGGATCATAAGAGTTTGAAATAGCTGTTGACTCAAAAAGAGCTTAATTTGAGACACAGAGATGAATAGAATTTTTAAAGGATTATGATTTGATCATTAATTATCATTCGGGTAAAGCAAATGTTGTGGAAGATGCACTTAGTCGGGAAACTTTTGCAGTTTTGCGAGCTATGGATGTGCGACTATTGTTAAAAGAAAATGGTGCATTATTGGCTGAATTAAATAAAGCCAATGCTTATGAATCGGATAATAGAGCTACAAAGGAAAGATGACATATGCTTGGAAAAGATTTCACTAGTGGAAAAAGGTGAGACTAAAGACTTTGAAGTCAACTCAGATAGATGTTTGTATTATCGATGAAGAATCGATATTCCATATAATGATGAATTGAAGAAAGATATTTTCTCTCAGACACATTATAGTCTACTGACTATGTATACAAGTGGGAATAAAATGTATCAGGATGTAAAGAGTCATTTTGGTGGCCAGGTATAAAAAAACATTACGGAGTTTGTTGCTACATGTTTGACATGTCAACAAGTAAAAGCTGAGCATAAAGTGCTTTTGTAATTGTTACAACTGATTTCTATTCTAGAGTAGAAGTGGTACAAAAGCCACTATGAATTTTGTTAATGGATTACCTTTGATATCAACTAAAAAAAGATTTCATTTGGGTGATAGTGGCCAGTCAATTAAATCGGCACATTTCATCTCGATGCGAATGAACTATGCATTAGATAAATATACAGAGTTGTATATCAAGGAAATAGTTCGATTACATGGAATGTTAGTATCCATTATATCGGACATATATCCAAAGTTACTTAAAGATTTTGGAAATATTTGCATAAAGTTTTGGGTATTTGATTAAATTTCAGTATGATCTTTCATCCATAGACGGATGGTAAGTCAGAAAATACTATTCATATATTAGAAGATATGTTATGTGCATGTATGATTGATTCCAAGGAATCATGGGAAAAGAAAGTATTTGATTTTAGTAGGATTTTTCTACCATGACAGTTATCAATTGAGTTATAAGATGGCTCAGTATGAAGTTTTATAAGGGAGAAAATGTCGAACACCATTGAATGGGTTCGAATTAAAAGAACGAAATCTTGTTGGACCAGATTTATTGAAAGATGTTGAGGATAAAGTAAAGATAATTCAAGATAATATCAATATGATATTTGATCGGCAAAAGTCTTATGTAGACTTGAAGTGAAAAGAGATTGGAATATTTTTATTGGTGATAAAGTTTTCTTAAAGTATCGCATTGGAAAAAAAAAATTGCGTTCTAAACGCAAGGGAAATATAAGTCTAAGATTTATTGGATCTTATGAGATATTTACAAAGAGATTGAACTGATGGTTTATCAGTTAGCATTAATTTCAAAGGTAATTGAGATTTGATGTAACATCCGCAATACCGGGTTAGTGACCAAATTGTAAAGTTTCAGAATTTGGTGACTAAAGTAGAAGAATGAAAGAATTCAATGATTATTTGAATATATATTGAAGGTTATTTGGTAATTATGGAAGAATTGAAAGGGTATTATGGTCTTTTTATGTAAAAGATAATTATCTCTTATTTAAAGAGATAAGCTGATGGGTAAGGAAGTATCTGGAAAGCTACATTCTCCTTCCTTCTTCTTCCCGTGGGTTACTTCATAAAGGTAAGTTTAATTTTAGTTGGTTAATTCTTTCGTTTTAAAGCTTGTTTTGACTCTTGGGATATTAAGAAAGATTAAGGAAAGCTTTAGGGGGCTTAAACCTCAAAGATTAACAAGTTATGAGAAATTAAGAAAAATGAGTTTTTAAGTGAATTTTTGATATGGAAGGAGTTAATAGATTGTGAAGTTGAATTTGACTTGTCAAGGATTAAATTAAGAGGTAGGAAGTGTTAGAATTGGAATTAGAACACATTGGAATTTTGGTATGATTTTTGAATCTTATATGGAAGATAGAATTTTGAGTTTAAAGAAGGGATTATGGAGTAGAAATGAGTTTAAGTATGTGTGAAAGTTAGGAATATTAAAGGGAAGGAAGTATGATGTGTTGAGCTGAAAATGAAGGATTTTCGGGCTGAAATATGATTTCTGGGCAAGGGGAATCGGTACCCATTCAAGGGGAACCGATACCCCTTCAAGCGAATATGAATTTCCAGTATGTCGTAGGGAACCGATACCCCATGGGGGGGAACCGATTCCCCCTAAAGGAAATTGGGATTATGGGTTTAATAAGTTCGTGTTAGTTGCTAGTATCCAATTAGAAGGTGTAGGTATCTAATGATTGTCACGAAATGTACATTTATGTAGATTCTACGCATAAAGAAATTCCGGAACGTTTGGCAAGTAAGATCGATCAAGGGAAAGATAAGAGATTGGAATTGGCTAATGAGGCCAGGTGAGTGCATATTAGTTAGTTGATGGTGCTAAATGGAAACAAGACTTGCGACAAGTCTATTTCCTATGTTAGAATGCATGAATATATGATTATACGTTTATGAATGACATGAATTGTATGTAGGCATGAATATATGGGTTGACATGCTTTTGAATGTAATGTTATGAGAAGTATGTGCTATATAAGGTATATATATATATATACAAATGTGAAACTGAACTATGTGACTGCATGAGAAAGATATAAGCCATATGACATGATATAGGTGAACATAAGAAAGCAAAGTATGAGATAAACTATGTGATCATAGCAAAATATAATTATTTTTACATGATAAGTGAAATAAAATGGATAATATTGATCTATAGGAGGAAGTGAAAATAGTACACCAACTAGGGGATTTGAACATAAATGATAAGATGAACGTATAAGATAAGCTAGATGGGAAAGATTCATAGGTTCAAATAAAACTATAACACATGGGTTGAATGATGGAAATTTGTGAAGTTATAGGAGAAGATTATAAGAGCAATATGAAATTGAATTAAGTAACAGATTAGATTATATATAGAAATAATAGAAGTGAAATATTTATAAGTCTGCCCTAGATGAATACGAAATATAAGAGTGCTATATGATTTATATTAGGATAATCTTGAGGATATATATATATATATAGATAGATATGAAATGAAATGAGATATATGAATAAAGGTGATTGGGTGAGAAATGATAGAAATTATATGAAAACATGACATATGTGACATGTGAATATATATAGATGTTTAAGAGAAGGCATACGATTAAGATATAAGCAATGTGACAATAAATATATGTGCTTTAAGTGATATGACTTATAAGTATTTCTATTATAATGTTACATGATATGTTATGTATGTTAAAGGAATTTGTTCTGGTATAAGAATTGATAGGAATATTATATATGTGAAAACAAGTATATGTTACGAGACAAAACTTATGACTATAAGCTACGGGAAAGTGTTCTAGGTGTTTCGATATATTATATGAAGTATATGATCTTATGTGAACAAGATATGATAAGTATGTTTATATGAATAAATGTGATTGGGTGAGAAATGATAGAAATTATATGAAAACATGACATATGTGACATGTGAATTATATGGAAATGATCTACGGGTAAATGAACTACGTGACTATGTGATCATATGAAAAGAAACTATGTGATACGTGATATGTGAAAGGGAATTACAAGTGTATGTATATTTGAAATGAAATAAATGATAACGCCCATGTTATGTGTCATGAGAGCTAGGGGTATAGTTGGCATGCCAAGAGTCGAGGGTTTATTCGGTTCTTTAGGACATATGTATATCCTTTGGAACCTGTGTGAAGTCTTGAAAGACACATACTTGATCCATAGTATATGTATATGATTCTTAAGGAATTCTACGTGGTCCTTAGGGACATCATTCTACGGGCACTACGGTGCAATTCTACGGGCACTACGGTGCAATTCTACGGGGCACTTCGGTGCATTTATACGAGCTGTGGTGACAACATAGTGCACAACCTCTATAGACTCACATATCGATAGTTCTCACATATGTACATGGGCTAATCCAGAGATATGAACAAATATAAGTTAGTGGGTATGATAAATGCTATAGAAATGATATGATGTTGTATGTGTATAGAGTTTGATTGAAATAGTATGTGATTATATGATAAACTGTTAATGATTGATTATGTGTATGTATGTATTTACTACAATTAATCTGATATGAATTTATACGATATGAAAAAGACATGAAATTGCTATAACATGATAGAACAGAACATGCATGTATCAATATATGTTTTAGAGTGCATTATAAGTGGTTATGCCTCACTAAGTCTTCGACTTAGCGTGTGATTGTTTCACACGTAGGTTTCGAGAAGATTAAGGAGTGTTGCGGAGCAAGACAGGTCAGTTTTCCTTACCAAAAGATCAGATCAGAAATATTTGACAAAGTATGTTTTTGGTTATGTATAAAGTGTTGGCATGTAATAAGTCATTAAGTACGAGCACTCTGATAAAGTCTGTATTTTGTTTTTAAATAAAGTTTTAAATTTCCCGGGATTTTTCTTGAGAGTCAAGGTTTTAAAAGTCAATGTGACACTTCGGACTCGTATCCGGGTCGGATACGGGTTGGGGGTGTTACATTTAATGGTATCAGAGCTATGGTTTAGCCGATTCTCGGAATAAACCGAAGTCCAAAAGGTAATAAAAGGTGTACATGCCAACATAGATTGAAAAAATTTCTGATCTGATAGTGTAAGGAATACGTTGTCTTGTTAATAAGATAAGAATAGTTTAATACAGTAGAAATCCGATCGTGATAATTTCGAAGTAAGTGAAAGGTGATATTCCTGATGGTGATAGCTATTCACTTGCCCTGGCCAGGCAGGATGAAGAGCGGACACCTCAGGAAAAAGCCTAGTAAGATCAAAAGTTGATTTCAGAAAGCTGAAATCATATCTGAATGATGATAGAAAATTTTCATCGGTTGGAATCGGAAAAGTGATGTAGAGTAGTTTTGCTATTATGTGAATAAGATAGAATATGGTGAACGGGTGTCACCATAAGAATATTAAAAAGATCTAATGACGTGATGATTACGTATAGAAGAACTCAAGGATAAGTGCATCAGTGACAAGCGTATAAGATGTATATGTCAGAGCTTATGAGTTTGGAACGAAGTGATAATATTGCGCATAAACAAGAGTATGTTTATGATAAGGGTTTGCGGTTAAGATGGAAAGAGTTAGCCTTGGCCAACTAGAGTATGTGATAAAAATGTACTGGAATTATAAGATTATAAGATATTGTCTGGATATGATAACCAGATCTGCAATGGATCTGGATACAGTTGCATATTTGGATCATAATAATGAGGTATAGTAAAGGAAAAAGGAAGTAAGAATTTGTATATTTAAGTAAAGCTGAGGATTGATAAGAAGAGTTTGAGAATGTGTATATTGATGATCAAAATTATAGGACACAGGAAGTCAGAATGTTGAGTTTGAATAAAAGAAATTTCGGGATATAAGAGAATAGAGGTGGAATTGATAAGTTGAGTAAGTGAATTTTTTTTTTATAATTTCGATTTGACAGGATGTATGTGTTTGGTGGATTAGGGTTTGTACCCTAGATTGAACATATATTATTGACTAGCTGTTAGAGTAAAAGTGATAGAATAATAAGATTGAAGGAAAAAGGTAAAGTTGAGTTAATTGAGTATGATGTGAATTTGAATATGATTGTATATTCTGAGCAGATAACTATGATGTAGAAACTGAGATAAGTATTTGCATGGAACCTTCAGAAAGAAAAATACAAGTATAAGAATGATAAAGAATGAAGTTATGTATAAGAAATGGGTTATCAGAGTAATGAGGATGCAATGAAGATTGGTACATGAAGATGAGTATAAGTGATAAGATAAAAGTATGTGAATATGAAAGGAAATATATGATTTATGTATAGGGAGGAAGGAATAAAGAAAGGAAAAGGATTGATTTAAAAGAATCAGATACAATAAATATGGAAGTGCAGAGGACAATTTTGATATAGAAATAAGACAAGTGTGCAAGGTGATGTGAAAAAATATTATTTGACTCTTTAAAGTATATGTTTAATCACCTTGAAGAAAATTTAAAGTGGTGTTTGGTCAAATGATGACGAAATACAAGTTTGGTATGGTGATAAGGTAATTAAAGATTGATAAAGAATTTGATTGATTAAGGATTTTGAGTGATAAGAACTGATGCTATTGATTATATGATAAGTAACATGATAAGGATGTATAAAGGAAAAAGGTAGTTGAAGAACTAAGAGAAAGAAAGATTAAGTAAAGGAAGCAACATAAGAACATTAGAAGATATGTTCTTACTAAGTTGTTCAGTGAAAAATTCGAGGACGAATTTTTTTTAAAAGGAGGGGAGATTTGTAACATCCGCAATACCGGGTTAGTGACCAAATTGTAAAGTTTCAGAATTTGGTGACTAAAGTAGAAGAATGAAAGAATTCAATGATTATTTGAATATATATTGAAGGTTATTTGGTAATTATGGAAGAATTGAAAGGGTATTATGGTCTTTTTATGTAAAAGATAATTATCTCTTATTTAAAGAGATAAGCTGATGGGTAAGGAAGTATCTGGAAAGCTACATTCTCCTTCCTTCTTCTTCCCGTGGGTTACTTCATAAAGGTAAGTTTAATTTTAGTTGGTTAATTCTTTCGTTTTAAAGCTTGTTTTGACTCTTGGGATATTAAGAAAGATTAAGGAAAGCTTTAGGGGGGCTTAAACCTCAAAGATTAACAAGTTATGAGAAATTAAGAAAAATGAGTTTTTAAGTGAATTTTTGATATGGAAGGAGTTAATAGATTGTGAAGTTGAATTTGACTTGTCAAGGATTAAATTAAGAGGTAGGAAGTGTTAGAATTGGAATTAGAACACATTGGAATTTTGGTATGATTTTTGAATCTTATATGGAAGATAGAATTTTGAGTTTAAAGAAGGGATTATGGAGTAGAAATGAGTTTAAGTATGTGTATGAAAGTTAGGAATATTAAAGGGAAGGAAGTATGATGTGTTGAGCTGAAAATGAAGGATTTTCGGGCTGAAATATGATTTTTGGGCAAGGGGGAATCGGTACCCATTCAAGGGGAACCGATACCCCTTCAAGCGAATATGAATTTCCAGTATGTCGTAGGGGAACCGATACCCCCATGGGGGGGGGAACCGATTCCCCCTAAAGGAAAATTGGGATTATGGGTTTAATAAGTTCGTGTTAGTTGCTAGTATCCAATTAGAAGGTGTAGGTATCTAATGATTGTCACGAAATGTACATTTATGTAGATTCTACGCATAAAGAAATTCCGGAACGTTTGGCAAGTAAGATCGATCAAGGGAAAGATAAGAGATTGGAATTGGCTAATGAGGCCAGGTGAGTGCATATTAGTTAGTTGATGGTGCTAAATGGAAACAAGACTTGCGACAAGTCTATTTCCTATGTTAGAATGCATGAATATATTATACGTTTATGAATGACATGAATTGTATGTAGGCATGAATATATGGGTTGACATGCTTTTGAATGTAATGTTATGAGAAGTATGTGCTATATAAGGTATATATATATATATACAAATGTGAAACTGAACTATGTGACTGCATGAGAAAGATATAAGCCATATGACATGATATAGGTGAACATAAGAAAGCAAAGTATGAGATATAAACTATGTGATCATAGCAAATATAATATATTTTTACATGATAAGTGAAAAAAATGGATAATATTGATCTATAGGAGGAAGTGAAAATAGTACACCAACTAGGGGATTTGAACATAAATGATAAGATGAACGTATAAGATAAGCTAGATGGGAAAGATTCATAGGTTCAAATAAAACTATAACACATGGGTTGAATGATGGAAATTTGTGAAGTTATAGGAGAAGATTATAAGAGCAATATGAAATTGAATTAAGTAACAGATTAGATTATATATAGAAATAATAGAAGTGAAATATGTTATAAGTCTGCCCTAGATGAATACGAAATATAGAGTGCTATATGATTTATATTAGGATAATCTTGAGGATATATATATATATAGATAGATATGAAATGAAATGAAATGAGATATATGAATAAAGGTGATTGGGTGAGAAATGATAGAAATTATATGAAAACATGACATATGTGACATGTGAATATATATAGATGTTTAAGAGAAGGCATACGATTAAGATATAAGCAACGTGACAATAAATATATGTGCTTTAAGTGATATGACTTATAAGTATTTCTATTATAATGTTACATGATATGTTATGTATGTTAAAGGAATTATGTTATGGTATAAGAATTGATAGGAAATATATATATATGTGAAAACAAGTATATGTTACGAGACAAAACTTATGACTATAAGCTACGGGAAAGTGTTCTAGGTGTTTCGATATATTATATGAAGTATATGATCTTATGTGAACAAGATATGATAAGTATGTTTATATGAATAAATGTGATTGGGTGAGAAATGATAGAAATTATATGAAAACATGACATATGTGACATGTGAATTATATGGAAATGATCTACGGGTAAATGAACTACGTGACTATGTGATCATATGAAAAGAAACTATGTGATACGTGATATGTGAAAGGGAATTACAAGTGTATGTGTATATTTGAAATGAAATAAATGATAACGCCCATGTTATGTGTCATGAGAGCTAGGGGTATAGTTGGCATGCCAAGAGTCGAGGGTTTATTCGGTTCTTTAGGACATATGTATATCCTTTGGAACCTGTGTGAAGTCTTGAAAGACACATACTTGATCCATAGTATATATATGATCTTAAGGAATTCTACGTGGTCCTTAGGGACATCATTCTACGGGCACTACGGTGCAATTCTACGGGCACTACGGTGCAATTCTACGGGGCACTTCGGTGCATTTATACGAGCTGTGGTGACAGCATAGTGCACAACCTCTATAGACTCACATATCGATAGTTCTCACATATGTACATGGGCTAATCCAGAGATATGAACAAATATAAGTTAGTGGTATGATAAATGCTATAGAAATGATATGATGTTGTATGTGTATAGAGTTTGATTGAAATAGTATGTGATTATATGATAAACTGTTAATGATTGATTATGTGTATGTATGTATTTACTACAATTAATCTGATATGAATTTATACGATATGAAAAAGACATGAAATTGCTATAACATGATAGAACAGAACATGCATGTATCAATATATGTTTTAGAGTGCATTATAAGTGGTTATGCCTCACTAAGTCTTCGACTTAGCGTGTGATTGTTTCACACGTAGGTTTCGAGAAGAGTAAGGAGTGTTGCGGAGCAAGACAGGTCAGTTTTCCTTACCAAAAGATCAGATCAGAAATATTTGACAAAGTATGTTTTTGGTTATGTATAAAGTGTTGGCATGTAATAAGTCATTAAGTACGAGCACTCTGATAAAGTCTGTATTTTGTTTTTAAATAAAGTTTTAAATTTCCCGGGATTTTTCTTGAGAGTCAAGGTTTTAAAAGTCAATGTGACACTTCGGACTCGTATCCGGGTCGGATACGGGTTGGGGGTGTTACATTTGAAGTTAGTCAAAGTTCACAATGTTGTTCATGTGTTGATGCTTAGAAAATATCGATTGGATCTTTCACATGTCATTGCATCAGAGGAAATTGAGATTTGAATATATTTGATTTATGAAGAAAAGCCAATACGGATCTTGGTTCAATAAATCAAAGAACTGTGTAGCAAGACGATTTCTTTGATAAAAGTGATCTAACAAAATTATAAAGTCGAGGACATTTATTGTAAAAGAGAGGATGATATGAAGATGTGTAAAGTCGATAAATTCATATCAAGTTAAAGATTTTGACTAAAGAAGTTCAAAATCTAATGATTAGCATGAGCTTCGCAAAATCCTCAAATTAAGGAGGAAAAATTGGAATTCAATAAGTTGGCAAGACCAGAAGAAGTCTATAATTAAGGCGTGGGCACGTCTTACTAGTCCGAATAACCCTAAAGTAGGGTTATGAGCTTTCAAGGGAAAAAGGAAGTTAGGGTTTTCATAGAAAGTTTTAAAATTCGAGGACGAATTTTATTAAGGAGGGGAGAATTGTAATACCCCAAAAATTTAGATAATGACCAAAATGTAAATTTTGGAAGTTTGATGGCCAAA
This sequence comes from Hibiscus syriacus, assembly GCF_006381635.1. NCBI lineage: Eukaryota > Viridiplantae > Streptophyta > Magnoliopsida > Malvales > Malvaceae > Hibiscus > Hibiscus syriacus. The sequence continues at coordinate 198,685 of NW_024063152.1, read as the reverse complement.
GTATAAAACTTGGGAAAAGTTTGAGGAATTAAGGGATAAATTTCCTAAAAATAATTTTGTTCCATGAATGGATGGTTTACTCTTGAGAGTGGAATTTTATAGAAATCATATTTTTGGATTTGGAATTTTAGTAAAGAAAAACTAGAAAGGGTTAAAGCCGATAAGGAATCGGTAATTCGGATCGAGTTGGAATTTTACAAAAATTTGAAGGATGTTATAAAATAATTGGAAATATTATTTTAATATTTTGGATCAGATAAATTTGGTATGGAAATATGCAATTTTTTAGATTTTATCGAAACAGAAGAATTTAGTGACTGAAATGCAAGTTTTGAAATTTCATTGGAAAATTCAAAAATTTAAAGTCAAAATATTTCATCTTTGACTTTGAATTATGATAAGGATGAGTTGTCATGGTTTTATGGTAAATAGGAAGATTCATTAAGAGTGATTTGGTCATATCACAATTAAATGAATATAATATTCATTTATAGTGGAATATAGAGTAAAATAAGATGAATGCACCCAAACTTGCTATCTTCTTCTCCAAATCAGCCGTGGGTTCTCTCTCAAGGTAAGGAAAAGATTCAACTCAAATTTCAAGTAATTTACTTAGGATTTGGAGTAAGTTGCAAATAGAAAATTGTTATTCGTGAAAAACTTTATCTTTTGGTACCAATATTGCATGGTAATCTTGTTGGTGTTCAAAGATCCCAAATTTAAGGGTTTGTGTTCATATAAGGGATCATGAAATTAATGATGGATTTTGATGTTTGTGAGGTAGTTGATTCATATTCTAGCATGAAAGATGATTAGAACATGTTTAATCTTTCTAGAATTTGTTCTTTAAATTTTGGCCATGAATGGTTTGAGTGAGAAAAATTATGAAAAAATTATATATGGGTTGGAAATGATGAAGGAAGTATTCTACAAGCCTTAGAAAAATTGGGGATCATTTCTTAAGTTTTGAAAAGTTGGGGATAAATTTGTAAATTTTGGAAAATTGATGAAGAGCCTAGGGATGAAGTTAAAAGAAACAGTTAGATTCTGAATTTGGCTGTAGGTTCGAAAATTCACCAGAACATATATAAAAATAATTTGGAGGTTATTTTTATCTATTGCGTTCATATATGGATCTAGTTTTGTTTAAAACAAACGGAGATCAATTTCAAGTTGTATACAAATAGATATGAATTGTTAAGCGAGGAAAGGTCAGAAAAATCGGACAGCAGAATTCTGTATAAAACAGATTCTGTTGATCAACTTTGAAAATTCACCATAAATTGTTCATAATGAATTAGAAGGAGTTATTTACATGGATAGATTTTTATTTGAGTCTAGTTTTCAATGGAAGAAACGGAATTAAATTCCAGTGTGTACATCAATACAGAATACTGATTCTTTAAAGGTACTGCAAGTTGTCTAAATTCTGGAAAATTGATGGGTGGTTGTGTAAGTGTTATATAATTGATGTACTATGCTGGAAATTGTTGTTAGGGAATTGAAATGAGTGTTAATTGTGAAATAATTTCAATGTTGGAATTATTGGTATTAAAGAATTTAAGTAGTAAAATGGTGAAAGACCATTTTGTGTAAATTAGACAAGTTGGTTCCAATGTTAAAAGGAATTCTAAGTATTATGGAGTTATTTTGAGATATGTTTATGTTAGTACAATACTAACATATATATCATTATGAATTTGTGATTTATACAGATTATGATTGATTTGTGATTGAAGCAAATCAATAGGGTTTATTGTGGAACAATAGTGAGGCTTATATTTTGGCAAAATTATAAAGTGTCAAGGTGAGTGCAATACATGCATGAAATTATACATGGATGTTTTATACATCATCAGGAAGACTTGCGATAAGTCGACCTTATTTATATCAGCATGATATATGTTATTTTTATAACTTCGACATGACATTGAAATGTCACAGTATGAAATTAAAATGCATTGATCATGAAAAATGTGATGTTTTACCATGAATGTTTTCGGGTATGAACTGCCCAATGTTAAATATTGATAATATACTTTGCCATTGATGGATTGAATAAAATAGACTATATGCCCAAGTAAATCATTGAGGGACAGGGTATAGTTGGCATGCCATAGAGTATAGCAGCTGTAGGTTTATAATAGCACTATAGTGTGTAAGGACACTAAGTGCAGGTTTATTATCCGGATTAGCACTATAACGTAAGCTTAGTGTAGGTGGTGGGCACGACCTTATGTGTATTGTCCGGATTAACACTATGGCGTAAGCTTAGTGCAGGTTTAGCACTACGGTGTAGGTATTTTACTCGAATACCCAGGGTCCTCAAGGTTTAATATGGGCTATGGGATATGGATTATGGTTTATTGGTTAATAAATGGTAACCAAGTAAAATAAGCTTACGAGCTTATGGAATAATGACAAGTATATTGATAAAATAAGCTTACGAGTTTATGAAATTTAAATGGTAAGTATTTTGATAAAATAAGCTTACGAGCTTATGGGATAAATGGTAAGAGATTTTATATTATTTTTGATCATGGTAAATATTGGTTATGCACATAAAATGATTTTATGGCATTTGGATTTTGGACATTGAAAATCATGCATGAATTGTATTGCACTGTTAAATGTTTTAATTGCCTCACTAAGTATATACTTAGCGTGTGATGATTTTCACGCGTAGGTAAAAAGCGAGTAATGGAATAAAGAGTTTACAGCTTCATCAAAGATCGAGAAGTATATTTCTATATCAGTAAGACATCCTAAGATGTAATGTAGATTTAATTAGTGGCATGTAATTATTATGTTTTATTTGTTTTTTTGAATTAAGTTGGAACAAAAAATGGAATTTTATGAACTTATGTTAAAGGGGTACCGATTCCCCTGCTACAGGTACCGATACCCCTACTGTTTACTATACACTGTTCACAGTACTATTCACTATTCATAAAAAATCTTTTGGATTAAATTTGTTATAATTAAATATTATTTATATGATATGATATTTTATAATATCAATTACTATTTTAAGAAAATAAATTTTAAATAACTTTTGAAATGTGAAATGGTTTTAGAAATTCGGATAACATCCATAATCTGTATAGGTATAATTATACGGGTTATGGGTGTTACAACAGCTATAGGGTGTAGCATCTCTATATTCTTTTTAATGTATTTGTATTAATTTCTATGACTTCTTCTTTTTATATGGTTTCTGTCATTGGAATTTATGAAGCCTTAGAACTAAGGTAGCGGAGTAGTGTTACCTAAGTTTAGGTTTTAACCCAAATGACTTTATTCCTTCTCGTAGCTTGCTATCGCTGACTAATGTATATCCTTCTCTTCATGTTCATTTTTTATTTAAATTTAGCCGGACTTACGTTTCTGTCTATATGCAGAGATTTTTACACAGGGATTTATTTGCGGATATTACTTCCCATTACAGATGTGCATATGAAGACTGCTTATAAAGACTATTCAACTATGTATTTATTTATTTATTTATACATGCATTGTATTTTATCTTTATTTTTAATTTTTTGATTGCCGGAGGTCTTTCACGGAAATTGCTCTCTACCTGGCGTAGGGGGCATCCTACTACCCTACCTCTCCCTTACCTCATTACATACGAGAATAGAGTTTTGTTATTGTTGTTGTAAACTACACAAGTCAGATCATAAGATAAATTTATAATTTTAATTTTAATTATATTATAAATTAAATTGGACATTTTAAACTTTACAATTCAATAAAAAATTACTAAATTATAAATTTAATTTTTAATAAAAATTATAATTATTGGTTAGATTAGAAAATTCTTAATTTAATCAGTGAATATATGATCATTGAATTATATGAAATCTATTATAATTAGGTGATAATTGATGTAGTTTATCTTATTTTATTTGTTGCTTGTGGAATCAATTTTGGCTTTAAATAGTTTGCTTGAATATAAAAAATGTGTATATATAAGCATAGGGTTAATAAATAATTATGATATGGGACCACTCACTTTGATCTTTTAATCTTCATTTAATTTAATATTATGTTGATAAATATATTTTTGGATAAATTATTCATCAAATCATTTCCGAGATCTAATCCCACATATTGTCCAAACTACTCCAATGCTAATTATTGAGATAATAAAATATTAAAATATTTTTTTATTTTGGTTCACTTTTTTGGTTTTTAGGATTTTATCATGACTAATTTAAATTAATTTATGTCGTATACATGATTTTGATAGGTGATTGAGTCTCCCAGTGAAAATTTTCTACTTACAGAAGAATTCGAATTCGAACATTACTTAAACGATATCAAACTACTTACTACTTAAATCAACTTTAGTTAAAACAGTTTCTTTTTGTTCAAGAATCTTGTTGACATAAAAACTCTTATTTATTTAACCATGTTTATCTTTCCAATTAATAATATATATTAAACTATAATATATATTAGTAATCATCTTCGAAAACGATAACAAGAAAAAAATTATTTATAAAAATGTGACATTAGAAAAAATAGTAAAAAAATAAAAAAAATATTATAATTGATGGGACGTGATGGAAATGATTTTAGGCTACTTTATTCAAGTTAATAGTAATAATTTATTATAATTTATTTACAGTCAATATTTTATTAGGTATTAATTTCTTTTTCTTTTGACACGCGAGATTCATGACATTTTAGAATTGAATAATATTTTTTATATGATATTTAAATTAATTAAAAATTTTCTCTTTTAGTAATATTTTTTATTATTTTAAAAAACGAAAATAATGTAAAAATAATGAAAACTACTCTATAATATTATAAATATATTTTATAATTTTAGATTGCATCTTATTTATTAAACTACTCTATAATATTATAAATATTATAATATTTTATAATATTATAAGATATATATATCTTATATGGTTAGAAAGTGAAAATACCAACCAATATGTAGTACCATAGTAGTATAAATAATTAAAATTAAATTTGTATAGAAACTTCGACTCATTTTTTTTTTAAAATTTAACCTTAGTCATAATATACGACTCGTCATCTTGAATAATTTGAATTTTTTTACTCGACTCGATCACCTCTATTAGATAGGTTTATCCAGCAAACCAATTTTTGGCTAATAATAATAGTAAAATAAGTCCATTTTCTTGATCCTGACTTAACGATTTGAAAATGTTGGATTAGGTGTTATTAGTTAATTTCAATTGACTTTTTTATTAAAAAAAAACTGTAATAACATTTTAGTTTCTTTTGTTTACAAATTTTATTAATTTCACTTACACTCTTTAGAAACTAACAAAAATTATCATCAATGAGTGATAGAATGAAAGTACGCAATACGCGTATATTATTTATACATATTGGTGCATCCATGGCCATACCAGGAATAAATCTGATATTACATAAAATGAGTGATAGAAGCTTGTATGTCCTCCGGTGTTCTCCCTTTTGTCTCTCGAACCAACTTGGCGACGAATGCGACAGCTAAGCCCGAGATTCAAAAACGAAATATGTTCCTGCAATGATGTTTGCTGATACATTTTAGTTCAGAAATGTAATGTTAATTTACTTTGTTGGAGAAGAAATGGTGGATGACCTGCTGAGCTCCAGTCCATCATAAAATTGAAACTGTAAGTAGTGATCCAAGCAGCTGACCAGTGGACTAAAGTCACCAGGCTTCCAGCTTGAGCTTTAACATTTATAGGAAATATCTGACCAAGAATATGCACCATGTTTTACTCAAATGAATCCCTTGCCTACGGCTATTGGGCCAAGCTTGATATGTAAGCAACGATGAAGATTTCGATTTCGGAATTGGCACATGCCTCTGACATTATTATAATCCACGGTATTCCTGCCAAGCCTATCGTGTAAGCCGTAGCACCGATCTGTGTTTGCAGTATTAACCAGTTTATACATGTAGTTTGGCTCATCCTAATCATGTATTAACCAATTTATAGTTGTGATATGCATGCATTCTACAAAGAACCATGTATTGTGTACTTGAGCCTTAAAGCAGAATGAGTCCCTGGAGAAAACTTGCTTCTGTGTGTTGCTCAGAGTTTCCAATAACCCTACAAGAGAATATAAGCACATATCATGAGGAAAAAGCGTTCCAAATTTCCTGGGGAAAAACTAAAAGATATGAAGCTAAAATCTACTCTGATAATAGCTGCTTCTTCAGAAATATCCGAGTCTCCCCTAAGACGCTTCAAGGAAGCTTCAAACTCTTTTTCTCGATCATATTGTCTGCAGAAGCCATTTACATCTTGCATTTACACTGTGTCAACTCAAAAGTAAAGAATCAAGTGCATGAATTCTCTTATATCTTTCTCTAGCATGTTACGGACTTAAAAAGCTTCTGAATACTATGGAGTTAGACTTACCAGCCATTTAGGGACTCTGGAATGAAAAAACAAGCCTATTATCTGTACTACACACGGGGATTGCACCTGAAGAACAGAATAGATAAAACACTATCTTTTGCTTTATCTAATAAAGAAAAAAGCAAAATACATACTGATCAAAGCCAGGGAGCTCCATGAAATGAAGGTTCCAATGTAAAACATAAGTATCTAATTAATGTTAAGTTGACAGATCACATAGTCAATTGATTCAAGTATATTTTACCATATTTGATGATGTAAAGGAACCCCGGAGACTTTTAGGTGTTATTTCAGCTATATAAAAAGGTACCTGTTTCATAATGTATATCAGCATAAAAACTACTTGAAGTTGAAAAATGAACAGCAAACCTTAGTACACTATCACATAACTAATCATGGCACCCCCGATTCCGATGGACAGCCTTCCAATGTCAAGCCACAAGGCATTCTTCCAGAAGGAAATAAACATAACCCTTTATTAGTCTTCTTAATAATTGGCCTATATGGGTGTACCTAGACCCGGCCTATGCGTTTCTACTAAGTCTAGTGGATCACATTCATGATTCTTAAAGACATTTTTCCGAAACTCTTATGAGATTAATTATAAAATCACATTATAAATACATTTATAAAAGGGTTTCGGAAAATTAAATTATTGGATTTTATAATGTTTACTCTTTTGCTATTTATGTTTGGTTTATCGTAATTGAGATTTTTTAGACATGTTTTAAAAATTAAATTTTTTAACTGTTTAGTTTTATATTCATGAGTTAGGTTCAAATAGTAGATCTACTGATTGTTAGTCTCGTCACGCTCTGCTACAGTTTTCGAACCTAATTCAGAATAACACTCTATTACTAATGGGTAACATAATTAATTTCTGAAACCATAAAATTTACGGGTCTTACGAGTGAATACTGACACACATGGTTTAACTGATCTAGAGGAGCTGGGTCGAGCAGTCGAACGGTCAGGAGAGTCTCTTGTACCTTCAAACATTAATAATTTATCAGTCCCAAGTCTTACTCAATCATTCAAAGCTGAAACTCTTAAGTACATAAGCATTTTTTAGGTTTGACTATCAATTTGGTGGCTTTCGAGTCTGAATTTGACCAAACGGATTACGGAATCGAAATCAGGACGTCGAAAAACATAAAGTACGACTTTTCAAAAATTCAAATTCTTGGTCAAAATCAAAGTCAACGGGTTTGACTGATGATTTGGAGACCTTCGGGTTCGAATTTGGCGAAACGGGCATCGGAAACGAATTCGACACGTTAAAAAATGTCAGAATAGGTATACTCGAACAAAATCAAAGGTCGTTTAATGTCCGGTTAAAGCCGGTCAAAGTTTTGGTCAAAGGTGCTCAATAGTCCACAACAATTATTACGAAAATAGCACTATTTTTAAAATAATTACCAAAATATCACCATTTTAAAAATAATTATCAAAATATCACCGGGTCGGGTCGGACCGGTTCGACCGGTCAACATATAACACCCCCCAATTCGAATCTTCCCCACGCGTAGGGGTTGCGCGTGGGGGCGCCTGAGGCCTCCTCCGGTCTCCAAAAATTCCTGAAAAAAATTCCAAAAATTCTTTTAAGCGATTTTGAGTCACTTACCAGCCTCGGTTCAAATTTTTGAACGGTGGAGAGCTCGATTTCAACTCGGCCGAATCTTTGACCGCTTCACCTCCCACACGCGCCGCCACCTACGGAGACAAGGAGGACACCATCGGACTCGGAAAGAAACAAGGAACACGATGGTACGAGAGCTGTCGAAAACCGATCAACGATCGGAGATGAATTTAAGATTTTCTCGGTGGTGGTGCTAAAAAAACATCGAGACTTTGACTCAAAATTCACGTCGTTTGGCAGCGTTTCGCTATAATTGGTTTACTGGGTTTTGTTCATGGGTTGAAGATGAACACGACAGTGGTTTCAATTTTACGATTGGAGCTCGAACGGCGTCGGAATGGAGTTTGAAAGTAAAGGTACAGGAGGAAGAAAGTTTAAGCAAATTAAGCATGTGTTTTCTGATTTCAATCAGAAAACACGCTTATAATACAAGCCTGCCGACACTCATTGGAGGAATTCAGGACTTGGTCCCTGAATTTCCTTCAACTTCTAAAATAGCCTATAAGTTTTGAAAACTTTTAATTTAGTCACCAAATTTCACCTAATTTCACCAATATAAATATATATTTTTTCTCTTTTTTCCTGGATGTTACAATTCTCCCCCTCTACAAGAAATTTCGTCCTCGAAATTTACCTTATAAGAATAGTTAAGGAAATTGAGCCTCTATTGACTCCAATGTCTCCCAAGTAGCTTCAGAGGGACCTCGATTACTCCATTGAACTTTTACCATTGGGATACGCCTATTCCGAAGAACTCTCTCATCTCTTTTTAAGATCTGAACGGGCTCCTCCTTATATGACAAATCAGGTCTCAATTCTACCTCTTCAACCTGAATGATGTGACCTAGATCTGGACGGTATCGCCTCAACATTGATACATGAAAGACATCATGAATATGACTGAGCTCAGGAGGTAACTTAAGCTGATATGCAACAGGTCCTACCCTCTTCAAAATACGAAATGATCCAATAAATCTTGGACTTAATTTACCCTTACACCCAAATTTTAATACTTTCTTCCACGATGATACTTTTAAAAAGATCTGATCTCCAATCTCAAACTGAAAATCTTTCCTCCTTTGATCTGTATAAGACTTCTGTTTATCAAATTCCTCTTTCAGACGGTCACGAATCAATCTGATTGTGTCCTCCGTCTCGTGTACTAATTCAGGTCCCAACGTCTTCCTTTCATGCAACTCAGTCCAACAAATCGGGGTGCGATATTTACGCCCATAAAGTGCTTCGTAGGGTGCCATACGAATGATGGTCTGATAACTGTTATTGTAAGCAAATTCAGCCAACGGCAAAAAGTTTTCCCAGCTACCACAGAAATCAGTTACGCAACCCCGCAACATATCCTCCAAAATTTGAATCACTCTCTCAGATTGATCATCAGTTTGTGGGTGGAAGGACGTACTAAAATACAATCTGGTTCCCAAAGCCGTATATAGCGCCTTCCAAAATCTCGAAGTAAATCTTGGATATCGATATGAAATAATAGACAATGGAACACCATGCAATCTGACAATCTCCGAAATATACAATCTCGCCAGCTTGTCCAAAGTATAATTTTCCCGCACAGGAATGAAGTGAGCTGACTTTGTAAGTCTGTCAACAATCACCCAGACTAAATCCTTTTTCGAAGGAGTCATAGGTAAGCCGGTAACAAAATCCATAGTAATTCGCTCCCATTTACATTCAGGAATCTTGATAGGCTGTAACAAACCTGATGGATGTTGATGTTCCGCTTTAACTTGCTGACAAGTCAAACACCTAGCCACAAAATCCGAGATGTCCTTCTTCATGCCGACCCAATGATACCTCTCTCTCAAATTCCGGTACATCTTATCTCCACCGGGGTGCATAGCATATGGACTACTGTGAGCCTCATTGAGAATAATCTGCCTCAACTCAGCATCATCAGGTACACAATATCGACCCTTAAAGCATAAAATTGCATCCTGATCAAGGGCGTAATCTAAGCTTGTCCCCTATTCTACTTGCTCAAAGATGGATAGAAAGGAGCTATCAAGGGGATGCTTAACTTTAATTTCATCAACCAAAGTCGGCTTAACTTGTAATTCTGCTAACAACATGCCATCGTCATATAAATTCATTCTGGCCATTAAAGACCTCAACTCCGATACCGCCTTTCGACTCAAAGCATCCGCCACAATGTTAGCTTTACCAGGGTGATAATCAATCACACAATCATAATCCTTTAGAAGCTCTAGCCAGCGCCGTTGTCTCAAATTAAGCTCATTCTGGGTCAGAAGATACTTTAAGCTCTTATGATCAGTGAAAATGTAACACTTCTCTCCATAAAGATAGTGTCTCCAAATCTTCAGGGCAAAAATCACTGTTGTTAACTCCAAATCATGAGTAGGATAATTATACTCATGCAGTCACAGTTGACGTGACGCATAAGCCACTACCTTACCCTCATGCATTAGAACACAACCAAGTCCTGAATGTGAAGCATCACTATACACTGTAAAATCCTTCCCGGACTCTGGTTGAATCAACACTGGTGCTTGAGTCAAAATCACTTTTAATTTCTCAAAGCTCTCTTGTTGTGCCTCGCCCTAGTCAAACGGCACATTCTTCCTTAACAGCTTTGTCAAATGAGTAGCAAGGATCGAGAAGCCCTTGACAAAACGTCGATAATACCCAGCCAAACCCAAGAAACTATGGATCTCATAGACGTTCTTGGGTCGTTTTCAATTCACAATAGCCTCGATCTTGCTTGGATCAACCTGAATACCTCGCGCAGAAATAATATGCCCCAAAAATGACACTTCTTGAAGCCAAAACTCACACTTGCTTAGTTTGTCATATAGTCGATGCTCTCTCAAGGTCCACAGAACAATCTTCAAATGCTCGTCATGCTCTGTTTCCGTCCGAGAATAAACCCGAATATCATCAATAAAGACAACCACAAATAGATCCAAATATAGCCAAAACACACGATTCATCAAATCCATGAAAGTTGTGGGAGCGTTCGTCAAACCAAAAGGCATTACTAAAAATTCATAAAGACTATATCTAGTTCGAATGACCGTTTTTGCAACATCGGCCCCCTTAACTTTCAATTGATAATACCCCGAAAGAAGATCAATCTTAGAAAATACAATAGTTCCTCGTAACTGATCAAATAAGTCATCAATACTCGGTAATGGGTACTTATTCTTGATCGTCATCTTGTTCAACTTCCGATAGTCAATACATAACCTTAGCGACCCATCCTTCTTTTTCACAAACAAAACTGGAGCTCCCCAGTGTGAGGTACTATGCCGAATAAATCCTCGATCGAATAATTCTTGCAATTAGACCTTCAACTCCTTAAGTTCCTTTGGAGCCATACGATAAGGTGCCATAGAAATAGGTGAAGATCCCGGATAAGTCTCAATCTCGAACTCTACCTCTCTATCAGGAGGTAGCCCAGGCAACTCCTCCGGAAAAACATTAGGAAACTCGCTAACTGTATGAATCTCCTTGATCATGGACAAAGAACCTTTAGTGTTCAAAATACAGGCAATGAAAGTATCATATCCCTTCCTGATCATACGATCAATTTCCATAGCTGAAACAATATTGGAGAGATAGCCACGCCATTCACCAATTAACACAACAGTCCGACCATCTAAAGTCTTCAGAGTAGCTTGTTTGTATTTGCAATCCAGATTTACCTTGTGTTTATTCAATCAATCCATCCCAAGAATTAGATTGAGCTCCTCTAAAGGAAGCTCCATAAGATCAGCGAGAAAAAATTCTCCCTGAACCTCCAGAGGACAACGCCGAATTACCTTATTCACTAATAATGTCTGTCCTATTGGACTCGTAACCGTAATAGTATTATCAGCGTTCTCGATCGAAATCTGAAGGTTTCGAGATACTGAGCTCGATACATAGGAGTGGGTGGAGCCACTGTCCAGTAATGCAAAGTATGAAATATAATAAATAGTAAATGTACCTGCAATAACCTCAGGCTCATCTCTGTCATCCCGACGTCTAGTGGTGTAAACCAAAGCCGGTTGTCTAGCCTCAGAAACTGTTGGCCCTTTATTCTGCTGAGGTCGGGCTCTACTATCTGTCCTGGACGCTGATCCTCGAGCCCTTCCTTGATCACGATCTTTAATTGGGGTATGTATTGTAGTCTGAGAACGCACAGGAGTCTGGGTAGCGGTCTGCTCAGACGAAGCTAGCTGAGGACAATCCCTCCGAAAATGACCACTAGATCCACAATGAAAACATGCTCTGGTCTTCCTATAACACTCTTCTGTGTGTCATTTACCACAAAAGTCACAATGAGGCACTTGAAATGGAACCGAAGAACCACCTCTACTAACAGCTGAAGGTGAAGATGCTGCAGGCCTGAAGCGTGTATTGCTCCTCTGAGGGGCTGAAGTACGAGTCCTCTTACCGGACTGTGCGGATGATTCAGTAGGACAAAAAGATTTCCTAGATCGCTCCTGATCAACACGCTCTCTATCATAAGCTAAAGCCTCCATCTCCTCAGCATCATTGGCTCTGCTCACCAGCACATCAAAAATCTCATCTTGAAGGGCAACCACCTGCCTACGTAGCTCGTATCTGAGTCCGAGGGTAAATTTACGGCATCGATCTCTCTCGGTAGGCACCAGACTGATTCCATACTTTAACAATTTCAAGAACTCTATCTCATACTTTGAAACAATCATGTCACCCTGAACCAAGTCCTGAAATTATTGTCGTCTCTGAACTAAGTAACGCTCACCCAAGAATTGACTCCTAAAGTGCTCCTTAAAGAAATCTAACGTCAAACGATCGTTCGGAACACTACTAACCACTGACTCCCACCAGGTGTGTGCATTGTCATCTAACATCGCTACTGCTCCCAATATCTCTTAGTTGGGTCCAAACCCAACTGATCCATACGTCTCTCAGTATCCTGGAGCCAATCTTCTGCTTCAGTAGGAACTCCACCAAACTGTCCTCCAAAAGTTCTGACTCCATTGGCGATCAGAGTCTGAGAAATAGGCACCTCGTATCCAACAACAGCAGCTCTAACCGCTCCTTGAATTAACTGTAGAAACTGCATACCAAAATTCTCATCAAATGCAACTCTGGTAGAATCTGACTCACTATCGGTTGCTCCCCTGATCGGTGTAGTCATACCAATACCAGCGACATGAGGTGGGGTCGTAAGAGCAGGATCACCTGTCGCGGGTGGGGGTTTACTCGAATCTCGTCGATCAGGTCTGCAAATCTAGCTATTCACCCTCGTCCTCGGCTAGTTCGACGTCCACGTCTAGCACTCATTTTGGTAGATCTCTAGTTTACTACAGAAGATAAAACTTAGGGTTAGATAAGTACTTGGAGTCTCGAACACAATTAAAATCGTAAAAACTTTGAGACATGACTTCAACAACTTGTTTTGTAAAATATTTCAAAATCATATTTTCAATTTGGACTCATACACAGTCCGAGGTTTTAAAAACCAAAAGCTCTTATACCAATTAAATGTAACCCCCTAGACCCGACCTATGCGTTTCGACTAAGTCTAGTGGATCACATTCATGATTCTTAAATACATTTTTCCAAAACTCTTATTCGATCAATTATAAAATCACATTATAAATACATTTATAAAATGATATAATATATTACGATAAAACCTAACTCATGAATATAAAACTAAACAGTTAAAAAATTTAATTTTTAAAACATGTCTAAAAAAATCCCAATTACGATAAACCAAACATAAATAGCAAAAGAGTAAACATTATAAAATCCAATACTTTAAAATAAGGCCCATGTTATCAAAATAAAGTCAACTCGAAAGATAAAACATTACAATAAGATATACTTTAAGAGATATGTTGATCCTCCAAGTGCTCGATCAAGGGTATCTAACCAACAATATCTGAAAGGGAAAAACATTTTCGAAAAGTGAGCTAGGCTCAATGTGTCCCAACATTACTATAAATCATGATAGGTACACTAAACAAATCATAGTACAGTAAATCTCATAAAATTATACTGCAGTAAATCTCATAAAAGAGTTACCCTAAGGGAACATCTTAGAGCCTGAGAGCCTACCCAAGATAGATTTTGGGGTCGTGGGGCCTACCTAAAAACATATCTTAGAGCCGCAGGGCCTACCCGAGAATGATCTCAGGGCCGCAGAGCCTACCTAAGAGTCACATTATGTCCGTAAAATTTTCCAGCTTGATCAGAGCTGTACTTTATAAATTCGTATTCCAAAAATTCAATTGCACCGTGACATAAATTCCATAAATCCATAAACATGGTAATCATATACCATTTCAAAACAAAAATCAGATAGCAATCATAATTCATAAACCATCACATTAAATCGGTGCATCAATAAAACAATAACCATAGAATTCAGTGTACCACATATTAAAAAAAACAAATAAAACAGTTCAGTAATAAATAGAGAACACACCTCGATAATAGGTTCAAATAGTAGATCTACTGATTGCTAGTCTCGCCACGCTCTGCTACAGTTTTCAAACCTAATTCATAATAACACTCTATTACTAATGGGCAACATAATTAATTTCTGAAACCATAAAATTTACGGGTCTTACGGGTGAATACTGACACACGTGATTTAATTAATCTAGAGGAGTTTGGTCGAGCTGTCGAACGGTCATGAGAGTCTCTTGTACCTTCAAACATTAATAATTTATCAGTCCCAAGTCTTACTCAATCATTCAAAGCTGAAACTCTTAAGTACATAAGCATTTTTCGGGTTTGACTATCAATTTGGAGGCTTTCGAGTCTGAATTTGACCAAACGGATTACGGAATCAGAATCAGGACGTCGAAAAACATAAAGTATGACTTTTCGAAAATTCAAATTCTTGGTCAAAATCAAAGTCAACAGGTTTGACTGATGATTTGGAGACCTTCGGTTTCGAATTTGGCGAAACGGACATCGGAAACGGGTTCGGCACGTCGAAAAATATTAGAATAAGTATACTCGAACAAAATCAAAGGTCGCTTAATGGCCGGTTAAAGCCGGTCAAAGTTTTGGTCAAAAGTGCTCAATAGTCCACAACAATTATTACGAAAATAGCACTATTTTTAAAAATAATTACCAAAATATCACCATTTTAAAAATAATTACCGAAATATCACCGGGTCAGGTCGGGTCAACGGGTCGGGTCGGGTCGGACCGGTTCGGACCGGTCAAGCCGGTCAATATATAACACCCCCAATTTGAATCTTCCCCACATGCAGGGGCGGCGCGTGGGGGCGCGTGAGGCCTCCTCCGGTCTCAAAAAATTTCTGAAAAAAATTTCAAAAATTCTTTTAAGCGATTTTGAGTCACTTACCAGCCTCGGTTCAAATTTTTGAACGGTGGAGAGCTCGATTTCAACTCGGCCGAATCTTTGACCGCTTCACCTCCCACACAAGCCATCGCCTACGGAGACAAGGAGGACACCGTCGGACTTGGAACGACACAATGAACACGATGGTGAGGGAGGTGTCGAAAACCAATCAACGATCAGAGATGAATTTAAGATTTTCTCGGCGGTGGCGCTAAAAAAACATCGAGACTTTGACTCAAAATTCACGTCGTTTGGCAGCATTTTGCTATAATTGGTTTACTGGGTTTTGTTCATGGGTCGAAGATGAACACGACGGTGGTTTCAATTTTACGATTGGAGCTCGGACGACGTCGTAATCGAGCTTGAAAGTAAAGGTACGGGAGGAAGAAAGTTTAAGCAAATTAAGCATGTGTTTTCTGATTTCAATCAGAAAACACGCTTATAATACAAGCCCGTCGACACTCCTTGGAGGAATTCAGGTTGGTCCCTGAATTTCCTTCAACTTCTAAAATGACCTATAAGTTTTGAAAACTTTTAATTTAGTCACCAAATTTCACCAATATAAATATATTTTTTTTCTCTCGTTTTTCCCGGTTGTTACAATGGGTTTACAATAACTAGTTAACATAGAACTACATTGAACTGGAAGTTAACCTATGCGTATACTATTGATAGCCACCCAGCAGTGCAGAAGACTTCAGAAAACCACATTGTCTGTTTCTCACAGTCAATGAACACATTAATTTAGAGGAATAAACCAATTTTCAATGGAATTTAACTAGAAACATCTGTGGAAAATGTAAAGTCTTAAAGAAGAAGTCTTCCCACTTAGAATTGCTCCTACCACTCCTCCAATTGTCGTTATTGAACCAAAAACAGAGTACTGCAAATTGGTGAGAAAGATTACAAAGGGTTCATCAATTTTTCACAAATATTCATGTCCAATCTATTTGTCACGCACCTAAATCATAGTAACATAACTTACCTTCAAGTTTCTTGTGCTTTAAGTAAGTGGAAGCTTATCGAATGCATGAGTTTTTGTGTTTGTAAACAAATAGAAATTGAAAGCAAAAATTATAGAAGAGATTGGGGAGTACTAACTGCTGGTACAGAGAGGCCCAAATCTTGCATGATCCCGTTCTCCGCTGGTAATGAGTAACCAACCTGGGTCCATTTTCAAAGTTAGTTCATGAAGGTAGCAAATACAATCATCTATGGTATGTTTTCATTCAGTTTTCCCCAAACTTGTATCACATCTTCATGTTAAATATGAAGAAGAAAGTAAACAACTTACAGAACAACCATAGCAGAAAGAACCACAAACAGCAACAAACGTTCTGAAGACGAGAAGAAGTGTCAATGAGGAAGCAGAGATATATTGTCAACACAAAGAAATATGGATTTAACATGAAGACGATGTTAACATGAAGAGATATGATGTTAATATAAAGAGATATAATATTAACATGAAGACAAGTTCGTTTCTGAAATTTTTGTGGCCCTAAGGCAAACTTAAAAAGTAGACATCTAATCATAAATATTTAAAAGAAAAATTCTACAAAGCTCGTCGAGCGTAGATGAGCACTGTTAATGATGAGCACATTTAAATTAATTTAAAAAAATTAAACTATAAAATATTAAACGTATAATTATAAATTAGTTAAAAATCTAAATATAATTTGATTAAAATATAATATTTATAAAACATTAGTTTCAATAATCTTATTTTAATTATAATTAGATCAAATATTAATTTGGAGAATTTATAAACCATAACTTAATTTCACAGCTTTATAAAATATTAGTTTTATGAATATTGTTACATTTGGATTTTTAACTAATTTATAATAATATGTTTAGTACTTTATAATTTAACGTTTTATAAATTAATTTAATGGTACTCATCATTAACGCTGCTCATTTGTGCTCGTCAAGCGTGACATCATCATATTATTTAAAATCTTTTAAGAGAAGACAAAAATAAATTACTAATTTACTTGTAAATTATGTTTTTATTTTGCTCATAATAAATATATTAAATTTCAAATAAAACAATTCCAAAAAAAATATTAAACACTCAACTACTCACAAAATAATTTCTACGAATATTTTTAGATGTACTATTACTAATAATAGTGTCTATATCAATATGATCAAATATATTTTTATCAATACATAAAATGGCTAGATCATCCAACTTTTCTTGTAACATTAACGATCTTAAATAAGTTTTCTACAATTTTAATTTTTTTTCAACAAATAGAAGTGTCATTGCGTTTCTTTAGGGAGACATGATATGCAAAAACCATCAATATCGTTTGTTAGTGCATCTAAAAATATATAAACTAAGTTTGCTCGACGCATCTCTTTGCAAGTGAGATATATTGGTAACATAGTCTACTAAGGGGTTGTTTGGTTCGGGAAATGTGGGATTCCCATGGGAATAAAATCCACATTCTCATGTTTGGTTGGTTGGGAATCTCATTCCCAATAATGTTTTATTATCAATAGTAGATTTTTTTGGGTATATTATCGGGAATGTCATTACCTCAATTTCTTTAGGTATTGTTGGATTACTAGCGTTGTGGACTAAAATGCTCTTAAATTTTTTTTTCTTCAAAAATATCATTCTTCTGTCATTGAATAATAAAAATTATACGAAGTTTAAATTACAAATTTATTCTTAAATTAGTTTAGATTTACAAAAAAAATCTATAATTAAAATTTTATATGAAGTTCAGTGATTAAAATAAAATTTTAGCCTTTTATTAAACCTTTTTATATTTTCAATTTTGTAAAAAATTTATATAAATTTTATGAATTTAAATTTTTTAAAGAAAATATATAAATATTTTCCAACTTGTTTAAAAAATATATAATAAGGACAATTTGGTCAAATAATCCTATTCCCTTAACCAAACACAAAATACAACATTCTCAATAATCATATTCCCTGGTAATCTTTTATTCTCACTGGTAATCTTACAAACGTTCCCTAAATGTATTGTTTCATGGGAAACAAATTTAAAAAATATATATATTTCAAATAAATCTTAAAGGAGAATAATATAGTATTTTAAGGGAAACTATTTTAAGGAATATAAATTTGATGTTTTAAAGGAAGTGCTTTCAACGATTGTATTTCGAAAGAAATAATTTCAATTGAGATTAAATTTTCAAGAGAAATAATTTTCAAGAGATAGTTTTCTGATTTATATGTAATATATACGATTGCCTCATTCAATATTCTGAAAGAATTTTAGTTTGTTCTGAATATTAATTTGTAGAGTTGGAACTCAAAGTAGCACAGAAATTGTTAGGAAAGTAAACATTGTTTTCCATCAATACCGACTCTTTTCTAGACTGGATTGACCATTTAAGTCAGAGATGAAAAATGCAATTCATCATATTCATCACACTAGTAGACTACATTAACTACATAGTACATACACTTAGATGCATTTCAGACATAGGTATGAGAACACGACTCTGAATAAATCCTCTAAACACAAATATTTGGAACATATCCGTGTTAGATGCATACTCGACTCCAACGATACTCGCACTCAACTCCAACTACTATAGCTAGAAAGCGAAATGACTTCAGATCCAAGGAATATGGCTGCAAACTGAGCAGCAGCAACATACTCGAGCAGAGTGCAATTCTACCTGCAATCAAAAGGGCATCTCAGATATATATATGTAACTCTTCTACCTGCAATGAAAAGGGCATCTCATATATATATATATATATATATATATAACTCTATACAAATCAATGAGAAAGGAAAATAAAGTATACCAATGAAGATTTGGGAGTAAAAAAGATTTACTTTTAGAATTCAGTGGAAACTAAAGCAAAAAGTCAAGTCTCTCCTTTAGAACTTTGGGCATCCTGCAAGGAATAATATCACATTGAAAGGTGAAATAACGAATTGGTGAAGTATGTATGCATTGAAGGTGAAATCATTTACTAATATTTTATCAGAAGCATATATATCTGCCTACTTTTCCTTCAATAGTGGCCTTTCTGTAGTATGTATCCTTGGGCTGAAACTCTTCAACATGAACAACCTATAAAGGATTTAATTAGTCTAGGAAAATACAGATTTAAAGGTTTTTTTTTATAGGAATTGAAGGCCTCGTTAAAGGAGCTTGTAGAGAAGCTCCTTCATCAGAGGAAGGAGGAAAAGAGTGCCTTAAGATTTCATTAAACAAAAGAAATTACATAAGATACAAACAGAGAGCCACCCCCAACAAAGACAAAACACCAGAAAACAACAGAATACAACCCTCCACAACAACACTAGCAGCCAAATCACCTCAGCTACACCAACAACTCCAAAAAGACAACCAGAACTTGGCCCGAAACATAGCACAACACAGTACAACTATAATAGAAGCCAAAATAACAGCTGACACAAACCATAGAAGCCAAATTCGATCACTAAAGCCATGAGCTTCCACACGATAAGAGTTGAAACAAAACAAACTTTGAGAAAACTCTGTCCGCCAATCTGCACTGATTACTCGACTTGACATCGATGACCAACCGAACCTCCAACTCCAAAATCAAAAATCATGTTCGAGTCCCCGAAAACAATTCACAACATATTGTATCTTTCAATACGTCCACTACTATAATGTTCCGAAAACAAAAACACTCGTGAGCCTTTAGACTCTAAACCCGTATCTTCCCCAAACTGTAGGGATTCTTTCGCTTCCTTCTTTTTCCTCTGCCACCTTGCATGAAAGTCAGAATCATATAGGATTCTACCTTCAAGTTCAGACAATTCTTCCTCACATTGCACCTTACTGTGATTAATCTTGTTGCGGCAGTCTCTAGACGTCCATTGGGGAGCCGAATATTTTCCTTGAACAGTTTGGAGAGAGCTGAAATTATTATTTCTCCCCTCCTTTGCTGTCCGGTTCTGCCTGTCCTCACCCTTGAAACTTTTGAATGCACCATTATTTTTAAGGCCCACATTACTCACATCCTCCACCACCTTTGTCTCTACCCGACCATCCAACATAGGGAATTCTATTAAATAATCCTTCATTCTCTCAAAAGCACGTGCAGTCTCACTACTTTTCCTTTTCTCATTTTCTGCCTCTCTCCGCGTGAACTAGTACATCCTCGTGTTCCACTATTTCCTTAATTTTCGATTGTACCATCCCCTGACCAACAACAATATTCCTCAGTTCCGTAATTAATTCCTCCCCTATGTTCCTTTCCTCCTCATCCTCACCCGACAAGTTGCTGCCTTTATTTCTGTTCCCCATACAACATAATAGATTGTCTTCTTCCTCATAACACCGCTTGGAATTCTTCTCCTCCGAAGAGTCCATGCTTCTTCTTGCTTCCTCAGCACATTCCTTCATCTCGGAAGTCTTTACTGGCGAGTCACCAACGAGTTCCCCCACCGTGGATAACAGGTAGGCAACTACCTTTTCCATCATGGACGAATCTACCCAGACAGATTCTGGGCTGAAACAAGGTTCAAACTCAGAAACATATACTGTAGAGTTCCGATCCCCGACTTTCAAATCTAAGTAGTCTTCCACTCGAGCTTGGCAGTTCGTAGTTATCTGAAACAATGCCCTATCAAACGAGCCGGGATTTAAGGTCCCTTCCTCAATGGAGATAAGTTCTCCCCATTTTTCTGCAATGTTTCAGAAGGTGGAATGTGATGTAGGGGGATCCGAGACAGATGATGCTGAGCTGTCAGATTACACCTTGATGGCGCTGAGATACCATGAGTTGGAAGATCAACGCAAAGGCAGGAGTTGATTGTGATATGTTCCTCATTGAGGCCGTTTTGAGTACGTTTCAGTCTTTTGGCCATAACTTTGGCTACAGGTGTCGGAATCGTGCATAAGACCCCAATTCGGAAAGCCTCTTTCGACGCGCACGCTGTCCACATGAGCATGGCTCCATGTGGCCTTTTTTTTACCTCAAATTATGCCATTTTCCCCTCCGAATCACTAGTTTTATTTATTTTTTACTATTTATGGTAATATTTCGCTTGTCAGATAGGAAATCATTTTAAATCCGATATGGGCCGGATTTTTTTGCATATTGCTTAATTTATTTCGAATTTCAATTTAGAGTGATTTCTGAGATTTTGTTATTTTTGGAAAAATTCGTATAAAGACTATTTTTGGCTATAACAGTCCGGCTTGTGGACTGATTTTGGATTGTTTGATTTTATAATATTCTGTTAAACCCTAGAGACTTTTTTTCCTCGGACTTTGGGCGAATTTTCTCTTGTGAATCATCTGTTGGAACTAGCCTGCAGGATAATCGCTATCCTGTCCGGCGTCAGAATGACTCCACACAAACGATGGGATTCCTTTGCACGAAAGCATTGCTCGACGGCTGCTGCACTGAAAATTTTCTGACCACACTTCCACTTTGAAAGCAGTTTCTCAACGCCCCAATCTGATTATTAAGAGAAAAATCCCTACTCTCTTCATCTTCAAAATGATTAAAATTGCTAAACCACTTAACCTCATAATTTTCGGACCTAACACGCCTTCCATATGCAAAAGAGCAGCCAACTCTTTCATTTTTAAAAATTTTCTGCACCAACCTACCAAGCTATTTCTGAGAGTTAAGAGCTTATCCTCGTCAACAACACCGACTATGGGAGCCTCTGAATGAGTATCAACCTCCACTTTACTCTTGACCTCGGCTGGTTTTGGACCAGAAAACTTCTTTCTCTAGAATTCTTCACGAGGTTGAAATCTCGCCATGAAAACTCTAATTTTAAAACCTTGAATCCAAGATATATCAGCACAGTTGATAGTCTTCCTCGCGTCCTCCAATATGGTGAAGCGAACAAAGCCAAACCTACTTCCTCCCATGCTTCTTTTATTAGGGATGAAAGAATCAACCACGTCGCCATATTTATCGAATAATAACTAAAGATCTTGATGATGAAGACACTTTGAGATATTGAAAATAATCACTGTAACGCAATTTTTCCCAACAGATCTTCTCACCTTACTCGTCATCTAATAGATATGAAAAGGGAAAAAGAAAGAATTTTTTGAAAACGCCTGATTTTTTAGAGAGAAAGATCTTCTCTCGCTAACTTTTTAAACACAATAGTTTGATATGTTATTAACTTGATTTAAAGGCTCTTTCTATAACAATGGATTGAGTGGTTGTCACTGCCTGCAATTTGTTAGCATTATCCATTGTTCTCGCAATTTGAAGGATTATGGCATGCCTTTTTTATATATATAAAATAAATAGAACACCTACAGAATATTTAGTTATTTGCAAAATTAATCCTCACGCAGTTGGTTGGCTGCTTCTGCCATATCGTTCTCCAGTTTCCCAAACCTACAATGGACAGTTCCTCTAAGCAAGGGAATGCCGCCTACGAAATTCACTTAATTGTGTCAATAACTTCATGAATCAGAGTAATGATATAAAGAAAACAGTAGTACAGCATGAAAAAGTTAATCAAATATTTTTGGGGAAAAAAGAAAATATATAATGAAAGAGAGAAAGAAATGATGCAGAGAAAAGAAACTAATGAAGTAATACCTTTTCATCGAAGAGAGTTGGAGAGGCAATCTCTGAGTTGTTTCCTTCTGCAGCAGAGATGAATGTTTTCAGTGTAGGACAAGTTTCGATACTAAGACTTGTCAACAAGGGGAATTCAAAGTAATTTCCATGGCAGAATCTCGTCAGTTTAGGAAGGTCTTTGAGCAATAGGAATTCTAGTACACGGAATGTTTTCTGATTCATCATTTCTTCTTTGGTTAATCCTTTCACAGAGATCACATTTTCCACATTGTAACAATTTTCGACCTTTAGCTTCTTGAGTTGCACAAAACTTTTCACCATAGAGCATGAAAACAGGCAGTTCAAATTATGACAGCCCTCGATTGTCAAGCATGTTATATTTTGGGCATAAGAATATGTGGCCAGAAGCTTGTGTTTCCAAACTCGCTGAATGTTGATTGAAGATAGCTCCAAATCCTCCAAGCTCGGAAAAACCTGCATACAGTATATATAGTCTTGAATGCATGAACAAACATTTCAATTTTTAATGAATGTACATCAATGATGATTGAAGCTAACTATTCATTACTGTTAACTACTCCAAGAATGTGAATCTATAAAGGCTAAAAGGACCAAAAGTTACCTGTATGCAAAGGGATTGATGGACTTTTAAAACTATATAAAAAATGTCATTTTGAACTGATTCATACCTTTTCTATGAACAACTGTTGAAGGATAACATTAAGGTCGCCTTCCCAGTGCCCTACATACTTGCCTTTAGTTGATTGTAGTCCATGCAACATCGGTGTGCTTAACTTCCCCTTTGTGAAAAATTCCATCTTTGGACACCCTCTGATGATTACTTCTTCCAAGGAAGGAAATGCTAAGGTATACTTCCCTGAGCAGAAACTTGATAGGATCGGTAGATTAACAAGTTCTAAAGAATTGAGTTGGGAGAAAACAATGCCATTCGTTATTTCATCAGTTGTTAAAACTATGATTTCTTCTAACATTTGGCAATATATAACACACATTCTTGTGAGTCGGGGAAAATATAGGTTTGGAAGTGCTCCATGGCATATCTCCTTCATATTGCTGTTCCGAATCACATGCAATTCTTCTAAATTGGGGAATGCTTCCTGAGAAATTAGGGGAAATGTACGTTCAATAAAAAATTGTCTAAACTGATGCCATATCCCCTATTATACCTCAATTTTATAGGTTCATCAATTAGGTCCAATCGCAAACTTCATCAAGACTGAATACATGTCACAAATTCTAACAGATGCATATGTATTTAGTTAGTGTTGTGAACTGTTACCTCAGTGACCCAAAACAGGGGTTGTTGAACAGGGATTAGAGGTTGGCTCTCTCCTTGTGTTTCTCCAAAGTTGATATACTCCCTAGCCAAATTCTCTACCTTGCTACAATCACTTACCGCCAATAATTTTAAGGATGGCCATTCCGTAGTATGCACCTTGGAGTAGAAACCCTTCAACTTGGGTAGCACTCGAAGATACAACTCTCTCATTTTAGGAAACACAAACTTGGTGATTGATTTGAGTTCGATCAATTGGGCGGATGTCACTGCGTGTGACTCATTGGAATTGCGTAAGTGATCGTCATCAGGTCCAATTATTT
Source organism: Hibiscus syriacus (assembly GCF_006381635.1). Taxonomy (NCBI): domain Eukaryota; kingdom Viridiplantae; phylum Streptophyta; class Magnoliopsida; order Malvales; family Malvaceae; genus Hibiscus; species Hibiscus syriacus. The sequence continues at coordinate 174,143 of NW_024063152.1, read as the reverse complement.
CTTCAACCGACTTACCTTCATCTATTGCCAGAGTTTCTAGCTTTTCAAGTCTTTTCACCATACTAAAAGGTAAAATATTTGAAAGTCTTTCACAGTCTTTCACCCAGAGCATGGTCAATTCATTAAATGAATTCATAGTGGGTTTATCGTGCCATATCTTTCTGCACTTCCCGATGCCTTGAATGGTCAAATGGATCAAGTTAGGGAACACAACCTGCGGAAATTATTTAAGTAAGAGGTGTCGTTAAAAACTCCCTTCATAGTTGTCCCTTTTCACGAAAGAAAGGAAGAGGAAAAGAGTACCTAAAAATGTAGAGGATATAAAAGGACACCACACAAAAAAACAAGGAAGAAAATCACCTTTTGGTTGAAGAGGGTTGGTGAATCAGTCTCTGAGTTTTCTCCATGACAGAATGTCCCTAATTTTGGAAGCCTACTGAGCTCCAATAGATTTAGTTTAGTGAACCAGTAAGCCTCAGTTATCCCTTCTTCTTCTGCTGTTGCTTCATCTGTAAAGATCACTTCTAAGTTGTCGCAATCGACAAGGCTAAGTTGAACGAGTTCCACAAAATTTTTGACTAAAAACGGTGGAAATATATATTCCAAATTGTGGCAACCCTCCACAATTAAGATTTGCAACTTATGAACACTAGAGGATATAGCACCGAGTGGTTCATCTGGCCATAAATTTTGGATGTTAGTGGACGATAGCTCCAACCCTTCCAAATTGGCACACAAAACCTGCAACCATTCAAGTTCAACAGCAGGAAACAAAACAATTTAAACTATAAAGTAATTAATTTTTTAGAAAGGTTCAATTCAAGGAACTAATTTTTAATTAATTGTTGGCATACTTATATCTTAAAGCCCATACCCTGGGATAATTTTCTTTCTATTTAAAAAAATCTAGAAATTAAAATAGTGATTTGACTACACAAATTTCAAAATGCTAATTCCAAACCTATCCCAAATCAATTTAAGAGATTATAACACTAAACGGAGAGAAGAGAAGAGAAGAGAGTGACCTTATCATTGAAAAAGGGTGTGTTTTCGCCATCTCTTGTACATGTCATTGCATACATCATTGGACAATCATCTACTTTAATTGTATGCAATGATGGACATTGCAGAGTTATATTTCCCATGCAAAAACTTTTCAACTCTGAACATGACTCCAGTCTTATCATCTTAAGATTTGGTAGGAAGACTGTATCCATCGCAGATTCCTCTGCTTCTTTCTTGATAATGTACTCCATCATGGGACATCTCTTCACTGTTATATGTTCCAATTGCACAAGTTCCAAGGCCATGGAAACGCTAAATATGTATTTCAAGCTATTACACTCCTCCACTTCTAAATCTTGTAGGTTCTTGAAATCTACACTTTTCTCCTTCCATATTTCCATCGACTTGGAAAATTCGGATAGGATCAAATACCCGTTGCCTTGGTACCCAACCTTCATAAAGTAATCAAGCAGAGAAACAAGGGTTAAACTTCATAAAGCATTCAAGGTTACCACTAAACAACACGAAAGAAAGAACGAGATTATGAATACCTTTTTTGAATGCAATTGTTGGACAGTGCTGTCAAGGTCATCACTCCAATGTTCTTTACCTTCTCCATATTCTACACTTTGCAACAACGGCGCATTTAAAACTCCCTTACAAAATAACTCCAGCTCAGGACAGCCACTCACTATCACTTCCTCTAAACACGGGAATCCAAATGTGTGGTTGCCTGAACAAAATCTCTTAAGTCGTGGTAGACTCACAAGTTCCAAACTTTTCAACCTGCTGAATATAATGTCGCACGTTGCTTCATCTTCCCCACTTCCAACTATTTCCTTCATTGAAATGCATTCTCTTATGATCAATTGTTTGAGTTGAGACAGACCCTGCACTGCTAGACATGTATCTAAGTATTTCATTCCTTTGCAACCCCACACCTTCAAGGTGGTGATATTTTGAAACGATGTTGAGGATGATCCTAAGCTCATCAGATTCCAACAATTGTTAACTTCAAGAGTTTCAAGGTTGGGTAGAATGCGGTCCACTTGCACGTCTTGCTTCCATAAGCTATGTTTTAGTTTATGAAGCTGTGTCAGTTCTATTTTTCTAATTGTTGACAGTGTCCTATCATACATCCCCTTATTACCAGTATCTCCTTCGGTATAGAATAACTCCTTGATTTCACAAACAGAGATACAAAGCTCTTCTAGATTGTAGAATCTTTCAAGGAAAGAAATTTGGAAATCATTAACAAATTTAGCCCTGTTGCCTTCCACCCTAAAAGCTTTTATTTTATGGAAAAGGTTGTTTGGCAATTGACCACCGCTTATCATTGCAATGTAATCAGCACCGATTTGCAGGCGTTGTAGTTTAGGGATGACCTGAAAACCAATCAAAAAACAATTTTGGAGTCACTATGTTCATCTTCCTATATTAAGATTTAATATTTTAATTTAAAATAAAGCAGAACATATAGAGTGGGAGCGAGAGGGTTATACCTTTTCAACCAAGAAAAGTGGTGGTTGGGAGTCAAGTTGTTGGTTGTGAGTGACGAGTTGTGTACCAAATATCTTCATTTCCCCGCACTCGGCTGCTGTTACCTCTTTTAACATTGGCCACTTTGTGGTATGCCTACCTGGGTAGAAACATTTGCATTCTGGTAGCCACCAAAGCCTAAGGTAGGACAGCTTATCAAACTCGAAAGTGACAGTAGTTTCCGAATCCAATCCTTCCTCTACTTTGGAAATAATCTCCTCCACTCCACAGTTAAATATTGCAAGATCACTGAGTTGTGGGAGGTCTCTGGCTACTGAGGCTGGAAATACATTCTTCAGACTCTTACAAAACCCCACAGATATTTGATGTAGATTTTTAAATGAAAAAATGTCTTTGGGACCGTTTTTCCAAATATATTTCAAGTTTGATAAATTTGTAATGCTGATTACTCTTAGTTTGGGAAATGAATTTGGTGGAAGTGGGTTCTCCCATATCATCTTCAACTTTTCCAAATGGCGAGCCCACACTCTCTCCAAACTGGGAAATGAAACCTGCACTCATCATGTCAAAATAATGAAATTAAGAGCTAGCTCTACAAATACATATATGATTACATATACATACAAGTAGAGTCGAAGCTTCAAACTTATTGTCGAACAGAACGTGATTTGATAATATATAAAAATCAAGAATTTAAGAATGCTAAAAATAATAATTAAGCTACCTTATTGTCGAATAGAACATGATTAGAAAAGCATTGGTTGCCTTTCATTGAAGATCTGTATATGAAACCCTCCAATTTTGGACAGTTGTATATTCTCAGTGACTTCAAGGTCGAAAATTCAATAACTTGAGTTTGGTAATCGGAGCAAAATCCAATCAGATGCTGAAGATCAGTTAGCTCTAAGGACTTTAACCGAGGAAATAATGATAAATTTATACCAGTTTGGGTTTCTTCTTCTATTTCCTCCATGAAAATGATCTCTCTTAAGCTATAGCATCTAATTATCTCAAAGTTTGTGAGATGCACTAGACATTTAGCCATAGAAAATGAGAACAGGTGTTTTAAGCTTCCACAACCCTCGATTTTTAATGTTGTCAACTTCTCATAAGTGCTGAATGATGTACTCGAAAGTTGGTTGTGCCATACCCTTGTAACATTAATCGACTTCAGCCACAAATTCTCCAAGTAAGGGAACGATATCTACAACCATACAAATGATTTCAGGAAATATTTGAAATAAAAATTTAAAAGACATTGAATTGTAAATACCTTTTCATTGAAAAGTGGCAACTCATGTTGAGGTAATGAGCTAGTAGCACCGGTTTCGTGTTGAGGGAAAAAGCTAATGAGCTTAGGAAGATCATGTAGTGTCAGGGACCGTAATTGAGGAAATTCAAATTCATCATTAATAATGTATTCAGTATCCAAACCATTTTGGATATGTAGATTCTTCAAATGCGATATGCTTTCTTCCTCTGTTAACTCCTGCAATGCAATCTTCACGCCTTTGAGTTCACCCAAATGTAAATCTTCAGTTTTTTTCAACAACTTCTTAATTCCAAGATCCAAATCATCCATGCCCGTGTTTAGCCTCAGTTTTAGGGTTCTTGAATATCGATACTTGCCAAACCGCTCCCACTCCCATTCCTCTCCTATGAAAATCTTGTATCTTTTCAACTTCTGCAACTCCTGAAAGAAGTCGTGTGGTGCCGCCTTAGCATCTGGGATTTGAACTTCTAAAGTGGATAAACGAGACAGTGCATGCAGATCAGCAAGAGTGACACTGCTTTGTCCCCATTGAATAGAAGTCCCACCCATATATAATTCTTCTAATCTTGACAAACTTGACAACACGCCGTCTGAAATTGTTTTGAGCATAGCACAGCGACTAACGTCTAACAACTTTAGCTTCACCAGTTGCCCAATTTCTTTTGGTAGAAATGTAATATCAGATTTCAAAAGGCTAAGAATTTCCAAGTTGTTGAGCTTTCCAATAATGGTAATATTATCTCCCAGCTTGCAGTAATCTAGGCACAACGTGCTGAGGCTTGTTAGTTTACAAATCGATGAAGGTAAAGAAGAAAATTGAATACTAGCCAAATCTAAGACATTAAGATTTGTTGCTTCCTTGAAGAAGTCATCCGGTAATGTCAGGGAAAGATCATTGCTATACAAAAGGAAAAGAGAAAGCTGTGGACAATTCAAATTGTCAGGAAGCCTGTTGATAGTAGGATATTGCAAACAAATCTTGCTGCACTTCTTCATTGACTCCGCATCTGGCCAATCTATTAGAACATCCTCCTCTCTTAAGGCAAACACCTGATTGTCCTTGGAAGCCATTGATTTGGCCACAATATAAGTAAGATCATGCACATCAAAGCATTCATCATTAGTGTTACTATCAAGCAACAAACAAGATTCTTTCAGGGTACTCATCATTGTTAACAACGCATCCCGTCCTTCTTTCATGGTCTCTACTCCATTAATTAAACCCAAACCTATTGTATATCTCAACAAATCTTCAATGTTACTATCACGATGCAATAGACTGCAAAGCAGGAAAACCTTCTTGAGGTCTTCACCCCGTAAATTATTGATACTCAATTCAATAGCAGAATATACCTCAGCAGATATCTCGCTCGGGTTTTCTGAGTAATGCCTTTGTAGTTGTCGTAAAGCCTCATTCCAAACAAATAAACTTTTTTTTTGCAACGCCCTAGCAACTGTGGCAATGGCAAGCGGCAATCCTGCACATCTTTTGGCTACCTCAATTGCTGTAGATTGCAGCTCTTTATCGCTTTCAAAACTGTCCCCAACCATCTTCTTAAAAAACTCCCAGGCTTCTTTTTCATCTAAATGACGAAGCTGAAAAGTCATCGTAGCGCCCATCCCATTGCTTAGAACATTTTCATTTCGTGACGTCAACAGTATCTTGCATCCTTTGTGTTGACTTCCAAATGGAATTCCGACTTCCTCTAGGTCCAGTTTCTTCCAAATATTATCCAGAATAATAAGAACCCTCTTCTCCTGATTCTTCCCTTGATTTAACCTTTCAAATAATCTACTGGCTCTTACAACTGTACTCTTTTCTTCGATCTTCAAACCCAACGATTCTGCTATTTCGTCTTGGATTTTCTGAATGTCAGGTTTCTGAGATACAGTGACCCTAACCACTGAATTGAACAACTTAGCCTCCTGGAGTTGTCTTTCAACTTCTTTAACTAGTGATGTTTTCCCCACTCCAGGCATCCCGTACACTCCAATCATGCTGGCAGTAGAATCTTTCAGGGATTCCATGATATCATTGAAAACCCTTTCCCTTGATTGAAAGGCCTCAAAATTTGTATCCACTATGAGTTGTGGAAGATCATGGTAGCCCACGCTGTTAAATTGACATTCTTTGATAAGCTCATCAAAAGCAGCGGCATCTTCTTCCGCTTTCCTGCTAAGCTTGTGTCGACACTTGATGTTGGGACAGAAGCCAAAGAAGCACTTGTTGATTGCTTTGACTTGAAGATCCTTCACTTTATCCTCCTCTTCGGCGATAACCTTGTCCACTCTATCGCACCAACCTTGCACATCCGCTTTAATCTTCTGCACGTTCCTTTCTGCAACAACAATATCTTGCTGCACGCTTGATCTTTTGTCAATCAACCTCTGAAGTTTGTCCTCGAAATTCTTGACGTATCTCTGGTAGAAAACTACATATCTGATATGACGTTTTGCGTCATGAAAGATACCCTTTGCAGTTTCAGAAGAGATATTGGCAGCAGCACCAGTAGCAATTGCTTCCATTTTTTTTTCTTTTTCTTTGGGGGAGGTTCGAATGGAAAGCAAAACAAACAAAAAATGAACAATGGATACAATAAAGGAGAATCAAGAAAGAAAATACTGAGAAGAAGCAGGCAAGAAAGAACAACCTTCAAAACAGGGAATGAATGAGACGAAGGTTAATAGGTAAAACTTAACGATGAAATGAAAATTTTGCTGAACACCCACTCGGAAAAACTGAATTTCCAATCAAATTCAGTAACCCTTGGGCTGAATGATTTCTTTCATAATATTGAATCAAATCAGGTAGAGAGATAGATTAAAAAAAGACTTTAGTATTTTTTTTATTGTTTAGTGGATGTTTGTTTGCACCAAAAGTCTTGAAAATATCACAAGCTCACATGCCAGTCATTTACCAAAAGTCTTGAGAATATCACAGCTCACATCGATTTTATAAAAAATTGTTATCTTTCTTGTTTTGTTTGGTATATAAAATTGTCAGATTCTTTGATGGATTTGTTTAATTTCATTCGATAATTTCGCATGTGGAAAAGTGAGAATGGGAGGAAGTTTATGCATTATTACTTGGTGGAAAGTTGGGAGAAAATAAATTTATAAATATTTTTAAAATTATGATATGTATTTTTAAAAATATATGTTAAAAATTTTAGAAATAAATAAAATATTTATCGTTATTTAATAATTGTTTGTGGAATTATTTTTCTTAGATTGTATATTAAATGCTATTCCAAAATGTATATAATATATATAAAATGCCTTTTTAATATTTTACCTAATTACTTATTTTACAAAAAATATAATTATAATATTATAATAAAAATATATATTTTAATCAATATAATAGATATATCAAGTAAATTAAAAAAATGCATAAATGTAATTATATTTTTATATGTAATTATAAAACTTTAAATTTATATAAATGTACAAATTGAATTAATTAATAGAAAAATAACATTTATTAAATTGATCTCTATCATTTTATTTTTTATTAATCATGAAATATATTATTGAAATATTATAATGATTTTTAAAAATTGTAAAGATAAATTATTATTTGGTAGTTAAAGGAGTAATATTTTATTTTAAAAGTTCTGTGTTCGATTAACTATGACCAGGGACAAAGCTATGTGTAAGGTTGGGGCACTTCCCCCAAGTTTTTTATTTTTAAAAATTATATAAGGATAAACATGTATTTAGACCTTAAAATTTTAGTTTATTTTGATTTTGTCTCTCATTTTGGTTTATTTTGATTTTACCCTTTTCATTTTCCTTTGTTAGTTACATCTTGTCCTCTTGAATTAGAATACTGACTCTGTCTCTTGCTGTGTCTGCAAGGTGTGTATCAATATATATGTTATCAATGACTAAAAAAAGATTCTAAATAAATATTATCTTATAATTATCTTAAACTACTAAAAAAATATTGAAACATAAAGTACTTCTAAAATTTATTATCAATTGAACCCAAAGGAATAGCTTCGTTGGTTGTAGGCGTTTTATCCCATAAGTAGGGGTGAGCATTTGATCGAGTCGAGTAAAAAAATTTGAATTATTTGAGTTGACCAGTCTTATTTTATAACTCAAACTTAACCTGAAATTTTTCGGGTTCAAGTCGAATTATTAGAGTTTCTATACAAACTTAATTGTAATTATTTATAGTATTATAGTACGTTTTTATTTTAATATTTTGACTTTCTCTTACCATATATATATATATATATATATATATAATTTTTTGACTTTCTCTAACCATATATATATATATATATATATATTTCTTCATATTCTTTTCACATTACAATGTTATTTAATATATCACATACAATCTAAAATTATAAAATATATTTACAATATTATATTTCAAAGAAGGTATTTTGAGGATAAAAGACTAATGGGAGTATAAAGGAGTCAAAGAATTGATGTTAAAAAATAATTTGTAAACAATTGTAGTCAAAAGACTAAATTGAGTAAAATGCAAAGTTAAATAACTAAATTAAAAAAAGAGAGTATATTTTTATTAAAAAAAATAAAAATTGAAGTTACATAGATATTCTATAGTGGTATGAGAGCATGTGGTTTAAATTTGGTAAAAAACGTACTTAAAATGAAGGATGAATTGAAGAAATACGAAAATCATGCACAATTGAGGGATTAAATTGAAAAAAATAGAAAATTTGTTATCAAAAGTGAAATTGAAAGTACATATGTATTTTATGATGGTTTAAGAGCATGTATTTTAAATTTGGTAAAATTTTAACTTAAAATGAAGGAGGAATTGAAGGAATAAGATATCAGAGAACAAATCGCAAATTAGTCAAAATACTCATTCAAATTTTTAGTTTTTTGAGTTACTCAAAATTTTGAAATTTCAACTCGACTCGAACTCGAAAATTAAAATGATAATTCGGGTTGACTTGAATAACTCAAAATTGGAATTAAAAAATCGATTTTTCAAGTAGAGTCAAGTTTTACTCACCCTTAACCATAAGAGGCATGGGTTCAAGCAATAATGAAGTATAGGCGCGTGTAATATATGAAAATAAAAATCAATTATCATCAAAAATTGAAAAATATAAATAAGGAAAGAAACACTAAGGATTTCTCCACTCTTAATCAATTATTATTATCTTTCTTTGATTTTAATTTAATAAAAAAATTGAAAAGTATAAATAAAGAAAGAAAGACTAAGGATCTCTCAAGTATTTATCAATTATTATTATATTTCTTTAATTTTAGTTTAATCAAAAATTGAAAAGTATAAATAATAAAAAAAAAGACTAAGGACCTCTCAAATATTTATCAATGATTCTTACTATGTTTCTTTGCTTTTAGTTTAGGCTCAGATAGCATAAGTCCTTATTAACCTTGTCCAACCTATCGCACCAACTCTGGACATCTGCTTTAATCTTCTCCACGTTCCTTTCTGCAACAACAATATCTTGTTGCACGCTTGATCTTTTCTCAACCAACTTCCCAAGTTTGTCCTCGAAATTCTTAACGTGTCTCTCGTAGAAGATACCTTTAGCTACTTCGGAAGAGATTTTGGTAACAGCACCAACAACAATTGGATCCATTTCTTTCTTTCTTTTTTCTTTGGGGGAGGTCCGAATGGAAATCAAAATAAACAAAATGAACAATAGAGAGACAATAAAAAGAACCAAGAAAGAAAATACTGAGAAGAAGCAGAAAAAGAAGTATCTTCAAAACAGATAATGAATTAAAGGAAAGGTTAACACTTGACGGTTGATATTGACAATGAAAATTGAAGAGGGAACACATACAGAACCACCTATAAACGCTGTAACAGCCAAGGATGATATTTACTCTCCTCCATTCAAAACATTTTTTTAAATAAAAAATATAATGGTAATTATAATTTTAACATTTTGTTTACTGTCATTTTAATGCTCATTATTTTTGTTTAAATTTAACTTTCACCTTTTTAACCATTTGCCAAGTCTTCCGATCAGTTTGGATTTTGGAACATAACCCCACCCAATTCATAATAGACAAATTACGTGCCAAAAATTCAACAATATCAAAGCTCCTCCGAATACATACGGACCACAACCCCACTAGATTCATAATAGACAGATTTAGGTGGTGTTTGTTTTTGCAGAGGTAAAAAGTCTGCAGTCTGCGAACCACATCTGTAGGCATCTGCAGCAGAAGAGGTGGACCAAAAGTCTGCAATCTGCAAGAAGAAGACTGTTTGTTTTTTAACGTCTGCAGACTGCTAAAATAAACTGAAATATAAATAAATTGATTTTTTAAACTTAAAAGAGTTTTGCAATACTGAAATTTAAATAATTTTAGTTTTATAATAATGAAATTTAAATAATCCATACAACTACAATAATAAATTTTTTTAAAATAAATCAATACATATTTTAAAATAAATCAATCCATGTTTAAAATAAAATTTTCCATATTTTAAAATAAATCAATCTATATTTTAAAATAAATCAATCCATATTTTTAAATAAATCAATCAATATTTTAAAATAAATCAATCCATATTTTAAAATAAATCAATCCATATTTTAAAATAATTTTTTTTCATATTTTAAAATAAATCAATCCATATTTTAAAATAAAATTTTCCATATTTTAAAATAAATCAATCCATATTTTAAAATAAATCAATCCATATTTTAAAATAAATTTTAAAATAGATTTAAATAATTTTAATTTCTTTGAAGAGGTTTGAAGACCTTTGAAGACATAAAATCATGTCTGCACCAAGAAGACCTCGCGCATACGTTAGAAGAACTTCTGTCTTTTAAAAAATAAACGGTCTGCGAAGTCCAATATATGTGCGTGGTCTGCGCGGCGCAGACATAAGAGCTTTGCAGACTTTACATAGTAAAAACAAACACCACCTTACTCACCGTCTAGTCAATAACTACAGCTGTCATTGATTTGATGCGACGGAACCACCACCATTGTCGCTATGATTTCTTGTGACATTGTTGACCTCAAGTAATTCTTCAATAATTTCAGCTTTGAAAAACTTTTTTCTGCGGATGCTACCATTACCGGCATTATTAATAAGATTCGATAAGCAATTGAAACATTAGGATAACAATCTCTAGCTTTAACAAACTCAAGAACTTCAAGCACTGACATGAATACATTTGGCAAAGTCAATTGTAACACTTTATTTTCAGGAAAAAAAATCATCTGCATCTACATCTGACAAATTATTATGAGAAAAAATAATCTTAAAATTATTACAACATTCTTTTAATAAGTCAATAAGAAATAAGTTTATGGGCCATGCTTTTAATTTAATTTATTAATATTTATGGGCTCTGCTTTTAATTTAGTATATTAATATAGTTTTTAACGTTATAATGAGAACAATAAGTCAATAAGAAATAAGTTTAAGGGCCCTCTTGCATTAATATAAGAAAATAGTATATTAATATTTATGAGCCCTATTTTTAATTTAGTCTATTAAAATATAATAAATTAAAATTATGGGCCCTGGGCGGGTGCCCCTCTTGCCCCTGCCCAGAGTCGGCTCTGCGTTAAGTTCTAGTTTCATTTTGGTCAATCATAGTTAAAAAGTTAACATTGATACTTACGTGTTACCATAACAACGGGTAAATACCATGTCATCATTAAAAAAATTACCACATCAACATTTTTGTTAGTTTTTTGACGATAAGTGACCAAAATGAAACTAAAACGTAACTATTTTTTAAAAAATAGTTGGATGTCCAAAACATAATCGTAAGAATAGTTAATGACTAAATACATAGTTTACCCAAAATATGATTATATTAATAACCCTTAATATAAATATAGTTTCTTACCCTTTTTTTAATAAAAAAATGTTAGCACTATGAGTCTATGAGCCTGTGCACGCCAACACTTCTAGAGCTTGCAGCATGAATGATTCTAGAAGGCTTCTAGGAGTTAAGTTGTTAAAGATCTGTTGTGGTTGTTATTAGTCAGTTACAAAGTCTGTACCAACCTTGTAAAGCTGTATATAAGAATGTGAGAGGTGTAGATCAATAATATACATTTTCATCTTCTTCATTCTGCTTTTATGAGTTCATTAGCTTAGATCATATGTCCAACATGGTATGAATCGCCATTGATCGTGGGGTCATATGTCCTTACTTCCGCTCCTGAATCTAGATTCTTGCAGATAAACTCAACCATGGATCTTACCTCCACGCCATCTCGAAGCTTCTCCAACAAGAAAGTTAACGTGGTTCTTGATGAAACCAATTTCTTGCTTTGGAAACAGCAGATCTTGCTTACAGTCCGGAGCCACCGACTGGAGCGACTGCTAACCGGTGATGTCTCCTCACCGCCCATGACGGTTATTGATCCAAATGGTGAGACTCGTGTAAATGATGAATATGAAGATTTTGTCACGCAGGACAGTGCACTGACATCATGGCTTCTTTCAACGATGAGTACACATATGCTCCCTCAATTTGTTGGAGCTGATACTGCTGCTGTCGTTTGGGAAACGGTTCTAAAGTTCTTTGCAAATCGCTCAACTATGTCAGTTATGAGCCTGCATTATAAACTGCAGTCTATAAGGAAAGGTAATGATAGTACGCGAACTTATCTCATACGCATCAAGGAAGTATGTGATGCTCTTGCCTCGTGTGGTGGTGCAGTTCCACCGGTTGAGCAAATTGTGACAATCTTGAAAGGTCTCCCTCGTGAGTATCAGCCCTTTATGGCTGTTGTTTCTACCATGAAAGAAGATCTTTCAATTGATAACATACATACAATGTTGATGGATGCTGAGGTCCAAATTGCAAGATTTGATAAGCAGCAGGAAATTCTGCCAATGATTGCCAATTATGCTCGAGGAGACACTGATCGTAGTAACTCTAATCGCTCAGAATATAGGAACAGTCGTGCACCATCATCTGGTTCTGGATCGAGGAATGGAGGTCGAGGGCGTGGTCGAACACGTGTGCATTGCCAACTTTGTGGGTAGCCAGGCCACTTGGTTGACCGTTGCTGGCATAGATTTGATGAAGACTTCAGTTGTGTTACTATCAACTCTCAATCTCCCAAAGAGTGTTCCTCTAGTTACTATTCCTCGTCTGGCTCATCTTCTGCCAGTAACCAAGGCTGCGAGTGTTGCTGACGTGTAAAGACAGATTCTCAAGCAAATATGGCCACAGTTTCCTCTGAACGCTGGGTGGTGGACTCGGGTGACACCCATCACATTACACCAGAGAAAGCAAATCTTACCAATGCCACTAATTTTCATGGACGAGGTAAAATTACAGTTGGTAATGGTGTTTCTCTTGACATTCAAACAGTTGGTAGGGCAGCTTTACCTACTACATCCAAAATTTTAATGTTACATGATTTGTTGCACGTTCCTCATATAACGAAGAATTTGCTTTCGGTTTCGAAGTTTGCTAGGGAAAACAACATCTTTTTTGAGTTTCATGCAAATAACTGTTATGTTCGTGATGAGATTACCAAACGAGTACTCCTGACTGGTGAGGAATCTGGAGGGCTCTACTCTTTTGTGGCAAATTACACTGGGAAAGAAGACAGGTGCATTGCTGCTGATGTTAGTTTAGCTACTAAAACTGTGACTAGTGAGCTTGAGGAGTTATGACATAGAAGACTTGGCCATCCCTCTACTGAAACACTAAGACAAGTAACTAAAGAGCTCGATGTTAAACTTTCTTTTGATATCAATAAAATATGTACTGCTTGTCAAATGGGTAAAAGCCACAAATTACCATTTATGCAATCAACCACATCCTATGAAACTCCATTTCAACTTATTTTCACTGATTTATGGGGGCCTCCACATATCTCCTCGAATGGCTTTCGGTATTATGCTTCTTTTGTCGATGCTTGTACCAGACATACGTGGATTTATCTCATCAAATATAAGTCTCAGGCCACCAAAGCCTTTTTACTCTTCCAAAAGATGGTGTTCACACAGTTTTGTGCCTCTATTAAGTTTGTTCAGAGTGACTGGGGTGGTGAATTTCACAGTCTTTCCCCACTTTTAACCAAAGCTGGCATCACACACAGATTAGCATGTCCCCACACATCTGAGCAGAATGGGATCGTTGAGAGAAAACACAGATATTTAGTTGAAATGGCTCTTGTATTACTGGTACAGACAGCTTTACCAATGGAGCTTTGGTCGTATGCTATCATTGTTGATGCTCAGTTGATAAATAAACTGCTTACCAAGGTCCTACAGGGGCTCTCTCCTACTGAAAAACTATTAGGAAAGAATCCAAATTACAGTGAGCTCAAGGTGTTCGGGTGTCAATGCTTCCCACATCTGAGACCCTTCCAGACTCACAAGCTTATGTTTCGGTCACAACCGTGCACCTACTTAGGTGTTAGCCCCTAACACAAAGGCTTTTTGTGCCTGGCTATTGATGGGAAAATATATATTTCTAGGCATGTTGTTTTTAATGAAACCGTATTTCTTTTTGCAGGAAAGTCAGCCCCAGTTAAATCATGTGTGATACAGAATCATCGTTCTCAACCTCTTGAGATCGTGAGAAATAAACAGTTCGCGCCTGTGCAACAACCTGCTCAGTCAGGTACCCCAGGCAGTTTTGAATCAGGAGAAACCTTGCCTCTTAACATGGAAGGTGTCAGTGCGTCGTTGAATTCCCCCATAGCAGTAGGTACTGGGTCTACTCCTGCAAGTGGCTCTACCGAGAGAGGAGTTCAAGAATCCACCAATGTAGCTACTTCCAACAGGGACACTAGTGAAATAAATGGAAATTTCGAAGTCAATTCTGAAATTCCTGCCAGTGAAACCACTCCTACCAGTGAAGACAATGGCAATTCTGAGATTCTCCATGCTGGTGGTAGGTCTCATACGAACATACACCCTATGCTCACAAGAGGAAAGTGTGGCATTTATAAGCCCAAAGCTTATTCCTCTCAATTTGATGAGGATGTTCCCTCGACTATTGATGAAGCTCTAAAATCACTTAAGTGGGCTACTGTTGTTCAAGAAGAATATGATGCACTTAAAAGGAATGAGACCTGGACACTTGTTAAACCACCTTCAGGTCGTGTTGTTGTAGGGTGTAAGTGGCTTTTCAAAGTAAAACGAAACCCAGATGGCTCAGTGAATAGGTACAAGGCGTGTCTGGTTGCCAAAGGGTTTTCACAAGTACCTGGGCAGGATTACCTTGACACCTTCAGTCCTGTTGTAAAGTTTACAACGCTCAATGTTATTTTGTCAGTTGCAGTAACCAATAGTTGGGAGTTAAGGCACGTTGACATCAACAATGCCTTCCTTAATGGAGACCTAAGAGAAGTTGTCTTCATGCAACAACCCCCTGGTTTCGAGCAGTCAGCAGCATATAGTGTGCCTCTTGTGTGCCAATTGCAGAAGGCATTATATGGATTAAAGCAGGCTCCTCGCAACTGGCATGCCAAACTGAAGGATGTGCTTCTTTAAATCGGCTTTCAAGTGTCTCGAGCTGATACCTCCTTATTTTTCACAAAAAATGGCAATGAACATGTCTTTCTCTTGGTCTACGTGGATGATGTAGTAATTACAGGATCATCATCATCTTCTATTGCCAATGTTGTTTGCACGCTTCAAGACACGTTTTCACTCAAAGACATGGGGTCCCTTAGCTACTTCTTGGGAATTGAAGTAAAGCGGTGTCGTGGTGCTTTGATGCTCAGTCAAAAGAAATTTATTTTAGAGCTCTTGAAGAAAGCTGGCATGGAAAATTCTTCACCATGTGCAACACCAATGGTTCTGACATCCAAGCTAGCTGAAGATGGTGAACCACTGACTAATGCTACTGTATATGGATCCATTGTTGGGTCCTTATTATACGTTTGTCATACTAGGCCTGAGCTGGCCTTTAGTGTTGGGAAGGTGGCTCAATTTATGCATGCGCCTCATGCAAGTCATCTACTAGCAGTAAAACGAATCCTAAGGTACCTTGCAGGAACCCTTGAGTATGGGTTGGTGTTTCTGCCATCCAAGGCGAGGTACACGGTTTCAACATTTGCTGATGTTGACTGGGGTGCCAATGTCTCAGATCATCGATCAGTCTCAGGCTTTGGAGTATTCCTTGATAATCACCTAGTTGCATGGAGCTCCAAGAAACAAAAAACCGTGTCACGATCAACCATGGAGGTTGAATACAAAAGTCTTGCTGACACTACTGTAAAGGTTACTTGGATAAGCACACTAATTGATGAACTTGGGCTGAAGCAACACGGAAAATATGTTATCTAGTGCGATAACACAGGGGTCGTGGCTGTAATACCCCAAAAATTTAGACAATGACCAAAATAAAAATTGGGAAAGTTTGATGGTCAAAGTAGAAAATTGGGAAAAAGTTTAGGGAATTAAGTGATAATTTCCTAAAAAGAATTTTATTCCATAAATAGATGGTCTACTCTTGAGATTGGAGCTTTATGAAAATCATATTTTTTGGATTTTGAATTTTGGTAAAGAAAAACTATAAAAGGTTAAAGTCCGATAAGGAATCGGTAATTCCGATCGAATTGGAATTTTACAAAAATATGAAGGATGTTATAAAATGGTTGGAAATATTATTATAATATTTTAGATCAGAGAATTTTGGTTTGGAAATGTGCAAGTTTTCAGATTTAATCGAAACAATGGAATTTAGTGACTATAACGCAAGATTTGAAAATTCAAGGTGAATTTCGGAAGTCAAAGTCAAAATAATTTATGTTTGACTTTGTAATATGATAATAATCAGATTTCTTGATTTTTTGGTGATTAGGGAAATTCATTAAGGGCAATAATGGAATTTCATATTGAATGGAATAAAATACTCCATTATCATATTATATTAAGCATGAGATGGACTTAATTATTATTAGAATAGCAATTGGGGGAAACATTTCAGCTCATCTTCTTCCTCCAAGGGCCGGCACATTCAAGCAAGAAAGGTAAGCATTTTTTAGTTTCAATTTTGAAGCTATTTCTTGAGAATTTGACTAAGTGTGGTTAGGAAAAATATTCTACTTTCAATTCTCTACATTTTGACATGAATATTTCTAGGGTTTCATGTTCAAATTTATCTTGAGTTGATGAAGGGGATTTTGATTCTTGTGTTTTATGGGTTTTGAAGAGTTAAGTGATTTTAAAGAATTGGTTGTAAGAAATGGTGAAGAACCTAAGGATGAAGTTAAAGAAAACAGTTTAGATTTTGATTCTGGCAGTAGGTTCGAAAATTCACCAGAAAATATATAAAAATAATTTCGAGGTGAATTTTATATATTGTGTTCATATATGGATCTAGTTTTGTTTAAAACAAACAGGGATCAATTTCAAGTTGTATACAAATAGATATGAATTGTTAACCAAGGAAAGGTCAGAAAAATCGGACAGCAGAATTCTGTATAAAACAGATTATGTTGGTGAACTTTGAAAATTCACCATAAATTGTACAGAATGAATTAGGAGGAGTTATGTATATGGATAGATTCGTATTCAAATCTAGTTTTTAATGGAAGAAATGGAATTAAATTCCAGTGTGTGTATCAATACAGTTTAATGATTCTTTAAAGGTAGTATGAATTGTCTGAATTCTGGAAAATTGATGGGTTGTTGTGTAAGTATAGTATAATTGATATACTATGCTGGAAATTGTTGTTTGAGAATTGAAATGAGTGTTAGATGTGAAATAATTTCAAAGTTGGAATTATTGGTATTAAATAATTTAAGTGGTAAAATGGTGAAGGACCATTTTGTGTAAATTGGAAAATTTGGTTCCAATGTTAAAAAGGAATTATTAAGAGTTGAGTATTTTGATAGATAATGAGTATCAAATATATTATGGAGTTATTTTGGGATATGTAATTATGTTAGTAAAATACTAACATATGTATTGTTATAAATTTTTGAATTATACAGATTGTGATTGATTTGTATTTGAGGCAAATCAAATATAAAATGGCTTATGGTGGGCAATAGTGAGGCTCATATATTTTGAAAGACATAAAGTGTCAAGGTGAGTGCAATACATGCATGAAATTTATACATGGATGTTTTATACATCACAAGGAAGACTTGCGATAAGTCGACATTGTTTATATCGGCATGATTTTATATCATTTTTTATAAATTGACATTGAGATGTCAGAGTATGAAATTAAAATGCATTGATCATGAAAAAGAAAAATATGATATTTTACCATGAATGTTTTCGGGTATGAATTGCCCAATGTTAAATATTGATAATATACTTTGCCATGGATGAATCGAATAAAGTAGACTATATGCCCGAATAAGTCATTGAGGGACAGGGTATAGTTGGGATGCCATAGAGTATAGCAGTTGCAGATTTATATTAGCACTATAGTGTGTAAGGACACTAAGTGCAGGTTTATGTCCGGATTAGCACTATAGCGTAAGCTTAGTGTAGGTGGTGGGCACGACCTTATGTGTATTGTCCGGATTAGCACTATGGCGTAAGCTTAGTGCAGGTTTAGCACTACGGTGCATGTATTTTACTCGTATACCCAGGGTCCTCAGGGTTGTATATTGGGCTATAGGCTATGGTTTATGGTTTATTGCTTAATAAATGGTAAGCATGCAAATAAGCTTACGAGCTTATGGAATTTAAATGGCAAGTATATGGGTAAAATAAGCTTACGAGCTTATGGAATTTAAATGGTAAGTATTTGGTAAAATAAGCTTACGAGCTTATGGGATAAATGGTAAAAGATTTTATATTCTTTTGATCATGGTAAAAATGATTTTATGGAAACTCGATTTCTGACATTGAAAATCATGCATGAATTGTATTGTTAAATGTTTTAATTGCCTCACTAAGTTTATACTTAGCGTGTGATGATTTTCACGCGTAGGTAAAAAGCAAAGAATAAGTATAAAGAGTTCAGAACGCCATCAAGCACCGAGAGGTATATTTCAATATCAGTAAGACATCCTACGATGGAATTTGATTTTAGATAGTGACATGTAATTTGAAAAAGTTAAATTTATTTTGTTGAATAAATTTTGGAAATTGTTATAGTGATGAAAGTTTAATTTTTATGAGATTTATATGAAATTTTCGAAAGTTACTGTAGCATGAACAGTAATCCTATTTTTTTTTTTATCAAATTTCCAGATTACAAAAGGGGAACCGATTCCCCTGCTACAGGGAATCGATTCCCCCATTATTCACTGTTACTGTTCACGGGCACTATTCACTATTCATATAAAATAAATGTTTTGAATTAAATTGGTTACAACGAAACATGATTTATATGACATGGTATTTTTATAATATTATTTACTATTTTAAGAAAATAAATTTTAAATCGCTTTTGAATCGTATAATGGTTTTAGAAATACGGGTGACATCCATAATCTATATAGGTATAATTATACGGGTTATGGGTGTTACAGTGGCAATGAGTGCCAACCCAGTTTACCATGCACAATCGAAACATGTAGATCTTGATGTGCACTTTGTTCGCGAGAAGGTGGCAGCTCAACAACTATGTGTAAACTATGTCCTTGCAGCTCATCAAATTGCAGACGGCTTCACTAAACCACTGTCCAAAGCAGCTTTTGAAGTGTTTAGGGACAAAATTGGGGTACAATGTTTTCCTCAAGACCAAGAGAAAAGAAGAAGTAGAGGGAATGTTAGCACTATGAGTCTATAAGCCTGTGCACGCCAACACTTCTAGAGCTTGCAGCATGAATGATTCTAGAAGCCTTCTAGGAGTTAAGTTGTTAAAGATCTGTTGTGGTTGTTATTAGTCAGTTACAAAGTCTGTACCAACCTTGTAAAGCTGTATATAAGAATGTGAGAGGTGTAGATCAATAATATACATTTTCATCTTCTTCATTCTGCTTATATGAGTTCATTAGCTTAGATCATATATCCAACAAAAAAAAACCTACATTTGTTATGTACAAATATCTTGCTCCTACTAATGCTATTCTCTTTGAAAAATAGATAAAAAGTATTGTTAGCATCGAAAAGAGAGTGAATATTATTGAAAGGAGACTTTTATACAGTGTTTCTACTCTTTCTATTTTTCCTACATGATAGCATTTATTAAAGTTGAAAGAATATTTTTTTTAGTAAAAACAATAATTTTACTTTTTAATTTAGCAGAATTTGTTTATAATTAAGAGAATATTTGTAGACTATCTGTGTTTTAAAAAAATATTATTTTATTATTATTATTATTATTTATTAGTATTAATATTTTTTAATTATTTTGCAAGGCCATGTTCAACCCCACGTTCTAAACGGCGCTCACGTTCTTGGCCAACAAACCCATGAAAAGAGCAACAAACACCGAAAATAGCTCAAAGCACTTCCCATTTTTTTTCATTTAAAAGCATTCCTCGAATGGAGCAAGGAGAGGAACGTGCCTTAAAATCTGAATGAATGGATTGTGATTAATTACCTTTCCCTTCTCCTGAGTCCAACTTTTCTCATCTTTCTGTACTCTTCTTTCTCGGCTTTGTTTCATGCTTAGCTTTCTGGATGCTATGAAATAATACCGGGAGAGGCAGAGCCCACCTTAGGCCGCCAAAACTGGAAGACCTTCCGATAGAAGAATGCCTCTCTCCATTCGTCGAGGCCTCCTCGGTCTTAATTACCGCCCATCCCAACATTCCATTTCTAAGCCTTCCCACAAAACAAGGAGCTTGCCCTGGCAACATGAATTGTTTGAAGACAACCTTAGAGCTGCAGGGATTTCTGGAGTGGAAGTTGGCACCAAGATATGTTTCCAACTTGGATCCTGGGGTCACAAATGAAGATATCAAGGAACGTTTCTCTGAGATTGGAGAGCTGAAAAGATACTCGAAGTCCCTGCATCAGCTCGTGTTAACGTAACTGGAATAAAGGGGGGAAGAAGAAAGTAAAATGAGGGTTTCTCTTCTCTGATATTGCTGACGTTGTCGTTTTCCCTCGGCTTATTTTTGCTAACATTCAACAATGGCAGCGGGTTCGACTGCGAGGTCTTTCCTTCAAGTTGCAGCCACGGAAGAGGTCGTTTCGCCTCTCCGAGTTGTTCAGATCGAAGGGTTGGTTATCTTAAACATAATCATGTCCTCAAAAGATGCTGGCCAGCCACGAGTTTAGCACCAAGTCTTTGAGAGACTTCGTGGTGAAAACGCTCCAAGAAGATCTCGGCTTTTCAAGCGGTTGCCATATGCCTTAGTAGCTTTGACACTAAGATTGCATGCGAGTGATTCGCAAACAGCCCAGATCTTTTGGCGTTTTTGCGCCAACTCAGGCGATGTGGTTAGCCGAAGGGGCAGGAGAGGGAGGAGAAGATGAGGTTGAAGAAGAGAAACCCAAGGAGCCATATAAATCCCGGATTATACTTGGTGATATTATGGGGTACTTAAAAAAACTATAAAAGAGCAATTGAAGCTTCAGACAAGGAAAGGCCAACTCCAGATCTTAGGACTAGTGACAGTGTAGAGATTAGATTGGAAGTACAGGAAAACAAGCGTAGGCTGTCCGTGTACAAAGGTATAGTCATATCAAAACAAAATGTCAGTATTCACTCCATGGTTTTTACATAACTGACACCGTTTGATTTTAATTTTACTTTTCTGACACCGTTTGACCAATATTTCCAGAACTAGCACCCTTTCTGCTGAGTTGGCAAAGACGCGTCCCCGGGGGCGCGCTTTACCCGTGTTTTTCGCTGAGTTGGATGCCACGTGTGAAAGGCGCGTCCCCGGGGACGCGCCTTTGCCAACTCAGCAGACACGTATTTTGTTTTATAATAAATAGTTTATTTTTATTATTATTATAAATTAATAATATATTATGTAAAATGTTTCGATTATAATGTAAGAATTATCAAGTTTCGAGTATTTTTTATTTTGATTATCGATCTATTAATTTTATCAGTTAATTATTTAAATGTTATCAATCTAGTCATCTCATATCAATATTTAACGAAAATATTGATGCATAAGTTAATAAATTAGTATAATTACATATTTAATCTTCAAGACTTACATATTTTATAAAATTAGTCTTATTGAAAATTTAATAAATTTAATCCTCCAATCAGAACATGAAATGTGTCATCGTATACATAAATTTTTTAATAACTTTTAATTTGTTTAATTTAATATTTTTCTCTACTTAGAAGGTGGAATTATTATTATATTTTAAAAAAAATTATAACTAATAATATTAAATATTATATTAAATAAATATATTAAATATATTTATGTATTTAAAAGTTAAAAAAAATTATTTAGGTGTACATACATTGACAAATTATATAAATGCAATAACATTAAATTATTAGAAATAAAAACATTCATTTAAAAACTTTAATTACATAAGAGTTAACGGTTATATGATGATAACAGAGCTGGACATTTTTTTCTATTGTGCCCGATGTTTCTACAATGCCCACATCGTTTTTGTTCTGTTGACTTCTCCCGAATATCCATATCACAATGTATTCTAGTAGATTTTGGACGACCTGAGTCCCTCAATAGCAATGGATCTGGTACAATTGTAAGCCAAGTTTGAATCTTATTTGGGTCTCTTTCGTTTCCTATGGGCGGAAACTCAAATTCATATACCTTGAAAACTTGTGAAAGTTGGTATACGGGATCAACATAATTTTTGTAGTCCAAATGCGAATGTGAGCAAGCAGCAATGACATGAGAGCATGGATATTTGAGTGCTTGAAAGAAACCACAATCGCACCACCTCTCTTGCAGATTAACTCTGAAAGAGTTAGCTTCAATCCCTTGCAGCGGACGTGGCATTTCGGTTACACGAAACAATTCACGGGTGCGAGAAAAATTTGTAACTAACATCCCATTTGATGTAGCCACTTTTTTCTGTAAATCGGCTACTAGTCTTGGGTGGTAAATATGTCCGTTTTGCATCCAAGTAAGAGCTTGTCCACCGAGTTTTGCAAAGAGTTGACCCAAACGAAAATAAGTCGTTTTGACCAACGCCGTGACTGGTAAATGACGCGCCCCCTTTAAGGTTGAATTTATTGCTTCAGCCAAGTTTGTTGTCATATGACCATAGTGATACCCCCCGTCATATGCATTTGTCCACATTTCTTTGCTGATGTCCATAATGTACCCGCACCCCTTCTTATTTTTGCCAAACAGCTCTTGTAGCATCGACTCAAACCTTTGAGGTAAGAGTTCGTAACCTAAGCCATTAGGAATATGTAATAGTTAATATGAAGTATAAATAAGTAATAAGAAATTGATAGAAAAATTGGGAAAAAGTAACATACCCATCCGCACGACTAACTGACGTTCATCGTTCTTCTTGTATTTTTCGTAATAGTTTGTAGCAATATGACGGACACAATAACGATGTTGAACATGTGGAGGTCTATACATTGTACCCAAAGAGTCCATTGCTGCTTTTATCCCGGCTCCTCGGTCTGAAATAATGCATAGTCGTTCCCTGGTGACAACATGTAAACGTAAATTTTTAAGGAAAAAAGCCCAAGACTCAGTGTCTTCTCCTTGAACGAGGGCAAACGCAACATGAAGAATATTGCGGTTTCCATCTTGGACCACAGCCAATAATAAAACTTGCTTGTATTTCCCATACAAGAAAGTACCATCAATTTGGACAATTGGTTTACAGTACTTGACTGCATTAATACACTGAGGGTAAGTCCAAAAGACTCGGTAAAATTGGCAGCGATCGCGAACCATTCGATCATTCACGTAATGATGTTTAGTTTCGAACTCAACAATTGTCCCGGGATTAAGTCTTTGCACAACATGAAACCAACTGGGCAGCTCGTTGTAAGAGGAATCTCATTCGCCATGAAGTTTGCAAATGGCATTATGTTTTGCCAACCACGCTTTTTTATATGAGACAGTGTACCCATATTGTGACTGTATAGCAGAAATCAACACTGCAACAGCTATATGAGAGCTTTGCTTCACAATGGGCATGATTGCTTGACAAATAATGTTGGAGTCCAAGTTGGGATGATCCTGGTTTATACCTGTTGCACAACATGTATGAGGACCGTTGTATCTGGTTAGTTCCCATAAGTTGTTCTTCCTCTTCCTCTTTGATACACGGACCATCCATTGACATCCGTTGTGACGTTGGACGCAGTAGCAGACATATTTCTCCGTGTTAGATCGATCAACTCGGGACTGAACTGAGTTACGAATATTGTAACTCTTTATTGCCATCATTGCTTCCTCCTTCGATGCGAACTCCATTCCAATATGTAAATTACCGTCATTGACTGATGATTGAAGTCCATAGTTGCCAACATCAGGAAGATCTGGAAATTCAGGCTCATACATTGCATCATAATCAGCCTCATACATATGTGCAGGAAGTTCGGCTGGTGTTGTATTTATCGGAACGTCATCCTCGTCATCATCAGAATGTACGTTAAACTGTGGTGAGTCAGGTTCAACGAATAATCCCGTTTCAGCACCATCTGCACCTGGCTCCCGAAGAGGTTCTTCTGGTGGAGATGAGGGTTCCTCCGATAATCCAATGTTGAGGTCAAATAAGTTCCCGCTTGCGTGTCCTCCCCTTGAACTTGAGGCCATTGTATCATGTGGGATGTGAATAGACTGTCGTCTCGTTGGCATTTCCATATGTAAGTCGAAAACATTGGCAGATGAATGTCTGCCCCTTGAAGTAGAAGAGATGTTGTCATATGGATTATTGGTGAAGCCACGTGGGTTGAGATCATAAGCAGTTGCAGATGAATGCCTTCCTATTGAACTTGATGGCATGGTATATGGCGTTGGATCCGCCATTAATGATGTGAAATCATTACAGATAAGTTGTGTCTGGCTATCAACTTGATCAGTTTGATATGCAATGCCAAAGTGAGAGGAATATTAGAGACCACGAGTTACACGAACCTCAATAAAAGTGGCATACATTTCAATAAGAGATTGTGAACTCCCCATATGAGCATCAACCATCATAGAAACATCATCATCGTTTGAAAGCTGAAATGATGTATACGTGAGCGGAAAAAGTTCAGTAGGAAATCTGTATTGAAGTGAAGATAGTCTTCTCTGGCCTGCTACACGAATCTTTAACGAAATTTTTGTGATTAACTCCTCAATTGTGATGTTTCTCTTCAAGGTTAAGGGGATATAATGATCTGACTCAAAAACAACCCCCTCTTCAGCTTCCTTAATTTCTCCATCATACAAAACAACAGCAGAAATGCGACTCATTTTCAGAGAATTTGAGAATTTAGAGTTTGGGAATTTGAGAATTTGAAAGATTGTGAACTGAAGTTTGTTTTGAAAGTTTATAATACGTTGCATATAATAGTGTCTATAATCGGTTCACTATTCACATGAAGGCGCGTTCCCGGGGGCGCGCCTTCCATTATTTCGTCAGAGAATATTATCATTGCCCTATTATGTCATTCGTGTCCCTCGGGGACACTAGATATATCAGTACCTATTATTTCACTATTCACATGAAGGCGCGTTCCCGGGGGCGCACCTTCCATTATTTCGTCAGAGAATATTATCATTGCCCTATTATGTCATTCGTGTCCCTCGGGGACACTAGATATATCAGTACCTATTATTTCACTATTCACATGAAGGCCCAGATGCATAGAGACATCCTCCAATGTAATTGTTGCCTCCCCACATGGAAGGTGAAAATTGTGTGTCTCGGGCCTCCACCTCTCAATCAGTGCAGAAATTAGGACAGGTTCGAGTTTGCAACCGCCTATAATTGTTGCAATATACCCGAACCCAGCAGAAGCCAAATATGGCAAAATACGTTCCGGTGTCGGTATACGTGGATTTTTAATAAAAGTTTCTAAAATACGATCAGCATCCTAAATAATATATATTATAAAAAGTAAAAATTAATATAAATTCATAATAACTTTAAAATAAAAATAAATTTAAATATTAACATTAATTATAAAAAATATTACCATATCGCTAAAATGTCTGGAGATATGATCAATATCCAATCGCAACAGCATTTCGTTTTCCATTATAACTGTAGACAAAACAATATAATTAACAAAAAAAATTAATAATTCTAAAAAATAATATATAAATATTATTTTAATAAAAAAAATAATATTTACATAAATATATTAATATAAAAAATAATAACTATTTAAAAAAATACTAACATAAAAATAAATTTCTTACCACTAATAACAAATTTAAAACTCAAATAGTTGGAGAATTTGAGTTATATAAGAGAGGAGAAGATGATTTTGGTGTGAAGAATGAGTGAGGGTTGAGGGGGTTTATATAGGGGAGGAGGAGGGGTAGTTAGGAAAAACGGATGGAGGCATTTATGACATTTAATGGAAGGCGCGTCCCCGGGGATGCGCCTTCCACACGTGTCTGTTGATATGGCAAAGGCGCGTCCCCGGGGACGCGCCTTTGCCAACTCAGCAGAAAGGGTGCTAGTTTTGGAAATATTGGTCGAACGGTGTTAGAAAAGTAAAATTAAAAACAAACGGTGTCAGTTATGTAATTTAGCCTCACTCCATTTATTCAGATTTTGTTTTTATTTTTTATTTTTTTATTATTTTTCCCTTTAATTTATTTATTATTTTTAATCTAACATTTTTTTTATTTTTTAAGGTTAATTTCAATCTATCAAAGTAAGTAGTTTGAATCGGGTTTTTTAAATTTAATTTCAATTTTTAATTTTCCCAATCAAAGACAAAATGTTTTTTTCGGTTGTCTTTGATTGGAAAAATTAAAAATTTTCTGGTAACCGACTCCATCTAGACAAATTTTCATGGACAAAATTTTTAATTTTTCCCTTGACCGTAACCGACTCCCGAACCCGACATATTTATGGTAAAACGCAGATCATGTAAGATGGTGTCCGATCTACTAAATGTTTTTAAAATGATCGGTGGCGACTCTAACCCAATTATTCAAGTCGAAACCCAATTCCGGACCCATTCAGAAAGACGGTTCCGACAATATTATAATTCAAATTGTATTTAATTAAATATTTGAAGTTAGAACAGTGTGTCCATGAACCAAGTCATAAAACCTGTCAAAGCATGGTCAACACCCTCTTTGCCTTAAGGCAAGTATACTTTCTTGTTCTTGTTTAGATTCAGAAGTCAGCATTTCATTGAACTACCCGTGTAGCTTATGACTCCAAAATATGCCTTTTAACCATTAGAATATCACTATAGATACGTGCAAAGGCGAGCAGAAAAATAAGCTAGGGAAAGTAGCCTCACATTGCGAACAAAGATTGATCGGGAATCTATTTCCTCTCGATTAGCCTGGGATGTAGCTGCAGCAGCAGGATGATCTATTGCATGAAAACAAATCCAACAACAAAAGATGACAATGCAACTAAAATTAAGCACAGAATATATTCAACTTATTTGACTCACACATAACAACAGGGTTCAAAATTCCAGCTAACAGTTCCATAAAAGATACAAGCTTTGAAAACCCACAAGGGAATTGCTTTTGATTTAAAGGCTTTTTGATAGTAAGGCAAATGATAGGATTTATACGATAGTTTAGCAATCATTTGGCCAGACATTACACATCAAGACCAAAGCCCATTTATAAGCACTCAAAAAAGGAAAACAAAGAGCGTCAGTCAAGCGCTTTTAATTGAACCTGATAACTAGGGGGAAAACGTCACAATAAGGAAAAAGCAAACTAGAACAATGAAGGAAGAAAATTGAAAGATAAACAGAGAACCTTGAACAGAACCCATCTCCTTCTCGACCTTAGCTTGTATCTCACGAAGAGCAGCGGCTTCATCCTCCATCTCTCTTAACCTTCTTTTCATGTCATCGAGGTCCTACAAATTTCTCCAAAATTAGGGTTTACTAAAAATAGGAAAAGTCCTAACAATAATAAGAAGTGAACAAGAAAAATAGTAAAATTACAGCTTCAGTGGATTCCTCAGCGGCCATGACTACATCGTCTCCTTCCATATTTTCTATTCAAACTTTTAATAAAATCGAAGGATTCGAACATTGCCTTTTACGCCTTTTTCCCTTTCTCGCAATGTCAAATCCTTTCGTTGATATTTTCCCTAACAATAATAAAATGTTAAGGAAAATAAAAGGTGATACCGGGCTGAAGGTATAAGGAGATAAAATTTTTAAAATTTGGGACGTTTGTTGAAAAACTGTCACTAAAGTACTATTATATTGCGGCGTTTGTTGAAAAAACGTCACTATAGATAGAACCCTATTGCGACATTGCTAAAGTATTTCTATGCCACGGCGTTTGTAGAAAAAACGCCACTATGGATGAACCTATTGCAGTATTTGTATATAAAAATCGCTAAAGTACTACTTTGTCGCGGCATTTTGTATAAAAACACCGCTAAAGTTACTATTTTATGGCGTTTGGAATGTAAACGCCGCTATATGTTTAAAATTTGTGGCGTTTACTCTCAAAACGTCGCTAAAAACGTCGTTGCAGTTTTGCTGTACTGAGTAGAGCCTTCATCTTAATGGTAACGAAGACACACATAATAGCTTGTGACCTTCGTTCTCCCTTGGTAGCCGAATAATCATGTTGGAGCTTTAGGATGAATCTAGACATCTCTAGGATGAATCTAGGGGATTGTCTCAGGAAAGGCGGGTTAATATACGGCTAATATACGGCATTACCGGATACATTAAAATGTATTTAATAAATTCGATTTAGCGGTACCTATTATGTTGACAACTAATAATGTTTTAGGTAGAAAATATGAAAAACTATTAAAAAAATTGGTAACCGGTAAACTTTGGTTATCGGTAAGTATCTATCCTTTTTATAAAAGTGTCCATACTTTTAACATATCAAGTAAATTTTACCGATTTTGTCATAATGAATCTGGTTTTGTCATATTTTTACCTGTTATATTGTAAAGTATCTATCCTTTTTATAAAAGTGTCCATACTTATTTCACTGTGAAAATATATTTATTATTATCTTTGGTTAATATTGTTAAATTTAAATTCTAAATAATATTTTATAAAATATCAAAACAATCAAATAATTTTTTGTGTAAATGAAATTATTAAATTAATATTGTAGGTGGAAAACATGAAACACTATTAAAAAAAATTGAAACATAAATTACATAACTTTAAAAAAAGTATATATAATTTTTATAAAAGTGTCCATACTTATTTCACTGTGGAAAACATATTTATTATTATATTTGGTTAATATTGTTAAATTTAAATTCTAAATAATATTTTATAAAATATCAAAACAATCAAATAATTTTTTGTGTAAATTAAATTATTAAATTAATATTGTAGGTGGAAAACATGAAACACTATTAAAAAAATTGAAACATAAATTACATAACTTTAAAAAAAGTATATATCATTTTTATAAAAGTGTCCATACTTATAAAAGTAGGTCTAAGTCATGAAGAAATATTAAAAAATTGTGCTACCGGTTCGTGTCGATCCAAATTAAAAATGTGTCGATCCAAAACGATATAACAGGTAAAACTATGACAAAACCGATATAGAAATGATAAAACCGGTAAAGCGCTACCGAATACATTTAAAGTGTCGGTACTTTAATATAAGGATCGACACTTCGTGAATTTAAAAGAGAATCAGTTTTAAATCCTATAAAGTGTCGATACTTTTAAAAAATGTATCGATCCAAAACGATATACCATGTAAAAATATGATAAAACCGGTAAAACGTTACCGGATATATTGAAAGTGTCGATACTTTATATAAGGATCGACACTTTGTGAATTTAAAAGAGAAGCAGTTTTAGCGCCTATAATGTGTCGATACTTTAAAAAAATATATCGATCCACAACGATATAACATGTAAAAATATGATAAAACCGGTATCGAAATGATAAAACCGGTAAAATGATACCGGATATATTGAAAGTGTCGATACTTTCGTAAGTACGTGTAATAAATTATCGACACTTTCAAAGAAATAGGTAATTATCCTTTCGAAAATATCGACACCTGACATAAAAGTATCGACACTTTTGTATTTGTATCGATTAAATATAAATAACATATCCGATGAAAATATAAGCTAAATATCCTCTGAAAATAGATAGAACGGATGAGTTTTTGAAATCGAAGCGTAATTGTTGCTGCATTTCAGAAGGCGTTTCTAAAGCGAAGTTTGTTTGTTTGTTGCTGCAGTCGAATCGAAAAGTATGTTGTCGAAACCCTAATTTTTTATTATTACAGTAATCGCGATAGAGTTTTTATGTGTTGTTTGGGGTTTTGGAGTAAAGAAGCATTTGGGACCGATTGCAGGTAGAAAGTGATATTCAAGGAAAAATATAAATGTCGATACTTTTATTAAATATTATAGGTAGAAAATGATATTATAGGTTGTATAAATGTGCTGACACATTTTGGTGTGGCCATTCAAATTCTTTTGAAGAAAACCGTTTTACCACACGAGTAGTTATCTATATTTGTATATTGAATAAAGTGTATGTAACAAAATAATTTGATTTGCGTAAACTGATATATGAAGGAAAAATGGAGTCAATGGGTTGGAAAATTGTTGGTGGAGCAGATGACTTTGAAATTGAGGCCGAGACTCGAAAGCAACCAAAGGGTGGATATATGTACTTCTAGTAAGTATCAAAATAATCCGGTAAGTTGCATTTATGCAATATGTTTTTCCAGTTGAACAGGTGTTCAGACATTGATTATTTTAACAACTTATGTGTTTATATAGAAATACAATTACATATGTCCACATACCTTTGACGCTGCTTCCCATTCGAAAGACAATGCTCTAGGTATGACACAAATTTATTCATGCTTATGCGAATTTAGTTTATTGTTAGTAAAATTGCACCTCATTAGTTTGATAATTGAAATTATTTATGTATGTCCTCAGAAAAAGGCGGAAACATACGAGAGTATTTGGAAAATTTGTTGAAGGCCTCTAATGTTCCGGACTTCGTTAGAAATAACCCTTTTTCATCGGATTAATTTTGTTTGTCGGTACATTATTTGAACATTCTTGTGTATTTATATTTTGGTGTGATTATATTGTGTGTATATTTTCATTAATTATTCCATATTTGCTTCTATGTGTAGATATACATTTGAGGATTGTTGAAATATCAATACTAATGTATTTTGCATCTGCTTGCAAATGTATCGAAACACATGACTATAACATTGTTTTTGATGATATCCACAACAAAGTTTTCACATTTTTTAATATTGTGTATGTACTTTATGTCCAGAATGGAAGAAAAATGTGTCGATACCAATTAAAAAAGTGTCGATTGAAAAAACATCGGAACCCAGAATTATAATGTAATAGATAATTTTGTAATATAACCGGTATAAATATACCGGTTTTATGAGCGAATAGGTCTACAACCTATATCGACACTTTCTAATATTGTGTCGGTACTTTATGTCCAGATTGGAAGAAAAATGTGTCGATACCATTTAAAAAAGTGTCAACATTTACACATCGGAACCCAGATTTATAATGTAATAGATAATTTTGTAATATAACCGGTATAAATATACCGGTTTTATGAGCGAATAGGTCTACAACCTATATCGACACTTTCTAATATTGTGTCGGTACTTTATGTCCAGATTGGAAGAAAAATGTGTCGATACCATTTAAAAAAGTGTCGACATTTACACATCAGAACCCAGATTTATAATGTAATAAATAATTTTGTAATATAACCGGTATAAATATACCGGTTTTATGAGCGAATAGGTCTACAACCTATATCGACACTTTCTAATATTGTGTTGGTACTTTATGTCCAGATTGGAAGAAAAATGTGTCGATACCATTTAAAAAAGTGTCGACATTTACACATCGGAACCCAGATTTATAATGTAATAGATAATTTTGTAATATAACCGGTATAAATATACCAGTTTTATGAGCGAATAGGTCTACAACCTATATCGACACTTTCTAATATTGTGTCGGTACTTTATGTCCAGATTGGAAGAAAAATGCGTCGATACCATTTAAAAAAGTGTCGACATTTACACATCGGAACCCAGATTTATAATGTAATAGATAATTTTGTAATATAACCGGTATAAATATACCGGTTTTATGAGCGAATAGGTCTTACAACCTATATCGACACGTTTTAATATTGTGTCGGTAATTTTAAGTAACGCGGTTTTTCTTCCTTCATTCAAAATATTTATATGTACATATAATATGAGTCATGTTGATACTTACGATATATGGAGATCGTTGTCATTCCATTCCGTCTTCGAAAAAATCAGTTGATGTAGGCTGTGTGCTTGTACTCAAACTGAGCTTGACTTGAGGACATGTTAGTTTGTTATGTCCCTCACCGTTGCAGTACCCACATCGCCTAATTTTCTTCTCGACCTTGTTCTTCGGCACTTCTTTTCGCTTGCGTTGTTTTCGTTGAGGGTCACGAACATTGTTTACTACAATGCTCTGGTTGACTGAATCATTCAAACCAAACGAGTTTTCTAATTCTTCTATTAGTTTTTTCATCTCATCTCTTGCGGTTTTGAAAGACTCGTCTGTCTTTGATGCAATGTAGCATAACCTACTTGACGTTGAACGTAGAGCAGCGAACCTTGCCATTTGCATCACTTCTGGAGACACATTCAAATCAACATAGCTGGGTGCAGAAGCCTTCGCATCATTAGTCCACCTACTTTGAATCAAAGTCCCGGGCAAATATGTGTAGTCCAATTGCTTCAAAATGTGAAGTTGATGGCGACACGGAAGTCCAACGGTCTCGAATTTTTTGCAGGAGCAAATTAGAGTTTTCGTACGAGAATCAAAACTAATTTCAAATTTCCTATTTTTTTCTGCGTACTTTGACAAAATATAATGTTGACATTCATCTGATAAGGACTTAATCTCTGCCTCAATCCGGTACAATGTCTCCCGTATAAGTTCATCTTGGAACACACGAAAAGATTCGCGGGTAAAAATCGCAGCGGCATGGCTTTCAAGGTCGACCAGTTTTGTGATCTGGAAGGGCTTCGTATGGGAACTTAAGTAATCCGCTTTCAACTCGTTCATACGCATTCTACTAATTCCATCTTCAATTGCACGAACAACATCTAAATATGTCTTCTTGTGTTTCAGTGCAATAGCTAGTGAAGCATTCATAGACTCGCACCTTTGTGTTGAGCGAATATTGGCAAAGAAATGACCGGTTAGATATGCTTGTGCCCATAAGTGTCGTGTATTTCCCTTCTCAATCACCCATGGATGCTTTTGGACGTTGAATTCTGAAACAACCGAACGTCATTGAATATCAAATTCCTTGGTTGTCCACCAAGAAGCCATGCATTTTGAGAATGCTGCTGTAAACTTTGGGTCACCAATGTTAGCTTGTGCATTGCGAGAAAGATGCCAAGAACATAATCTGTGCTTAGCATAAGGGATAACAGATTTGATAGCCCTCTGCATTGCCCTATCCCCATCGGTTACAACGGAAATAGGTGATTTATTCATCATGGCTTCTAAAAAATTATGTAGCACCCACTCGAAAGATTGAGACGTCTCGTCAGCGATTATGGCAGTGACAAACACAATTGTGTTATGGTGATGATTGACACCAACAATAGGCATAATTGGTCGACCATACAAATTATCTTTGTACGTTGTGTCGAACGCAATTACATCACCGAAGCATGTGTAATCCGATCTCGATGTAGAATCCGACCAAATAAGATTATACAATGCCCCCGATTCGTCTACCGAGTATGTCATAAAAAACCCGGGATCATCATGTTTCTTATAATCAAAGTAGGCAATAAGCGCATTCACATCCCCATCGACGATTTCCTTTGCTTTACCTCTTTGAAGTGCATTGTAGAGGTCTTTATGTGTAAATCCAACATTATGATAGCCCCCTGCCTGCTGCGTTAAATAGTTCATTACTTGTGACGTGCCAACACCGACCTCTTTCAATGTTGTTGCCTCATCGATATCAGCCTTACTTACAGCTCTATTAGAACGCATAAATGGTGTCATAGCAGGTGTGCACAATGCATGATTATGTTTCTGATCAGACTTACTTATAACCCACTGATCGTTTTTATTTGTTGCTGTAACTACGACTCTAGCCTTACATCCTGTTCTTGTGACTGGCGTATGAGCACATTGACGATCAACAGTATTGACTTTTGATACTCGAAACCCTTCTTTGGAACAACAAAATTCTTGTGTCTTCACATTCCCTTCCACGTCAAGCCGTGTTGTTCCCTTACGTGCACTAAACCCATGTTCCCGTGCGAATCCCTTGTAAAAGTACCAAGCTTGATCACGTGAACAGAAGAGCTGACCAACCAATCTGTCAGATTCATCAACATTATGTACTTCATGGCATTCCTCGGTTGGCTTAACATTGTCTACATCAGTATTATCCATGGAAAAAATTTTGTTGTGCAAGTTCAGTGCTCCAGGAGTTGATGGAGATGTAAGCAAAGGTTCATTTTGAACATGTTTCAGTCGTGCTGCTTTCAATAGGATGTGGCATTGGTAGTGGTAGTTAAAGGGTGGGTACAACATTAAATTCGCAGTACATATTTAGGTATGTACAATAACTACAAGTATATATTATTATTAATAGGTATGTACAATAACTACATATTTAGGTATATACATCTTTTGAGTGAGTTTTAAGATATTAATTTAGTAATTATAGGCGTCTAATGATTTATTTTTTACGTTACGGTATATATTATTATTAAATTAAAAACAATAAACATATATATTACATATTTATTATTATCTTTGGTTAATATTGTTAAATTTAAATTCTAAATATTATTTTATAAAATATCAAAACAATCAAATAATTTTTTGTGCAAATGAAATTATTAAATTAATATTGTAGGTGGAAAACATGAAACACTATTAAAAAATTAAAACATAAATTACATAACTTTAAACAAAGTATCGATCCTTTTTATAAAAAGTATGGACACTTTCAATATAATAGGTAAAAATATGATGTAATAGGTAGCGCTTATATAATGTAATAGGTATCGTTTATATAATGTAATAGGTAGTGGTTATATTGTAAAGTATCTATCCTTTTTATAAAAGTGTCTATACTTTTTTCACTGTGGAAAACATTAATTTAAGGTTATCTTTTGAGTGAGTTTTAAGATATTAATTTAGTAATTATAGGCGTCTAATGATTTATTTTTCACGTTACGATATATATTATTATTAAATTAAAAATTCTAAATATTATTTTATAAAATATCAAAACAATCAAATAATTTTTTGTGCAAATGAAATTATTAAATTAATATTGTAGGTGGAAAACATGAAACATTATTAAAAAAATTGAAACATAAATTACATAACTTTAAACAAAGTATCGATCATTTTTATAAAAAGTATGGACATTTTCAATATAAAAGGTATATGATGTAATAGGTAGTAGCGTTTATATAATGTAATAGGTAGTGTAAAGTATCTATCCTTTTTATAAAAGTGTCCATACTTTTTTCACTGTGGAAAACATTAATTTAAGGTTATCTTTTGAGTGAGTTTTAAGATATTAATTTAGTAATTATATTATTTTTTACGTTAATATATTATTATTAAATTATTATTATTATCTTTGGTTAATATTGTTAAATTTAAATTATAAATATTATTTTATCAAATATCAAAACAATCAAATAATTTTTTGTGCAAATGAAATTATTAAATTAATATTGTAGGTGGAAAACATGAAACACTATTAAAAAAAATTGAAACATAAATTACATAACTTTAAAAAAAGTATCGATCCTTTTTATAAAAAGTATGGACACTTTCAACATATTATAATGTAATAGGTAAATTTACAATGCTATCGGTATAAATATACCGGTTTACTTATAAAATAGGTAAATATAAGCGCTACCTATTACATTATATAAGCGCTACCTAGTATGTTATTGTACTTTATAATATTTCCGGTTAAATAATATAACATAATCGGTCTAAATTTTAACCGGTCACTTATTTAACCGGTCACGCCGTATATTAGCCGTTTTTTAGGCGCCGCACCGCAGAACTACCCTGAATCTAGACATCCATTTGTCCACAAAGAAGAGACCTTAGAAATTCCAAAGCTTAATTCTCTAGGATGAATAAAGGATGAATGTGGACATATTTAGAATGAATGTAGACATCCTTGCGTCCTCATTGGAGAAACTTTTGGACTCCCAAAGCTTTGATTGTTGTCGTTCATTCTCATTTAATGGCATAATGGATGAATAAAAAGCCCTTGAATGCTCTCTTGCTCTTGAGAATCCGAATAGCCTCTCATAAAAGGGTGATTATGAAGTCCTTATTTTCCCTTGAAGAATTCGAACAGTCACTAAAATTCCAAACTTTATCTTTAGCCATTGAAATTAGTGTTTCATCTTTCAAGTTCCCATTTTGACATAACACTTTTTCCATGGCTACTTGAAATTTTCCTGCCCTAGCACAAGTCATAAATCTTCTAGGAAATTCCTCCGAATTTTTATTGGTCGTGGTTATACCATATATGATGGTAGAAGTTCTTCCTTCGGATTAAAAGAGACCTTCATTGATTTGTTTTTGCTTTGCTCACTCAGGTTTAAACCACGATGAACTCTTTGAGGATTCTTGAAGGTTATCAATTTTTCTCGTAGCGGTGCTCACATATACTTTTATTTCATCTAAAATTTAAAGGTTGAAGTGACTAAAGCGTTCTAGATCAATCACATGGATAATTTAAAATATTGTTTATTAAATTATTGATAGTAATGATTTTAAATATTATTTATCCGCAACATAAACATATGACACACGTGGCAAAAGCAAATCCACACTTGAATGATTCGGATTTCTCCTTTGAATTTTATTTTTGGTATCTATTTTAATTATTACCTTCCATTTTGTCTTTGAGTTTACAATAATGTCTTTTTCATGCACGTTGGAAAAATGTTTTAACTTTATGATGGCTATTGACTTTATTTCATAGACATGAATAATAGATTTATTCCCTTATTCATTATATACAAATTTTATGATAAATATTTTAATAGTTTAATCATTGAATTTCATGTTTTATTCACATAGATCATGCACATCAAGTTTTAAGTTAATTAAAAATATTAAACTATTTAATTTATAAAAAAAATCAATCATTAAATATATATTACAAAAAAATATTAATTTAATTGAATATGATAAATAATATAGATTGATTAAAACATTTACATGCATAATAAGTATAATTATATTAATATATAAATTATTAAAATATTAATAATAAACATACTTATAAAGATGTTTAAGTAGGGTTTTTTTTCATATATATATACAACAAAGAGATAATCCAATTCGTTTGTTTCCACTAATATGATGCTTCTAAATTAGTACAAAACTAAAAGTTTTTACATTATGTAATTATGACATTGAAGTTAGGACTTTGAATTTCTCAGTATCGGTTTATTGACTGTTCATGCACCATCCACTTATCCTACGAAAACGGATTCATCGACGCTTGTATTTCTTCGAGTGTCCGTCCCCTGGTATCCGGCACCAGCTTCGCCACGAACAGAACAGTCGAGCCACATACGGTGGCGAAAATGAAGAATGTTCCTGGAAGACAGTGTAACATGGGAAAGAAAGGTCAAATTCTGTGGCTAAAATGATAACGTTGACAATATCAGATGCAATGATTTTTACCTGTTGAGCTCCATTTCATGAGGAAGTTAAATGCAAAGGAAATAATCCAAGAGCCTAACCAGCTAACCAATGTCACAAGGCTTCCAGCTGAACCTTTCATGTTTATGGGAAATATCTGAAATACTAACCCTTTTGTTTCAGTTCATATAATATTGAAGGCTGCAAATTAATCTAGATCATGGCAAACTTACCTCGGACATTATAACCCAAGGTATTCCTCCCATGCCTAATGAAAACGATCCCGTGTACACCTACATCGAGTCGAACGAATCGGCACGAAGATGATTCTGTTCATGGAAGCTACTGCCTAAAACACTGATTCACTGGATTTACCAGTACACCACCAAGTGATAAGATAGGAGTGGCTTCCTTCCATTGTTGAAGGTCCTGTATGCGGTCGAGTTTAATGTTTGAGAAAAGAATATCGAACATGAAAAGGATTTGGAAATTCGAGATCGATAAATCTCGTCGAACCTGCAAGAAAAATGACAATCCAACTAGGAAGCAACCCAAGCATGTTCCAGCTGCTGATACCTGTAGATATAAGTAGATTTCAGCAGGGACATTTCCACAATGTAATACATATAGAAGATAAATTTCTAGGCTTTTGTACCAATAAAAGCAGTCTTCGTCCGGATTTATCGAGCAAGACTACTCCCAAAGCTGTCATAGGAACCTGCAGAAGATTATTCCAGTCTTTAAGAAAAGCATATTAATCAAAATGATATGAACTCTGATGATAGTGCAGGTCATGATGAACCGACCTGAACGACAACCATTGCTATCATTCCAACGCTACTGGAAAACCCTGTCACAAAGAACTTGAAATAAAAAGATTTTCCAGTTTGAACTTCCTATATAGTTCTTCTATTGTTTCATAAACATGAAAATGTTCTTAACATACCAGCTGATATAAAAATTGAACTAGCATAAAATGCAATGCCATTGACTCCCCCGAATTGTTGCAGAACCATTAGGCCAACTCCAACCTTAACCAGTTTAGTTATACATTAATAGAACAACACATAGCAAAGATCAATTATGTGCATAGGATTGACGAATTCGTATGGTGAGGGACCGAGTGTATTCCTTTTGGAACAAGTCAAACAAGCTAGATTCTGAATGCTGTTGATGTTGTTCTGTATAATCCTGCAAAAGAAAATACAATAAAAAGTATAAACCTTTCGTTATTCCGGCACATGCCGTACTAATCCAAGGAACAGAAACCGAAACTTGCATGCATTCTGAGCTAAAACCTACTTTAATCTCATTTGCTTCATCAGAAATATCAGCATTGTTTCCCCTTAGGCGCTGCAGGGAAGCTTCACACTCTTTCCATTTACCTATCTTTGCCTGCAAAGATTTATGTTCACTAATTCAATGCATTTATAGATGCTTGGATTTACTTCGAATCATAATTTCAGAAGAAATCTAATTATTTAATAGCATGAGCCACATATTTATGAACTTTTGTATAAACTACTGCCTTGAAGTTACCTGCCATCTAGGCGACTCAGGGATGAAGAATAGACCCAAAAGCTGCATAAGACATGGTATAGTTCCTGAAATCATATCATACAGGGGAGTAACTGTTAGAGAATCCTTTGAAGTTCAAAGTAGCACAATAAAATCTGACACTTACCGATTAGAGCCAAAGTCCGCCAGGTGGCAAAAGCGCCTACGAGGTAAGTTAATGACACACCACAACAGATCAACAGCTGCAGAATTGATGGTCACTAGGTACATAAGCAAAAGAACATATTGAAATTCATCAATGGTGCTTAGTATTTACCTGATGGACTGATGTAAATCCCCCTCGAATATCCTTTGGTGTAACTTCAGCAATATATACAGGAACCTATAGTGGATAAGATTAGATTATTTTCTTCAAACATATGAATTGTTAGTCAAGTACGACCGCGATATGTTCATAGCTTACCACATAGGAAAGGAGTCCCATCCCATATCCCACCAGAAGCCGTCCAAAGTCAAGCCAAAAGGCAGCCTTTTCACATGCAGTTAATATGAATTGAAGCCATATAAGGTACTAGAATGTTGTTTTTTCTTAGAAGAATGGAAGCAAGACTGTAATCAAGTTAAGCAGGAAAGCACCTTGGAGAATATTATAGCAAGCCATCCTACAATGCAGAATATCTCTGCGAAACCCATCGTCTGCATCAAACGTCAACCAACATTGAAGAAAGTCCAAGGCATGTAAAGCTGTTTCGAGTTAGAATTATACATATGGCAAAATATGTCCTAGAAAATCTTACGCATTTTTGACCAATGTAATCTGCTATTCTCCCACTCATTACTGCACCTATCATTGCTCCAATAGTCAATATTGAACCGAAAAGAGAATACTGCAATGGTCAAACTACGAAAATTGTTGAAACTTATATATGTTATCCAGTTCCCTTCTAAAGGATATGAATACCATGTTAGGTTACATAACAAATATGCCAGCTTTTGAGCTTTTCATGATCAAAAACATGTAATGGGTACAATTTTACCTAACATGATCATGCAGCTCAGTAAAAAAGGTTGCATAAAGGCATTTGAAATAAAATTCTAAGGTAAAAATTATTGTATAAAGGAAACAGATCTATTTATACTTTACCTCAGTCACAGAGAGACCCAGATCAGCTATGATTCCAGTCTGAGCAGGTGATGAATATCCAATCTGGTAAATCAATCATATTAGTTCAACTTTTGTAAGAAGAATGAAACAGTACGATTACCATCGGCGAATCCGAATAAAACCCAACTTTTTTAAGTCTTATTGGTTTTCAACAGGTGAACAAGAACAGTCCAGGTACTGTGTAGAATTAAGGTCAAACTTAGCCATTCAACAGTCATTGTAATCAAAATTCATGGTCAAGCAGGAGAAGGGAAACCCCTTTACTTTGCAGATTATAAGTAAAACTAATCATTTCAATATTGAAAACAGATACTTACAGCAGTCCCAAAAACATAAGATCCGCAAACAGCGACAAAGGTGCTAAGAACAACCATAGTTGTTGCAGAAGTAGTTCCAATTCCACCTTGTTCTTCACCGGAACTACCATGTCCAGCTCCATCCGATGGTTTCTCTTTAACTATCAAAGAACTTGAAAGTTCACCATCTTCTATTTTCTGTCTACTCATCTCTCAAAAATTCAAGCAAGAGAAATGTAGCCAATAATTAAGCAACAGAGTAAAGGAGTTCGATTGGAAGTGGTGTAAAGAACAAAAGGACAAGAACTTAATTTTTCAGTTTGAAGAAATGATAAGAGTTATCCATTGGGCCTGAGGGTCCCCACATGAAATGTGATATTTGTTGGATTGTTTGAATATTTCATGCATATTGAGTAAATGGTTTTCATTTGTTCATATGAATTAAATGTTCAAAAAGCCAAAACCTATAATATTTTGATATTTATAAGAGTCTCTCTAAATGAAATACAATTACTTGAATGGCTGAGCTGCCTGCAAAAGAAAATTCCAAATTTAGCTGCCATTTGCCAAAGTGAACTCAAATTCCAAGTTTAGATATTTAAAAAAATTGAATGTCTCAATATCATACAAGTGTACAGTTTACAGTATACAAATGTATACAGGGTCTTTTAAGACCAATATGAGGAAATGGAAACGGTTCACCAGTATTGTTCCTCCCTGGAAATGGTCACTTGTGAAACAAGAATGAAAGTAAGCCATATGTGTGTCGTTTGTAAACATGGTGCATTCAAAGCCATGCAAGATTAAATCTTATATGTTACGGAAAACAGGTGCGTGGTCGAAGCTTGTATTTCCTCCATTGTTCTCCCTTTGTCTCCGGTACCAACTTGTCCCCGAATAGAACAGTTAAGGCTGTGGTTACTGAGAAAAAGAAAAATGGTCCTGCAATGAAGTTTTCTGATACATTTTAGTTCAGAAATGTAATGTTAATTTACTCTTATAGGGAGGGAGGGAAATGGACCATGTTTTAGTTAAACGTATCTCTTGTTTCCAGATTTTAGGGAGAGCATCGATCTCGGAATTGCCACATACCTCTGACATTATGATCCATGGTATTCCTCCCAATCCTATTGTGAAAGTTTTAGCACAGACCTGAGTTTGCAGTACTGATCAGTACAGGGATTATTTGTTTCCCTATTTTGATAGTACAAGGTTTTTGGGTTGTTACATCCTACTAAAAGGTATTAATGTATCAGTACATTGCACGTATACAGTATACAGATGTAATATATGCAGGGTCTTTTAAGACCGATATGTGGAAATGCAGAAGGGTTCACCAGCATTGTTCATCCTTGGGAATGATCACTTGTAAATATACGAATGAAAGTAAGCCATATGCGTATTGCTTATACATATTGGTGCATTCATGTCCATTCCTTATATCTTAAATGTACAGAAAACGAGCGATAGATGCTTGTATTTCCTCCAGTGTTCTCCCCTTTGTCTCCGGGACCAACATGGCCGTGAATACAACAGTTAACCCTGAGATTCCCATGAAAAAGAAAAATGTTCCTGCAATCATATTTGCTGATACATTTTAGTTCAGAAACATAATCTTAATTTACTCTGTTAGAGAAGAAACGGAGAATGACCTGCTGCGCTCCATTCCATCATAAAATTGAAACTGTAAGTAATGATCCAAGCAGTGGACCAATTAACTAGAGTCACCAGGCTTCCAGCTTGAGCTTTAACATTGATAGGAAATATCTGACAAATAGTATGGACCATGTTTTAGTCAAATGAATCTCTTGCCTACAGCTATTGGGGAAAGCTAGATATGCAAGCAACGGCGAAGATTTCGATCTCGGAATTGGCACATACCTCCGACATTATAATCCACGGTATTCCTCCCAAGCCTATCGAGTAGAATGTAGCACCAATCTGTGTTTGCAGTACTGATCAGTTCACACATATAGTTTGGCTTAATATGTACCTATAGTTGTTTCGATGCATGCAGGCACTACAAATAATCATGTACTGTGTTCATGATTACAGCATTGACAAAATAGGTAAAATATGTAAGACAGACTGAAGTACCAATGTGCCGGTAAATGCCACAGACGGAGTAAGTGCCTTCAGATCGGGGAATTCCTTATTATAAAATAGCATCAAAGTTTTCAGGAAAAAAAAAGAAGAAAGAATTGGAAAGCTTTAAACAGGAAAGGACAATCTCTTGAAAAAAAATAACTAAAATTTGCAATACCTTAAAGCAGAATGACAGTCCCTGAAGAAAACAAGCAAAACACATTCCACTTGCAGAAACCTGCATAAAATTGGATTGATTCCATATTTACTTGTTTGTTCAACAATTTTACCATCTTGAAATGAACTTTTTACGAAACGAACCAATAGGAGCGGTCGTCTACCGGATCTATCCATTAAAAATAAACCTAAAATAGATGCCGGAATCTGCAAAAAACAATGTAATTGGGATGTCTCGGAAATGCTTGGAACATAATTTTACATTAACTCCAAGTTGGAAAAGAAGCCATGAAGGTACCTGTACAATAGCTAAAACTTGAAGGCCAAGGTTACCTGATATGCCTGTTGCAAACAAAACTTTGTGTCTTCTTTGAATAATTTCTGCAGCAATAATTATATAGGAAACAACATGGAAGACGTAAATTTACTGGCTTCGTTGAATATGCTACCGGTATAATATGCAATAGCACTATTTCCTCCTAGTTGTTGCAATAACATTAGGCCAACTCCAATCTGCAGAGTTCAAGAAGCCATATGTGAAATCATCAGGAAAGTCTTTAAAAGAAATTAGCATACTAATCGAATGTTACTCGAAGCTCACAATGAGTGCATTAGCATATCTCCTTTGGAACAATTCGAGGAAACTTTCTTCCGTCTGTTGCTCAAGAGTTTCCATATAAACCTACAAGATATTGTAAGCACATAACATTTCTTGTTATCATGAGGAAAACTATGTGTTCACAGAAGTAACAAGATATCAAGCCAATACGCTACTCTGATATCAGAAGCTTCTTCAGAAATGTCTGAGTCCTTTCCCCTTAGACACTTCAAAGAAGCCTCAAACTCTTTCTCTCGACCGGATTTTGCCTGCAGAAGTCGGTCATGTTTTGCATTCACGTGTTCGTTTTAACATGTGTACTTGAAAAGCATCCAAAGATTGGGAGACTACTATGTTAGGCTTACCAGCCATCTAGGGGACTCCGGAATAAAAAACAAGCCTATAGTCTGTACTACACAGGGGATTGCACCTGAAGGAAACGGAATGGATAAAAAACTTAAGCCAACTAACACTACCTTTAGCTTAAGTTAATAAGAAAATTGTATATACCGATCATAGCCAGTGTGCGCCACGAAATGATTGTTCCAGTGAAAAATATAAGTACAAACCCACAAGTAGTCATCAACTGCACCATTAAGAAGCTTAAATCGAATTAACGATAAGCTGAAAAATCACATTTTCAATTATGGGTTTAGTATAGTTTACCTGATTTGCCGATGCAAATGATCCACGGTGACTCTTAGGTGTTATTTCAGCTATGTAAACAGGTACCTGTTTTCATATAGAAAGTTCAGCTATATATCATTGTTAAGTTACTTCAAAACTGTTTCAAGTTGATGAAATATGTATGAACTACAAACTTTAGTACATTACCACATAACAAATCACACCACCCCCGATTCCGATCAACAGCCTTCCGATGTCCAGCCACAAGGCATTCTTCCAACAGAAAGTAAACATACACTTTTTACGATCTTTCTTACTAATTGTTCCATTATCGAATTCAAAGCTAAGCGTAGCTTTACCGGAAAGGAAATAATTTAAAGTGGAAGTTAACCTTTGCGAATGCTATTGATAGCCACCCAGCAGTGCAGAAGACATCAGAGAACCACATTGTCTGTTTCTCAATAGTATATGAACACATTAACTTAGAAGAATATGTAAAGGCTTAACCAAACAAATATAACTTACCCGTTTTCGACCGATAAGATCTGCTATCTTCCCACTTAAAATTGCTCCTACCATTCCCCCAATTGTCATTATTGAACCGAAAACAGAGTACTGCAAATTGGTGTCAAAGATTACACATCTATATTACTAGGATTCTTCGTTTCCGCACCATATCTATATCTATTTCCAATACATATTCGAATATAAATACGAGATAAACTTCGAAAAAATTAACTATAGCTGAGTTTATCACTCACAATAATCCGAGTAAGATAGTTAAATAAACTCACCTACAGCTTTCTTAAGCTTTAAGAAAGTAAATTGAGTAGGAAAAAAAAGTAGAAAATATTGGCATGTACTAACTGCTGACACAGAGAGGCTCAAGTCTTCCATGATCCCATTCTGAACAGGTGATGAATAACCAATCTGGGGTCATTTTCAAAGTTAGTTCATTATATCATATACTTACATATTAATATAAATTTAAGGTTCTTTTTGTTAA
Source organism: Hibiscus syriacus (assembly GCF_006381635.1). NCBI lineage: Eukaryota > Viridiplantae > Streptophyta > Magnoliopsida > Malvales > Malvaceae > Hibiscus > Hibiscus syriacus. The sequence goes on along the minus strand of NW_024063152.1, from coordinate 129,258 downwards.
AAAAATGTTGAAGATCTTCACGTTGAGGATATGAAGAAGAAGAAGAAGAAGAAAGGGAAGAGCTTACAGAACAGCCATAGCAGAAAGAGCCACAAACGGCAATAAACGTACTGAAGACGAGAACAGATGTCAATGAGGAAGCTGCCGGCGAGGATGGTATGTTAAGGTCGCCGGTAATACTGTCACCACCGGCGCCACCATTGATGCTTGGTTTTGTTTCATTTGGCGGTCCATATCTGCCTGTTAACAGCCCTTCTTCCATGCTTTCCCTCTCCATTTTTCCTACTTCTGAAATTGTTGAAGAACCAAGTCAAACGTTGAATCTATATCTCTGCCGTTTGTTTTCCATGATACAACTTTCAACCTTTGGGTCGTTCTGCGGTGCGGCGCCTAAAAAACGGCTAATATACGGCGTGACCGGTTAAACAAGTGACCGGTTAAAATTTAGACCGGTTATGTTATATTATTTAACCGGAAATATTATAAAGTACAATAACATACTAGGTAGCGCTTATATAATGTAATAGGTAGCGCTTATATTTACCTATTTTATAAGTAAACCAGTATATTTATACCGATAGCATTGCAAATTTACCTATTACATTATATTATATTGAAAGTGTCCATACTTTTTATAAAAAGGATCGATACTTTAACAGTGTTTCATGTTTTCCACCTACAATATTGATTTAATAATTTCATTTGCACAAAAAATTATTTGATTGTTTTGATATTTTATAAAATATTATTTAGAATTTTTAATTTAATAATAATATATACCGTAACGAAAAAAATAAATCATTAGACGCCTATAATTACTAAATTAATATCTTAAAACTCACTCAAAAGATAACCTTAAATTAATGTTTTCCACAGTGAAAAAAGTATGGACACTTTTATAAAAAGGATAGACACTTTACAATATAACCATTACCTATTACATTATATAAACGATACCTATTACATTATATAAGGGCTACCTATTACATCATATGTTTACCTATTATATTGAAAGTGTCCATACTTTTTATAAAAAGGATCGATACTTTTTTTAAAACTTATGTAATTTATGTTTCAATTTTTTTAACAGTGTACTGCGAATTTAAAATGATAATATACTTGTAGTTATTGTACATACCTAAATATGTACTGCGAATTTAATGTTGTACCCACCCTTTAACTACAGAAACATGTTCAAAATGAACCTTCGTTTACATATCCATCAACTCCTGGAGCACTGAACTTGCACAACAAAATTTTTGCCATGGATAATACTGATGTAGACAATGTTAAGCCAACCGAGGAATGCCATGAAGTACATAATGTTGATGAATCTGACAGATTGGTTGGTCAGCTCTTCTGTTCACGTGATCAAGCTTGGCACTTTTACAAGGGATTCGCACGGGAACATGGGTTTAGTGCACGTAAGGGAACAACACGGCTTGACGTGGAAGGGAATGTGAAGACACAAGAATTTTGTTGTTCCAAAGAAGGGTTTCGAGTATCAAAAGTCAATACTGTTGATCGTCAACGTGCTCATACGCCAGTCACAAGAACAGGATGTAAGGCTAGAGTCGTAGTTACAGCAACAAATACAAACGATCAGTGGGTTATAAGTAAGTCTGATCAGAAACATAATCATGCATTGTGCACATCTGCTATGACACCATTTATGCGGTGATGACAGGGCCGCAATCATATCTGTTACAAAATTTGAAAACCACACATGTCAATTATGATGAATACTGCATAAATTAAGCTTTCTATTTGTGATAACATCTCATACCCATTCAATTGCTTATTCTTCTTATGCTCCACAAATTTGAAGTTTTTCAAGGGATACTTTCCTAGAGATCCACATGACTCAACCCAAATGCGTTTCTTATTATAAGAATCTAATATTTTAATCTGCATTAAAATAGAAGAAGTTATGCACCAAAAAAATTATGCATTATAATTTACATAATGTCCTTTCATACATACATACATACCAATCTCTTAGCATCCTTCACTCTCTGTTTAGCTGCTTCAGTTGTAAACATACTATCATATATTGTTACAACATGATCTACCATATCCAACACCAACAGATACCAGTGTGAATTATGGTAGTTTATTGTGATCATTATCTGCAACAAATTTCACACCCAATTTGACAAAATTCAACATTCTATATCCGAAAACATCATTTGCAATTGGTATGGTGTCTTACCTTCTCACAGTCCGTGAATTTCACATAGTTATCCAATATGACACCCCAGAAGGTAGAAATATTCTCAACACTTTCTTTATTGTTGGCTTCCAACGCCTGTTGCTGTAATTACGCAACAAACATTATTAATTTACCGTCTATAACACTACTTTTCAATATTTATTAATTTAACTCACCACTAAGAGGTATGGAAGGTAGCCAATCCTCCGGTGTGACTTTTGAGAATCGTAGCATATGGTCCAGGCGAGCAAATCGATAACCTAACAAAATTAATTACACAATCAGAACATATTCAATAAGTTTTATTTATTTTCTACTTTCTACTTACCACACCGCCAACCCATTCTGTAGGCTTCAACGTTGCAACGTCGTATACAGTAGCGAATTGATTTCCCATTGATATTACAGAATATCTGTATGAATCATTAGGATTAATATCTTGTCATGAAATATTTAAATATCACTCACAAAACAATATATTTCACTTACCCCGATTCTAACTCGCTATTCCATAAATAATCACAAATTGCAGCTTCGATGTCATCAATTCCAGTTGGAATGTCCGCTTTTTCAACCTACAATTTTGCATACAAATTTTTGTCACAACAACATAATAAAAATCAAATTAAGTATTCTTTTATTAAACTTACCTTCTGCTTCTTCTTCTGGGGTGCATGACATTCCGAATCCAAAACTGCTGCTATGACACTCTCCGGTGTATAAAGCACATTGGGCCTCTCCTTCCTCCTCATTTCTTCCATCTCTTCTTCTTCCTCCTCCCTCTTTTCTTCTTCATATTTTTTCAGTTCATCGTACTTTTTTTCTACATAGCTCTTCATATCTTTTATTTCACCCTTCAATTGAGCTCCTTCATCCGAGTATTTATCAACCACCCCCTTCACCCCCGTAAGTTCACTCCTCAAATCAACAACCTCCTTCACCACTCCCTCAAATTTCTCTCCCGTCACCATCTTAATATCACCCCTTAACACCGAAACTTCTTTCACCACTTCACCCCTCAACACCTCTACTTCTTTCACCACTCCATCTATTTTCCCTTCCACTACCCCCTTATGCCTCTCGAGTTTCTCTACGACTTGATCAAGTTTCTCTTCGACTCTTGATTGTCTTTGCATGATTTCAAATTGGATTTTTTTGATATCAGCCAATTCAGACATCAAAATGTCGAAGTTACTCTGTTTTGCTTCACCGTCGTCCCACTCACCTTCATCCCCCAATACTTCTTCCCTCAATACAACCATCCCTCCTTTCTTCTCCTCTGCCTCCACTGCCTCCTCTACATCCTTGCCAATAACCTTCAAAAAATTAAATTACAATATTAAGACATTGATTATATTCTTAATATTATTTAATTACATTTATTACCATTTCTTGCTTCTTCCCTCTATCCAACTTCAACTTCACCATCACTCTAACCACCTCTTCCTTCCCCCATGCACGGATGCGTGCCACTCCGGTTCTTTCATAAGCCGGCACTGCCTCACAGCCCGACCAAAAATCGAACAGTGCAACCTGCATTTATAATAAAATTAGAATTTTTATATAAAAACACAAAAAAGTGATTCAACTCATTTACCTCTAAGATTGCTATGCACCCTTTGAGGTATCTCTGGCTGCCCTTTTTAAAGGTGATAATTGATTCAATCAATCTCGAATGGATATATTCAGCCCAATTGAATTCACCCTTCAAGCCTTCATCGCAAATGAGCTTCATATATTCCTTGTTCGTTGACGTATCACCCGTTGGACAAAGAAATATACCGACAAGGTACAATAGAACTCGGGCCTTCAGCTCATCCCCCAAGTAAGATCCACTTTTGATATCCTCTTCAACTTCAGTATATGTCACCTTATGATTCAAACCATATTTGGAGGCAAGTGCTTTCCAGTTCTTACTCCTACAGACTTCTATAACACTTTTGCCTTTGTTTTGTACCCCCAATACGGCTGCAGCAGTCGATACCCCCAGAGGGAATGAATAATCACCATACTTAGCCATACATTGACTGACGTCAAATTGTGCCATCAAGGATCGACACAATTCCCTCCGAATAGGTCGATCCCTTACTCCGATCAACGATCCAAAACCTATTTCTCCCAGCACATTCAACTGACCCTTCTCCTTAAGGTGTTTAATTAATAAATTCACCCTTTTAATGCTGCACCTTGTCGACACTTCCTACATTTTTTAACAATATATAATGTTATAGTTCTTATATATTTTGTATCAACGTATTTACAAGTTTAATGAATACCTTATTTTCATGTGCTTTCCTCCGTTCTTTGTATTCTTTACTATCATTCCTTGACTGTGTGATGTAAGGTTCCTTTTCAGCATCACTCATTGAATTCCATTTGGACCTCACATCTTTTTTCACCTAATATTAAACATAAACGTTTCTTAATCAATACATTAACACTAAATACTAATACTACTCAATGTCAATTTCATTTTACATACCGAACCGCTCTGTGTGCCATCTCCCTTCATCCTTTTGCATTCGGCCATACTGTTAACATTTAAAATTTGTAATCAATTTAAAGTTTATCGATACTTTAATCCAATTACCATTTCAACAATAATAACAAAAAGACATTGATACTTACTAGAAGTACATATATCCACCCTTTGGTTGCTTTCGAGTCTCGGCCTCAATTTCAAAGTCATCTGCTCCACCAACAATTTTCCAACCCATTGACTCCATTTTTCCTTCATATATCAGTTTACGCAAATCAAATTATTTTGTTACATACACTTTTCAATATACAAATATAGATAACTACTCTTGTGGTAAAACGGTTTTCTTCAAAAGAATTTGAATGGCCACACCAAAATGTGTCGGCACATTTATACAACCTATAATATCATTTTCTACCTATAATATTTAATAAAAGTATCGACATTTATCGTTTTCCTTGAATATCTATTTCTACCTGCAATCGGTCCCAAATGCTTCCTTACTCCAAAACCCCAAACAACACATAAAAAACCCTATCGCGATTACTGTAATAATAAAAAATTAGGGTTTCGACAACATACTTTTCGATTCGACTGCAGCAACAAACAAACAAACTTCGCTTTAGAAACGCCTTCTGAAATGCAGCAACAATTACTCTTCGATTTCAAAAACTCGTCCGTTCTATCTATTTTCAGAGGATATTTAGCTTATATTTTCATCGGATATGTTATTTATATTTAATCGATACAAATACAAAAGTGTCGATACTTTTATGTCAGGTGTCGATACTTTCGAAAGGATAATTACCTATTTCTTTGAAAGTGTCGATAATTTATTACACGTACTTACGAAAGTATCGACACTTTCAATATATCCGGTATCATTTTACCGTTTTTATCATTTTGATACCGGTTTTATCATATTTTTACCTGTTATATCGTTGTGGATCGATATTTGTTTTTAAAGTATCGACACATTATAGGCGCTATAACTGCTTCTCTTTTAAATTCACAAAGTGTCGATCCTTATATAACGTATCGACACTTTTAATTTTACCGGTTTTATCATTTTGTTACCGGTTTGATCATAATTTTACCTGGTATATCGTTTTGGATCGATATATTTCTTAAAAGTATCGACACTTTTTAGGATTTAAAACTGCTTTTAAAGTTATGTAATTTATGTTTCAATTTATTTAATAGTGTTTTATGTTTTCCACCTACAATATTAATTTAATAATTTAATTTACACAAAATTTTATTTGATTGTTTTGATATTTTATAAAATATTATTTAGAATTTAAATTTAACAATATTAACCAAATATAATAATAAATATGTTTTCAACAGTGAAATAAGTATGGACACTTTTATAAAAATGATATATACTTTTTTGAAAGTTATGTAATTTATGTTTCAATTTTTTTAATAGTGTTTCATGTTTTCCACCTACAATATTAATTTAATAATTTCATTTACACAAAAAATTATTTGATTGTTTTGATATTTTATAAAATATTATTTAGATTTTAAATTTAACAATATTAACTAAAGATAATAATAAATATATTTTCACAGTGAAATAAGTATGGACACTTTTATAAAAAGGATAGATAATTTACAATATAACAGGTAAAAATATGACAAAACCAGATTCATTATGACAAAACCGGTAAAATTTACTTGATATGTTAAAAGTATGGACACTTTTATAAAAAGGATAGATACTTACCGATAACCAAAGTTTACCGGTTACCAAATTTTTTAATAGTTTTTCATATTTTCTACCTAAAACATTATTAGTTGTCAACATAATAGGTACCGCTAAACCGAATTTATTAAATACATTTTAATGTATCCGGTAATGCTGTATATTAGCCGTATATTAACCCGCCTTTCCTGAGACATTCCCTCAACCTTTTCTACATAAATAAAGAAATACCCACCTAATTTCTTTTAGCAATATTTTATGTTTACATTTTCAAAAGTAAACAAATGATTCCGATTATAAGATATTATTTTGTTGAGAAATTAAATTATTAAAAGTTATAAAATAATTCATCAACTCTAAAAAGTTATTTTATTGAATCTATCAACTATTAAAAGTTACAAAACAGTCACTCAACTATTCATTATTTTTCAAAGTCATCATTTTTCGTTAAAAAATTAATAATCGTCTAAGTTGGACGTTAACATGTTGATTAAGATATGATAAAATCTAATCTCATAATCTCAAACGACTATCATATCTCAGTCAACACGTTAACGTCCAACTCAGACGATCATTAACTTTTTAACCGAAAAGGATGAGTTTAGAATATAATGAATAATTGAGTGACCATTTTGTTATTTTTAATAATAAGGGGACTCAACAATATAATATCCTATAGTTGAAGGACCATTTTATAACTTTATCCTTAAATTTTTCATCAGCCTAAATTCTAACATATCCATATATTTTATTGGGTAAACCACACCCATTTAATAACAGTGATTTTAATTTGATAATCGATATTTTAATCTTATTAATCAGATTATTTAACTAATTAGACGATATCAATCAAGTTACATACTATTAACATTCGAAGAGAAACTGACATGACGGATTATCAAAAAAGTATAATTACACATTTCATTTTCATTACTTATACAATCTATCAATTTAATTTAAATTTTATTTTAATTTAATAAATTTAATCATATAATAAAATGATAACATACTTCATTAATGACATAATGTGAGTTGAACTGCAACATTATGTATATATCTTTTACTATAGCTAGCGTCAGAAAAGTTAAAAGTGACCAAGAGTGTATCCAAATTCAATAATTAAATAGTTTGAGAGTACCTAAATCACTAAAACAATTTTAATTGTTGGTTATATATATATATACATATTTAAATTGTAGTTAATGTAAGATTAAAAATAAAAAATAATTTTAAGATTTTTATATTTTTAAATTAAATTTATTATTTCTTTTTATGATTATATATTAAAAATCCATTTAACAAAATCAAAGGATTGTATCGAAGGACACGTTCTCCCCTCAAAGGATTGTTTCAAATACCTAGGGTCTATGATACATAAAGATGGAGGTGTAGATAATGACGTTACACACCGTATAAAGGTAGGATGGCTAAAGTGGAGGACTGCTACTGGAGTTTTGTGTGACAAGAAGGTACCTCTAAAACTTAAGGGAAAATTTTATAGAATGACAATAAGACCAGCGTTGCTGTATGAATCAGAATGTTGGGCAATCAAGAATGATCACGTAAGGAGGATGGAGACCACAGAAATGAGAATGCTTCGATGGACATGTGGTAAGACTCTGTGGGACATGACACCAAACATTGCAATTAGGATGTCCTTGGGGGTGGTGCATGTATCCGAAAAATTGAGAGAGGGAAGACTAATGTGGTTTGGCCATGTCCTTAGGCGACAATCATCTGATGCGGTCATGAGGGTAGAGTCGATTACAGTCGACGGTGCCAGAAGGAGAGGATTACCAAGGAGGAAGTGGGTAGACTGTTTGAGATCTGATTTGAATGATTTAGCCCTTACCGAGGACATGACCTCTGACAGGAAAGTATGGAGACTTAAGACCAGAGTAGCCGGGTAGTTTGGATCACAGCCATAGGGTGTAGCATCTCTGTCTTCTTTTTAATGTCTTTGTAGTAATTTCCATGACTTTTACTTTTTATATGGTTTCTGTCATTGGAATTTATGAAGCCTTAGAACTAAGGTAGCGGAGTAGTGTTACCTAAGTTTAGGTTTTAACCCAATTGACTTTATTCCTTCTCGTAGCTTACTACCGCTGACTACTGTATATCCTTCTCTTCATGTTCATTTTTTATTTAAATTTAGTCGGACTTACGTTTCTGTCTATATGCAGAGATTTTTACGTAGGGATTTATTTGCAGAGATTACTTCCCATTACAGATGTGCATATGAAGACTGCTTATGAAGACTGTTCAACTATGTATTTATTTATTTATACATACAGTTTATTTTATCTTTATTTTTAATTTTCTGACTGTCAGAGGTCTTTCACGGAAGTTGCACTCTACCTGGCGTTGGGGGCAGCCTACTACCCTATCCTACCTTCCCCTTATCCCATTACATATTGGAATAGAGTTTTGTTATTGTTGTCGTAAACTACACAAGTCAGATAATAAGATAAATTTATAATTTTAATTATATTATAACTTAAATTGGACATTTTAAACTTTACAATTCAATAAAAAATTACTAAATTATAAATTTAATTTTTAATAAAAAATTATAATTATTGGTTAGATTAGAAAAATATTAATTTAATCACTGAATATATGATCATTGAATTATATGAAATCTATTATAATTAGGTGATAATTGATGTAGTTTATCTTATTTTATTTGTTGCTTGTGGATTTTGGCTTTAAATAGTTTGCTTGAATATAAAAAATGTGTATATATAAGCATAGGGTTAATAAATAATTCTGATATGGACCACTCACTTTGATCTTTTAATCTTCATTTAATTTAATATTATGTTGATAAATATATTTTTGGATAAATTATTCATCAAATCATTTCCGAGATCTAATCCCACATATTGTCCAAACTACTCCAATGCTAATTATTGAGATAATAAAATATTAAAATATTTTTTTATTTTGGTTCACTTTTTCGATTTTTAGGGTTTTATCATGACTAATTTAAATTAATTTATGTCGTATACATGATTTTGATAGGTGATTGAGTCTCCCAGTGAAAATTTTCTACTTACATAAGAATTCGAATTCGAATATTACTTAAGCGATATTAAACTGCTTACTACTTGAACCAATCTTAGTTAAAACAGTTTCTTTTTGTTCAAGAATCTTGTTGACATAAAAACCCTTATTTATTTAACCATGTTTATCTTTCCAATTAATAATATATATTAAACTATAATATATATTAGTAATCATCTTCGAAAACGATAATAAGAAGAAAAAAAAATTATTTATAAAAATGTGACATTAGAAAAAATAGTAAAAAATTAAAAAAATATTATAATTGATGGGACGTGATGGAAATGATTTTAGGCTACTTTATTCAAGTTAATAGTAATAAATTATTATAATTTATTTACAGTCAATATTTTATTAGGTATTAATTTCTTTTTCTTTTGACACGCGAGATTCATGACATTTTAGAATTGAATAATATTTTTTATATGATATTTAAATTAATTAAAATTTTTCTCTTTTAGTAATATTTTTTATTATTTTAAAAAACGAAAATAATGTAAAAATAATGAAAACTACTCTAAATATTATAAATGTATTTTATAATTTTAGATTGCATCTTATTTATTAAACTACTCTATAATATTATATATATTATAATATTTTATACTATTATAAGATATATATATCTTATATGGTTAGAAAGTGAAAAATACCAACCAATATGTAGTACCATAGTAGTATAAATAATTAAAATTAAATTTGTATAGAAACTTAAATAATTCAACTCAATTCAACTCGAATTTTATAAACTCGACTTAATTTTTAAAAAATTTAACCTTAGTCATAATATACGACTCGTCATCTTGAATAATTTGAATTTTTTTACTCCTCGATCACCTCTATTAGATAGGTTTATCCAGCAAACCAATTTTTGACTAATAATAGTAAAATAAGTTCATTTTCTTGATCCTGACTTAACGATTTGAAAATGCTGGATTAGGTGAGAGATTAGTTAATTTCAATTGACTTTTTAATTAAAAAAAAACTGTAATAACATTTTAGTTTCTTTTGTTTACAAATTTTTATTAATTTCACTTACACTCTTTAGAAACTAACAAAAATTGTCATAATGAGGTGATAGAATGAAAGTACGCAACATGCGTATATTATTTATACATACTGGTGCATCCATGGCCATACCAGGAATAAATCTGATATTACATAAAATGAGTGATAGAAGCTTGTATGTCCTCCGGTGTTCTCCCTTTTGTCTCTGGAACCAACTTGGCGACGAATGCGACAGCTAAGCCCGAGATTCATAAACGAAATATGTTCCTGCAATGATGTTTGCTGATACATTTTAGTTCAGAAATGTAATGTTAATTTACTTTGTTGGAGAAGAAATGGTGGATGACCTGTTGAGCTCCAGTCCATCATAAAATTGAAACTGTAAGTAGTGATCCAAGCAGCTGACCAGTGGACTAAAGTCACCAGGCTTCCAGCTTGAGCTTTAACATTTATAGGAAATATCTGACCAAGAATATGCACCATGTTTTACTCAAATGAATCCCTTTCCTACGGCTATTATAATCCTCTGACATTATAATCCACGGTATTCCTGCCAAGCCTATCGTGTAAGCCGTAGCACCGATCTGTGTTTGCAGTATTAACCAGTTTATACATGTAGTTTGGCTCAATCCTAATCATGTATTAACCAATTTATAGTTGTGAATATGCATGCAGATTCTACAAAGAACCATGTATCGTGTACTTGAGCTGCCTAATCCTAGTCATGGTTATGGCCATTGGGAAAATAATTGAAAAGCAGAAGACAGTAAAACCGACGTACCAAAATGCCGGGAAGTGCTAGAAACGGTGTAAGTGCCTTCAGATTGGGGTGTTCCTGATTGTGGGAGAAAGAATCAAATAAGAATGACAATCTCTTGATGAAGAGAATTAAGCTTTTTTATACCTTAAAGCAGAATGAGTCCCTGGAGAAACTTGCTTCTGTGTGTTGCTCACGAGTTTCCAAATAACCGTACAAGAGAATATAAGCACACATCATGAGGAAATAAGCGTTCCAAATTTCCTGGGGAAAAACTAAAAGATATGAAGCTAAAATCTACTCTGATAATAGCTGCTTCTTCAGAAATATCCGAGTCTCCCCTAAGACGCTTCAAGGAAGCTTCAAACTCTTTCTCTCGACCATATATATTTTGTCTGCAGAAGCCATTCACATCTTGCATTTACACTGTGTCAACTCAAAAGTAAAGAATCAAGTGCATAAATTCTCTTATATCTTTCTCTAACATGTTACGGACTTAAAAAGCTTCTGAATACTATGGAGTTAGACTTACCAGCCATCTAGGGGACTCTGGAATGGAAAACAAGCCTATTAGCTGTACTACACACGGGATTGCACCTGAAGAACAGAATAGATAAAACACTATACTTAACTAAAACTATCTTTTGCTTTATCTATTAAAGAAAAAACCAAAGTGCATACTGATCATAGCTAGGGAGCGCCATGAAATGAAGGTTCCAATGTAAAACATAAGTGCAACCCCACAAGTAATCATCAACTGCACGATAAAAGAAACTCATATCTAATTAATGTTAAGTTGACAGATCACATAGTCAATTGATTTAAGTATATTTTACCATATTTGATGATGTAAAGGAACCCCGGAGACTTTTAGGTGTTATTTCAGCTATATAAACAGGTACATGTTTCATAATGTATATCAGCATAAAAACTACTTGAAGTTGAAAAATGAACAGCAAACCTTAGTGCACTATCACATAACTAATCATGGCACCCCCGATTCCGATGGACAGCCTTCCAATGTCAAGCCACAAGGCATTCTTCCAGAAAGAATTAAGCATAACCCTTTATTAGATCTTCTTAAGAATTGGCCTATATGGGGTTACAATAACTAGTTAACATAGAACTACATTGAACTGGAAGTTAACCTTTGCATATGCTATTGATAGCCACCCATCAGTGCAGAAGACCTCAGAAAACCACATTGTCTGTTTCTCACAGTCAATGAACACATTAATTTAGAGGAATAAACCAATATTCAATGGAATTTAACTTAAAACAACTGTGTAAGATGTAAAGGCTTAAAGAAGAAGAAGACGAATTCACTCGTTTTCTACCGATAAGTTCCGCTATCTTCCCACTTAGAATTGCTCCTACCACTCCTCCAATTGTCACTATTGAACGAAAAACAGAGTACAGTAAATTGGTGAGAAAGATTACAAAGGATTCATCAATTTTTCACAAATATTCATGTCCAATCGATTTGTCACTCACCTAAATCCTAGTAAGATAACTTACCTTCAGGTTTCTTGTGCTTTAAGTAAGTGGAAGCTTATCGAATGCATGAGTTTTTGTGTTTGTAAACAAATAAAAATTGAAAGCAAAAATTATAGAAGAGATTGGGGAGTACTAACTGCTGGTACAGAGAGGCCCAAATCTTGCATGATCCGATTCTCCGCTGGTGATGAGTAACCAACCTGGCTCCATTTTCATAGTTCATAAAGGTAGCAAATACAATCATCTATTGTATGTTTTCATTCAGTTTCTCCCCAAAGCTGATGGCATGTTAAGGTTGTCGGTAAGACTGCCACCGCCGGAACCATTTCTAATTGGTTTTGTTGCATTTGGGGATTTCTTCCTTCCTGTTAATAGCCCTTCTTCCATGCCTTCCCTCTTCATTTTTACAATTTTACTGCTTTTGAACTCGTTTAAACAAACAAATTAAATGTGAATCTATATGTCTGCCTTTAGCTTTTCATTTTTTTTTTCAAGTATAAAATATATAGACGTGGAGGTAACGGATTCGAATGTGAGATGAGACGAATGTTCAACTAACCTAAAGTTATGTTAAAAAAATAACCTAAAGTTAATTATTGAAATTAATAAATACAGAAAGAAAAAGGACTCAGCCAGACCCTTCCTAAAAGACATGTGTGCTACTTTTTAATGAAGCCCGTAAAAGAATTAAAGATACTGTCAAAATCTTCGTTTATAATTTTTTCTGCTACTTTCTCGAGAATCAAACGGAAAATTTATTTTCCTTCAAACGAAAATGTCATCGGGACACAAAAGTTGAATCTTGTGACGTGTCACAAGCCACACTTGTATATGGACGGACCTAAACCCAATATTCATGACACAAAAGTTAGTCCTAATTAGATTTATGTGTGGAACCACTAACTCTTGCAATCTTGTAACGTATCACATGCCACACTTGTATATGAACGGACCTGAACTCAGTATTTGATAAACTTATATTTAGTGATTATCTTATATTCTTATAGTAATTTTTTATATTTATATTTTATATATACATATATATATATATATAATTATGTCTAATAATATTATGTATTTAAATTTTAATTCACACTGAAACTTGAATATGATGTGTGATGTTAACATAAAGAGATGTGATGTTAACATGAAGAGATATACTGTTAACATGAACAGTTGTGTAATGTTAACATAAAGAGATATAATATTAACATGAAGACAAGTTCGCTTTGAAACTTTTGTGGCCCTAGGGCAAACTTAAAAATTGGACATCTAATAATAAATATTTTAAAAAATTTCTACAATTCTCGTTAAGCGTGGATAAACACCGTTAACGATGAGTACTATTAAATTAATTTATAAAATATTAAATATATAATTATAAATTAGTTAAAAATCTAAATATAATATAATTAAAATAAAATATGTATAAAATATTAGATTTATAATCTTATTTTAATTATAATTATATTAAATATTAATTTGGAAAATTTATAAACCATAATTTATTTTCATAGCTTTAAAGCTCCTGCCACCGTTACCGCCGTCACTGTTGTCATCACCGCCGTCGCTACCACCACCACTATTACCGTCGTAGCTGCCACCACCACTGTCTCCACCATTAGTATCATCTTTCACCGACGATTTAGTCTTTGTCGTTCGCCAGCAGTGAAAGATGATACCTTGCGGAGACGATGGTGATGGTGATGGTGACGGTGAGAGCTTCAAACCTATGGAAATAAATTAGGGTTTATAAATTTATCAAATTAATATTCGATCTAATTGTAATTAAAATAAAATTATAAAAACTAATTTTTTTTATAAATATTGTATTTTAATTAAATTACATTTAGATTTTTAACTAATTTATAATTATATGTTTAGTACTTTATAATTTAATGTTTTATAAATTAATTTAATGGTGCTCATTATTAGCAGTGTTAATCCTTGCTCATCGAGCGTAACAACGTCATCCTATTTAAAATCTTTTAAGAGTAGACAAAAATAAATTACTAATTTACTTGTAAATTATGTGTTTTGTTTTGCTCATAATAAATATACTAAATTTCAAATAAAACAATTCAAAAAAATTATTAAACCCTGAACTACTCACAAAATAATTTCTACGAATATTTTTAGATGTACTATTATTAATAATAGCGTCCTATCAATATGGTCAAATATATTTTTTTCGATGCATAAAATGGCTAAATCATCCAACTTTTCTTGTAACATTAACAATCTTAAATAAGTTTTCTACAATTTTAATTTAAATTTTTTCTGCAATATCGTTTATTAGTGCATCTAAAAATATATAAACTAAGTTTGCTCGATGCATCGAAAATACATTGCTAATATAGTCTAATAAATGAATTGTTTCATGAAAATAAGTTTCAAAAAAATATTTCAAAAAATATATATTTCAAAAAAATCTTAAAGGAGATTAATATAGTGTTTCTAGGGAAAACTATCTTAAGGTAGATAAATTTGGTGTTTTAAATAAAGCACTTTCAACGAATGTATTTCCAAAGAAATAATTTCAAATGAGATGAAATTTTCAAGAGAAATAATTTTTTTCTACCAGCCCCGTCCAAATCTATAAAGTGGTTCATCATCCTCGTGTAGATAGTTTTCTGATTTATACGTAACATTGTAAGATTGCCTCACTCAATATTCTGAAAGAATTTTAGTTTGTTCTAAATATTAATTTATAGAGTTGGAACTCAAAGTACCACAGAAATTGTTAGGAAAGTAAACATTGTTTTCCATCTATATTGACTCTTTTCTAGACTGGACTGGATTGACCATTTAAGTCACAGATGAAAAATGCACTTCATCATATTCATTGTCGACACCGTTTTTCGCCCGGGCGGGGAAAGATTGATTCCAACTCGGGGTTTTCTCTTTAAAAATCATTTCGAAATGTGAGGAGTCGCCACCAATCATTTAAGGTGCAATTGGAAAACTGTAAAAACTGGGTGATTTTAATAAAATATTTTATTTTAATAAAATACCGAGTTTTGGGGTCTACGAAAATCCAGAAATCAGGTTCGGGAGTCAGTTACGCGTGGGGAAGGATTAGCACCCCCACAAGCGCCCAAAAATTGGTACCTAGTTGATTACCCTATATTTAAAATCAAAAATTTTGAGTTCGATCTTTATTTAATTTAAAAATCATTAAGAATGTAAAGTTGAAAAGGGTATTCGTTTATCGAGACCGATAGCATTCGTCCCCGAGCGTAAATGCGGGAGATCAACTATTGTGCCTAATAACCGAACATTGCCTCGTTTTTTAAAACATGATGTGGTTTTGAAAAGGATGTCGACTTATTTAGGGAATTACTAGTAGTCACCTCCTGAGCGTGATCGCGGGAGATATACTATTAATTCCTTAATAAGTGAACAGTGCCTTAGATTTATAAAAAAAATGCGATCAAGCAAAATTTTATTTAATCCTAATTATACTAAAAATTAATTAAGGCTCTTTTCTAACATACGGTGTCAAATTATGAGAATTAAGGAACCTAGGGGGCTCAAATCTAAAAATGTAGGCTCTATTATTAATTCTATGTGATTTTAAATAATTATTAAATCGAATAACCGAGATGGTCCCTCGAACGTTTACGCGAGGGCCAACTCGAATTATCCCCTAAATTAAAAGAATAGTTTGAAATCTAAGCTAAAATGGAGGCTCTATTTAACCTATTTAATTATATCAATATTTAAAGTCTAATTGAAGTTCGGGAACTAAAAGTGTCAATGAACTAAAATATCGAGCTCTAAAAAGACTTAAAAATCTAAGGACCTAGATTGAATGTTTTTAAAGTTAAGGGACTAACCTAATTATTAAACTAAAATTTTTACAGAATATTAATCATTAATTAATTTTAACCGAATAATTAATTCGAGTATTCGGGCGTATGATGCGAAAACTCGACTCGAATTGCCCCCTAATTAAACTACTGTGTCATCCTAATTTCTAATTTGATTTGAATATTAATCTAATTTAAAAAACAAAATTTAGAATTAAAACTACGAAACAAAACAATTAAAAATAAATTTAAGGGAAATAATTAAAACAAAAGATAATAAAAAAATATAAAATAAAATAAACATAAAATAAAGACCTAATTGCATAAATATAAAATAATAATGACTAAAATATAAGAAAATAAAAGTTAGTAACTAAATAAGAAATAAAAAGTGACCAAAATGTAAAAATTAAAATAATAAGCTAAATCAGAAATTAACAGTGACTAAATTAAAATAAAACAACATCAACATGCATGATCAAAATAAAATAAAAAAGGGTGACCATAATATAAACACACTGAAACTGAAGATTTATGTGTGATTTACCCATTAAGATATGTGAACCAAGCAAAAAGTACATTAGGATCTGGGGACCTAACACTTAATTAGCCCAAAATCTAAAATAAAAAAAACTATCTCTCCTTTTTTTTCTACAATCTGCCCGTGAGTTCCCTGTTTCCCTCATCTCCTCTTCATTATTTCTCTCAACTCTCTCACTCTTTTTTCTATTTCCTTTTTTCACTTTGTGGAAGATAAACGATCGGTGACCATGAACCACCATGGCCACCACCGCGAACCACCCCGATCTTCTAAGGTAAGGATCTACTCACTCTCTTTCCCTTGTTTTATTTTACATGCAAAGCTAAAAAAATTGTATTCGATTCGAAACCGAAAAAAATACTCGAAATACCTTGGAATAATATGATTTTTATTTTTTTTTCTCTCCTCATCTAAATTATTTTAGTATTTTCTCGTAATAGCATAGAGTAAAAAAAATCAGTATTTGAATACGAAAAAAATTACCCTTTAATATGCTTGTTTATTTCTCTAAAATCTTTGAAAGAAAAAATCCTCTTTTTTTTATTAAATGCGTTCGGCTTTTACAACCATATTTACAATGATTTTTCAAATTGCATGAGCAGTTGGTTACACCTTAATTCTCGCAGGGAATAAGGGATGATGGGGTTGGTGTTGAAAAATGGTGTGGTGGGTATTGATGTTGAAAAATGAGATGGTGGGTGTTGATGTTTGAAAATGGTATTTACAGCATCCCCTCTTTGCTCATTGATGTGAAACGGGAATGGAGCAAAGATAATAAAGCACCATTTTTTTATCTTGGTCTCTTCTTGTCACGCTGCGAACTCTTCACTGGGGAATGTTAATTCTTCTCATTCTGTGAAATCATCGATTCTTTGCTGCAAATGATGTTATCTTTACTTCGTTCTCTTGGTTGAGTCTTCATCTTCAGTTCTTCTGATTATGAGTTCTTCTCATCCTGGTCTTTCCACTGGAAATGCTGATCTCTCTAGAGAGGTGTTGTTGATTCAACTCCATATGTGATGAATCGAGCAAAAAGTTGACGCTGATCCAACTCCTTCTGCGATGGATTTGAGCAAAAATAAAAATATCGATCCACCTCCTTCTGTGATGGAAAT
This sequence comes from Hibiscus syriacus, assembly GCF_006381635.1. NCBI lineage: Eukaryota > Viridiplantae > Streptophyta > Magnoliopsida > Malvales > Malvaceae > Hibiscus > Hibiscus syriacus. The sequence goes on along the minus strand of NW_024063152.1, from coordinate 111,060 downwards.
CGAACGATATGTCGATGTTGATCTACCTCATTCTGTGATAGAATCGAGCTAAAAGTTGACGCTTATCCAACTCCTTTTGCGATGGATTTGACCAAATATAAAAATGTCAATCCACCTCCTTTTGTGATGGAATCGAACGAGATACTGGTGATGATCTACCTCTTTCTATAATAGAATCAAGCTAAAAGTTGACGCTGATCTAACTCCTTCTGCGATAGATTTGAGCGAAATAAAAATATTGATCCACCTCCTTCTGTGATGGAATCGAATGAGATGTTGGTGCTGATCTACCTCTTTCTGTGATAGAACCGCGCAAAAAAGTTGACGTTGTTCCAACTTCTTCTGCGATGAATTTGAGCAAAAATATAAATGTCTATCCACCTCCTTCTGTAATGGAATCGAACGAGATACCGATGTTGATCTACCTCTTTCTGTGATAGAATCAAGCTATAAGTTGATGTTGATCCAACTCCTTCTGCGATGGATTTGAGAGAAAATAAAAATGTCGACGCTAATCCAACTCCTTCTGCGATGGATTTGAGCGAAAATAAAAATGTCGATCCACCTCCTTCTGTGATGGAAATTGAGCGAAATGTTGGTGCTGATCTACCTCCTTCTGCGATAGAAACGAGCAAAAAGTTGACGTTGATCCAACTCCTTCTGCAATGGATTCGATCAAAAATAAAAATGTCGATCCACCTCATTCTGTGATGGAAATCGAGTGAAATGTTGGTGTTGATCTACCTCCTTCTGTGATAGAAACGAGTAAAAAGTTGATGTTGATCCAACTCCTTCTGAAATGGATTTGAGCAAACAAATGTCAATCCACCTCCTTCTGTGATGGAATCAAACGAAATGTTGGTGCTGATCTACCTCCTTTTGTGATAGAAACGAGTAAAAAGTTGATGTTGATCTAACTCCTTCTGCGATGGATTTGAGCGAACAAATGTCAATCCACCTCCTTCTGTGATGAAATCAAACGACATGTTGGTGTTGATCTACCTCCTTCTATGATAGAATCGAGCAAATAATTGAACAATCTATTCATTATGAATTCTCTACTGGAAATGTTGATCGATTTATCTTCTCCTTGAAGATTTTCAAACCTGCAAAAGATTATCATGTGTCAATAATTTGGTGTTTAAAGTACCCGAAAGTATTGACCCAAAGGTCCTCGAATTTTGCTGAGATCCACATTTTCAAGGATTGAAAAGTGGACTAATTCTTTACTGAAATATTTTTCTTCAACATGGAATTGTGAAACAAAATCTTTTTTTTTACTTCCTGTCAAATATTAAACATTTGTGAGGGAAATAAATGATTCAAAAGAAATCTTTTTGAAGAGAAACTATCTCAAGTGAGATTTGTTTCGAGGGAAACTGTCTCTAGAGAGACAAAACTTTGTTTCAAGAGAAACTGTCTCAAGAGAGACAAAACTTGTTTCAAGAGAAAATGTCTCAAGGGAGATAAAAATTGTTTCAAGGGAAACGGTCTCAAGAGAGACAAAATTCGTTTCAAGGGAAACATTTTCAAAGTTTATGTTTCAAGAGAAACTGTCTCAAGGGAGACAAAATTTGTTTCAAAATAAACTGACTCGGGCTTTTGTTTTGTGAGAAACTGTCTCAAAAGAGACAAAACTTGTTTTGAGTAAAAATTGTCTCAAGAAATACAAAATTTGTTTCAAGGGAAACAATCTCAAAGATTGGCGTTTCAAGGGAAACTGCCTCAAGAGAGACAAGATCTTATGTTTCGAGGGAAACTATCTCAAGCGAGATAAAATATTCTGTTTCAAGGAAAATTATCTCAAGCGAGATAAAATCTTCTGTTTCGAGAGAAACTATCTCAAGCAAGATAAAATCTTCTGTTTCGAGGGAAACTATCTCAAACGAGACAAACTCTTCTGTTTCGAGGACTATCTCAACCGAGATAAAATCTTCTGTTTCAAGGGAAACTATCTCAAGCGAGATAAAATCTTCTGTTTCAAGGGAAACTATCTCAAGCGAGATACAATATTCTTTAAAAACAATCTTGAGTGAAATGAAATGTATTATTTCGAGTAAAAACTGTCTCAAGAGAGATAAATATTGTTTTTAAAAAAATAATCTTGAGTCAAATGAAATGTATTCTTTCGAGTAAAACAGTCTCAAGTGAGACAAAGTACGTTTTAAGAAAAACAATCTCCAATGAGATAAATCTTCTGTATTAAATGAGACTGTCTCAAGCGAGACAAAATTTATATTCGAAATGTTGAATCTGAAGATGATTGTTCCTTCTTGTTGAGGATGTCCTGTTGTCTTTTAATCTCATCTTCTCCTGAAATATCTGTAAAATGTAACTGGATGTAACTATCCTAATGATGGATGTTTGATGCAAAAATTCAAATTCATGTATATGTAATGCATGTTCTTCTTGATTAATAGTAGTGAAAATGTGATCAAGCAATCTTGGTTCTCTTCTTGATCTGTTCGTCTTCATTCTTCTCTCACACCAGGGTGTACCATCGCATTTCTCTGTAAACATCTGCTTTCCTGGCTCCCTAACATTCAATTTTTTGCCCCAATTTCTGGTTCTGAGGTTCTAGGTCTGAGGGACCTTTGTCAATTTCCATACTAAACTCCTCAGAGAGATTGTCATGTTTGAAAATGTTTTCTTTTCTTTTTATTCTCAAAATATGGAAAGTTCATTTAAGAAAACGTCCTTCTTGTAGGCTCACAATTGAAGCAAATCTCAGAACATGAGTTCAGTAAATATTAAAAGAATCAACAGCTCTTTTAATCTTTCAAAGTTATACCTCTTTGACAAGTGTCGAAATTGATGGGTTGGTTTCAAGTTAGCTCCCTTAATTTTCTAAGGTTTCAGTCATCGAAATGTCGTTTCTTCTTCGATCCTTGTGAACCTTAAGAGATGCCCCTCTTTTTTGGCTTGGCATTTTAATCGGATGCGGACAAAATAACGCAACTAGCATAATCAATCACTAGACTTTCTAGAACACTTTTGTTTCGATTCTCTGAAATCTTTCATTTGTTCAAGCTTCATAGACTTCCTTTAACAAAGATAGTGCAGGGATATCAGTCTAAACATAAAATTCCTGCGTGCTTGTGTGAGGTTGACTATAACAAGTGTTCCTTGATTCCCTTAGTCCATTTTCATCGAAACTCATTTTTAGATCAATTTGATTTAATTTGCCATTGTCTGGCTAGTTGAATTTAGCTTTATTGTATATACCTTATAATTGCCCTCATTGGGCTAGCTGAAGGATTCATGTCGTCACAAAGTCTTTGACATGACAATCACAGTGGAGCAAACACCGAACTGTTAGTATCCGATCAATGTCATGGTTTGAATGTAATCTATTCATAAAGCCATGGATTTTGAGTTGCCTCTATAACCAATTGCTTTAGCAGAATAGCTCAGCTCTATAGTAATAATTTATTAGTATTTCAAGCATTCAGATTTAGAATTTCTTAAGCTCATCGAGAAGAACTTGTTATAGTCTAGGTCTATTTGATAGTCAGGAAATTCCATATTTAGAGCTTAGTTCCGAAACTACTGACCTAAACTAAATTCATCCACTCCACCATTTCATTTGTGAAGATTAGGATCATCACTGAACGTCTTCAACAGAAGTGTAGTCTAGGCAGTTTTGCAATGTCATACACAAGAGATGCCCCATGTTGTCCGCTCCTATTCATACCTGAATGTCAAGCCTTTAGTCGTTTCCTCGTGAGAGGAGAAGGCTATAATGGTCCCTGCAAGAGAAGGGTATGGGGTTCAAGTGTATCATCTATGGTAAGGTCAAGGGTATTTTTTTATTAGTTTTCAATATTGTCAATTTATCAAAGATCTATAACTCTGATTCTTAAAAGAGCTTTTAATCTAGTGGATATTGTTGAAAACATTTTGATATTTCGATATAACAAATTAAGATAAATGAATTTTAAGATTTTCCAAAAAAGATTTTCTAAGTATATTCGATATAATTATTCGAATATCAAAATATTACTTCAAATCTTTCAAATTTCATTTTTAATCCTTACTCAAGTGTAAAATTAAGTTTTAATCTTAAAATAATTTCAAAACAATTTTACAAAATATTTCGAACCATTCAAAGCCAAAAATTCCAGATTGGTCAGAGGGAACCGATTCCCCCCAATGGGGTACCGATTCCCCCTGAATGGTTTGGCTCCGAGAATTCCAGTATGCTCGGAGTGAACCGATTCCCCCCCAGGGGGTATCGATTCCCCTCTGTTTAACAGTCAAAATATTTGAATTTTACACTTAAGGAACCGATTCCCCATGAGGGGTACCGATTCCCCCCACGCTCCATTGACTCCACTAATCATCCTCAACGTTCAGAATCATTTGAGGGAGTATTTAAACAAGTTCTGAAGCCTTTGATCAAAAAGAAATATAGAGAAACAAGAGAGAAAGCATCAAACACCAAGTTTGTGCAAATCAAGCCAATTTTCCTTTCAATATTCATTTTGCTTTCAAGAACACCATTTGTGCTCATTTGTAATTATTTTTTAGTGTTCTTTTCTTGTTCTAGAATTGTGCAAATATCTTACCTTGTGAGTTTTTCCTTGTAAGTTTGCAAATTTGTGTATTTCTCTTTGAAAAAGAGTGTGCTCAAGAATTTGAGGTATAATTCTTGAGGGAGTTGTAAGGTTACTCTTTGTCCTCAAAAGAAAGAACAAATTAGTGAATTTGTTGGAAAATCCTTAGTGTGGATAGCTAAGGTAGTGTATGTAGACTTTGGTTGAGAAAGTCGAACCACTCTAAATCATTGTGCAATTACTTTAATTTTCTGCAAAAGCTTCCACCAAATTTTTAAATGCCAATTCACCCCCTCTTGGCCGATTCCGTCAATCGATTAACTCAGCATTTGACATCAGAGGTTGACTCATTTGAAGGTTTAACCACCTATTGAGTAGATCCGGGAAGAGTTAAATCGATAAAGATGGCATCCACTCCCGGTTCATTCTCCATGGAAGAATCCATACCAATTGACATGCCTCCACACTTCAATGGAACAAATTATCATCGTTGGAAGAAGCTTATGATGATATTTATCCAAGCATTTGATATGGAAGCTTGGATGATGATCGAGAAAGGATATTCTTCTCCTACAAAGAAGACAAAGAAGTGGAGTGATCAAGAACGGAAGAAAGCTCAACAAAATACAAAAAGCTATGCACATGTTGTGTTGTGCAATTGATCCTAATGTATATAAAGGAGTTTTTTCTTGTTCAAATGCCAAGGAGATGTGGGATAAGCTTGAGGAGATCTATGGAGACAAGGAAGAAGAAGAACCAATAAAGGTGATGTCTCTATTAGCTCTCACAGAGCCAAAGGTATATTCTAACTCAAATAGATTAAATTCAAAATCTTTTAATGAGTTACAAGATGCTTATGATGAATTATTTTCGGAGTTTGAGACCATGAACTCCAAATACAATAAATTGATTTCTAAATTTATTGCTAAAAAAATGATCTTCTTTTGAAAGTTAAAACAGACTTGGAAAATCAAAATGAAATGTTGAGAAATGAGTTAGAGCTTTCAAAAATAAAATCTGAAAACTTTGAAAAAGAAATTTTCAAATTAAACAAACTTCTTCTAGAAATGAAAATGGATTTTGAAAATCAAAATGAAATCTTGAAGAAAGATTTAGAGCTTTCAAAAATGAAATTTGAAAGTATTGAAAAAGAAAATTTCGATTTGAAAGTTAAGCTTGAATGTTTAACAAAAGAAAAAGATATCATTTTAAATAATTCATCTAGTTCAATAATGACAATATGTTTACATTGTCATTATCATGGTCATAAGGAACATATTTGTCCTTTAAAGAAAGGAAAACGATTTAAAATTAGACAAGTATGGGTTCCAAAAGGAACAAGAGGCATTGAAACTAATGTTCAAGGATCCAAAGCAATTTGGATACCAAAATCTACTTAAAATCATTTTAAATAATTCAAGATGCTCTAGCCACACATGAAAAAGGAATGGGTAACCTCTAAACTTAAAGTTTTTTATTTGGTTGCTCATTTAGTTTATGCATGCATGAGGTTTTAAATGTTAAATAATTCTAAATGATTATGTTTTGTCTCATATATGTTGAAAAATATTGTATGATGAACATAATAATTTTTGGTAATGTTTTATAAACTCTAGTTCATCATATTAATTTTTGGTCAATTTTTTTTTAAAATGTAATTGATATCTCTTTAACAATTTATATCAAATTTTCAAGAACTTTGGTTTTGCAAAATTTTGACCTTAAATTTTTCTTAATGATTATGCATAGATTTTTTTTAAATATTATAAAGTTTTAATGCATAACATTTTCAAAAACTTTATGCATGTGCTCTTAATCTTGATTATCAACATTGCATAATGTTTTGTATGTGAATGGATTAAAGCATAATCTGATTAGATGAATTTGACAAAAGATACAATGTTTTATTTTTAAATTAAGTGTTTGCAAAATTGATTGACATTGCATCTACTTTGATTATGCTTGTTGGTCATAGAATAGGAAACATTTACATGGTGCATTTAGATTATATCAATATGACTAATTTATGCCTAGTTGCTAAGGATGAGCATGATAGTTGGTTATGGCATAGGAGACTAGGACATGCTAGTATGAGTGTTTTGCAACGGTTAATTCAAGGAGACTTAGTAAGAGGGCTGCCTAAACTGAAATTTGATAATGATAAAATATGTGATGCTTGTGCTAAAGGAAAACAAAAACGAGTTTCTTTTAAATCCATTAATGACATATCAACTAGTAGAGTATTATAATTGATCCAAATAGATCTTTTTGGGCCAACAAGGACTACTAGCTTGGGTGGAAAACAATATGCATTTGTCTTGGTAGATGACTATTCTAGATATACTTGGGTTATATTCTTAAGTACTAAAGATGAAGCATTAGAAAAATTCATCACGTTTTCAAAAGTAATCCAAAACGAAAAAGGTTACTCTATAACTAGTGTCAGGAGTGATCATGGCACTGAATTTGAAAATCTTGGATTTAATGAGTTTTGTAATTCTAATGGTATTAGCCATAATTTTTCAGCACCTAGAACCCCTCAACAAAATGGAGTTATTGAGAGGAAAAATCGAACTTTAGAAGAAATAGCTAGAACCATGTTTTGTGAAAATAATTTGCCAAAATATTTTTGGGCGGAAACCACAAATACCGCTTGTTATGTTATAAATCGAGTAATGATTAGGTCAATTTTAAAGAAAACTCCATATGAAATTTTCAAAAATAAAAAGCCTAACATTAGTTATTTTCATCCTTTTGGATGTAAATGTTTTGTTTTAAACAACGGTAAAGAAAACCTTGGCAAATTTGATGCTAAAAGTGATGAAGGAATTTTTCTGGGTTATTCCTTAAATTCTAAAGCTTATTGAGTATTTAATAAAAGAACTTTAGTTGTATAAGAGTCTATACATGTTGTTTTCGATGATAATCTCCTTCCGATGAAGGATTCTTATGTTAATGATTATGTAGGTATTGTACAAGCAAATGACGTTAGACATGACATTGGAGAATCATCATCAAAGGAAGAAACGAAATATGAGGAAACTCATGATCCTCTCGAGAATCCAACCTTTGAAGAAAGGGAAGTATCTTATCCAAGAGAGTACAACTATGTCAAGGATTGTGAGATTATAGGTGATCCATCCAAAGGGGTAACAACTAGATCTTCTCTTAGAAATATTTGTAATTATGTTGCATTTATCTCATGCATAGAGCCTAAGAATATTAAAGAAGCATTAAATGATGAACATTGGATTATGGCTATGCAAGAAGAGTTAAATCAATTTCAGAGAAGTAAAGTATGAACATTAGTTGAAAGGCCTAGTAATAAATCTACTGTAGGTACTAGATGGGTATTTAGGAATAAGCTTGATGAAAGTGGTAATATAATGAGAAACAAGGCTAGACTTGTTGCTCAAGTCTATACTCAAGAACAATGCATAGACTATGATGAAACATACGCTTCCGTAGCTAGGATGGAAGCAATTAGAATGTTATTAGCATTTGTATGTTTTCATGAATTTAAATTATATCAAATGGAAGTTAAAAGTGCATTTTTAAATGGTTTTATAAAAGAAGAAGTGTATGTGGAACAACCTCTAGGTTTTGAAGATTCAAAATTTTCGGATCATGTTCTTAAATTGACAAAAGGGAAGGTTGACACTACATTGTTTTTAAAGCATAAAGGTAAAGATTTATTAGTAGTTCAAATTTATGTTGATGATATAATATTTGGTTCTACTAATGATGTTCTTTGCCAAGAATTTTCCAAGCTAATGCAAAGTGAATTTGAGATGAGCATGATGGGGGAGCTCTCATTTTTCTTGGGACTCCAAATTAAGCAAAGAAAAGATGGCATCTTCATCAACAAAAAGTTTGGACTGGAAAATGGTAAACCTCATGACACTCCAATGAGCTCTTCTACAAAGCTTGAGTGTGGATTTTAAATTATATAGATCAATAATTGGTTCTTTGCTCTATCTAACTGCAAGTAGACCAAACATTATGTTTAGTGTTTGCTTATGTGCTAGATTTCAATCATGTCCTAAGGAATCACATTTACTAGCTGTTAAGAGAATCTTTAGATACCTTAAGGACACTCCTAGTTTAGGACTTTGGTATCCTAGAGACTCTAGCTTTAGCTTGCATGCCTTTTTGATGCGGATTATGGAGGATGCAAATTAGATAGAAAAAGCACCTCCGGTACTTGCCAATTCCTTGGAAATATACTGATTTCTTGGTTTTCAAAGAAACAAAATTGTGTTGTATTATCTACCACTGAAGCCGAATACATTTCAACTGGTAGTTGTTATGCACAAGTTTTATGGATGAAACAACAATTTTTTGATTATGAAATTGAAGTAGGTACCATTTCTATCAAGTGTGACAATACTAGTGTTATTTGTCTCACTAAAAATCCCATCCAGCAGTCTAGAACTAAGCACATTGAAATAAGACATCACTTCATTAGAGACCATGTCGCTAAGGAAGATGTAGTTCTAGAATTTGTTGATACTTTGCACCAATTAGTGGATATTTTTACAAAACCTTTAGACAAGGAAAGATTTTGGACACTTAGGAGAGAATTAGGTTTAACTGACCTATCTTCACTTAGTGTTTAAAATAATTTTATCACTTTTAAAAATAAATGAAAAATGCTTATAATAAATTTTGATTGCATTTTTTGCTAATAGTTAGGGGGAGTTTATGATTCTTTGTTAAAAATTGATTATATGTTCAAACAAATTTTAATGATAAATTTGATTGATTGAACATAGTTAATTTTTCATGATATGAGTTGTCAATACCACTAGAGAAAATTAATTTAGCATTTTGAGTGTTTAAAATCAAATTTTAGCAGTTTTAGTGCAGAGGGAATCGATACCCCCTTGAAGGGGAACCGATTCCCCCTTTGAATGGGAACCGATTCCCCCTTTGAATGGGAACCGATTCCCTCCTTTAGGGAATCGATACCCCCATGAGTTCTGGTTATTAAACGCCCAAAAAAACCTTTTCTCTTAAAACCCTCTCTTCTATCTTAAACATCGTTCATCCTCTCTTTCTCTCTAAATCTCCATTTTTGCCAAAATCATCAAATACAAGTCGGATTTATATCTTTCTTCAACTTCTAATCCTTGCAAACAACATCACATTCTCATAAAATCCAAATTTTCAAGGTAATATTTCAAAATCCTCTATTTCATTGATTTTTGAACTTAGGACTAGTTTTGATTAGTTCTAAGATGAACATTACATCGAGCATTGGTTATATGATGATTTTATAACCAATTTCGTCCATTATGTTGTTTTCATAAAAACTATGCGTATTATGATTTTCAAACATTATTTTCCAAATAGTTTTTCAAAACATTGCCCTTTAGGATTCGGTTTAGAGAGCCTTGAAATATTGAGGGCTCATTTGAGTTTTTGGTTTGATTATATTGCATACATGTGTTTAAATTTGCAGGTTACATATTCTATTTCGATTCTTAAACCTTGTCAAATCCTAAACGACCTAGGACATTTTCTAGTCGCTCAAGTCAAAACCGACCTCTTATTCCTCCACCCAATCCAAATAACCCAAATATGATCATTCTGAACTCTTGTTTTACGTACCTGGTCATAGACAAGATCTATATCATAGGTACCATACTTGTTTTGAGTTATAAAAAATCCGGGAAGAACGTATCCCTTCGATTCAAGCTATAGAAGATATGAACTACCAATATCTTCCTACTCTTAAATCCTAGAAGTTTGATAAAATATTTAAACTCAAACCTTTGGTCTATCATCAATTAGTCCGCATTTTTCTATTCCAATGTGATATGTGTCCAAAACGAGCACCGATATGAAATTATAGAAATTCGATCCTATCTTTTAGGACAATTCATTTTTATTGACTCCGGTACAATCGCTACCCATTTTGAACTAGATAACTCAGGTTTAATGAAAAAGAGACTGTGGATTTACCTTATAAGTCTAATGATAATGAGAGTACCCTAAGAACTTATCGTGATAGATTCCTTCATTATATGATCTCTTGGTGGTTTAGACCATCCGGAGGTAGGTACTCCTCCCTTAGGAACATAGATATATGGTGGATATACTGTATCCAACATAAAAAGAAGATTAATCTGCCACAGATCATCTTTAGTGAGTTTCCATAAACACTGTTCCTTCCAAGAATATAGAAACCATGGTTTATGGTTGTCTCCTTAGTAATTTGTTTATCAAACTCGGTCTTAGGGTCTCTTCTGATATTCTTATCCCTCTTTAAAACCAAATCAATCTTACTTCCTTGAAGAAAGCAAGATGGAAAAATGATAAGGAAAAGGGCCAATGGATTTATCATCCCGAACTCAAAACTTTGAATTGTGAAACATTTTGATGTTCATGGATTATTTTATTTTGGATGTTTGAATTTGATGGATAATTGGATATTTGAACTTACATGCTTATATATTTGGTTTGGTTTTAACTTTCATTTTGAGCTTAATGTTTATTTTTGCATAATTTACATATTAGTTGCATTATGACCAATTTTTGTCATTTCACATTATTTATGAATATTGAATTAAGGAACTAATGGCTAACGTTTCTCTTGATTGTGATCTTAGCAGCTTAAGCTATATATATTTATTATCAATTGGCTAAATGATTTCAAAACCTTGTTTTAAAAGTCTTTTTGATTTAACAAAAGAGGGAGAAATATTAAAGTGTTTTAAAGGGGAGAAGTGTTAGAGTAAGGGGGAGTAATTTCAAAACTTAATTTCAAAATCTTAAAATTACTAAAATGTTTTGTTATATCAAAAAGGGGGAGATTGTTGAAAACATTTTGATATTTCGATATAACAAATTAAGATAAATGAATTTTAAGATTTTCTAAAAAAGATTTTCTAAGTATATTCGATATAATTATTCGAATATCAAAATATTACTTCAAATCTTTCAAATGTCATTTTTAATCCTTACTCAAGTGTAAAATTAAGTTTTAATCTTAAAATAATTTCAAAAAAAAATTACAAAATATTTCGAACTATTTCAAAGCCAAAAATTCTAGATTGCTCAGAGGGAACCGATTTCCCCCAAGGGGGTACCGATTCCCCCCTGAATGGTTTGGCTCCGAGAATTCCAGTATACTCGGAGGGAACCGATTCCCCCCAGGGGGTATCGATTCCCCCCTGTTTAACGGTCGAAATATTTGAATTTTACACTTAGGGGACTGATTCCCCATGAGGGGGACCGATTCCCCCCACGCTCCAAGCTGTTGTATTAATGGTTTTCACACTTAAACGGCTCCATTGACTCCACTAATCATCCCCAATGTTCAGAATCATTTGAGAAAGTATTTAAACAAGTTCTGAAGCCTTTGATCAACAAGAAATATAGAGAAACAAGAGAGAAAGTATCAAACACCAAGTTTGTGCAAATCAAGCCAATTTTCCTTTCAATATTCATTTTGCTTTCAAGAACACCTTTTGTGCTCATTTTTAATTATTTTTTAGTTTTCTTTTCTTGTTCTAGAATTGTGCAAACATCTTACCTTGTGAGGTTTTCCTTGTAAGTTTGCAAATTTGTGTATTTCTCTTTGAAAAAGAGTGTGCTCAAGAATTTGGGGTATAATTCTTGAGGGAGTTGTAAGGTTACTCTTTGTCCTCAAAAGAAAGAACAAATTAGTGAATTTGTTGGAAAATCCTTAGTGTGGATAGCTAAGGTAGTGGATGTAGACTTTGGTTGAGAAAGTCAAACCACTCTAAATCGCAGTGCAATTACTTTATATTTTCTGCAAAAGCTTCCACCAAATTTTTAAATGCCAATTCACCCCCCTCTTGGTCGATTCCGTCAATCGATTAACTCAACAGATATTTAAAGAATTTCGAGTCTGAAAATTATTCTTTGCTCATAACCTCAGAAGGTAGCATTTTACTTAAAATGTTCGATTTTCAAGTGACTTACAAACTTTTTAACGAAAAGAGAAAGAAAATAAATTAAAACAAAACAATATGCAAGTGCATCAAAAGTTCGTAATGGTTGCAATGATTTTTTCTCAGTTTGCATCAGAATGCCCTATCATCTTTAGAACGTCCATGCCCCTAAGTCGATTAAGTGTTGAACCTTGCGCTTCAATACCCCACAATTCTCAGTAGTATGCCCCGAGCTTCCCATGTTGTAGCTACATACTGCATTAGTATCATGCCCCTCAGGAAATGAAGGCTTTATCAGTTTAGACCTAACTGGAGTCACAAGATTTTTCTCAACTAGTACTAGGACCAACTCTTAATATGCACCAGAATTTCACTAATAGGGGTCTTATCTCAGGTCATTTTATAAGGTTTGGCCCCACGATTAGCTGAATAAGAACTCACCGTATTGACATCGACTCCTCTCTTAACATTGGTGCTATCAGAGCCTCATATCTTGCCATTCCTAATGGCGTTCTCGATTAATTCCCCAGAAATAACTAGGTCGGCAAAGTTCTCTGTAGCTTTTCCTACCAGATGCCCTAGATATGGAGCCTTCAAGGTATTCACAAAGATAATTGTAGCCTCTTTCTTCAGCAATGGGGGTTGTACTTGTGATGCCACATCACGCCATCTTTGGGTGTACTACCTGAAGGTTTTGCTGTGTCGCTTTTCCATGTTTTACAACGTCCACTTGTCAGGTACCATATCAGTGACGTGACGATATTGCTCCAAAAATGCTCGTGCTAAGTCCCTCCATGATTTAATCTGGGATCGGGTCAACTGATTGTACCATTTGACCGCCGATCCAGTCAGACTATCCTGGAAGCAATGTATTAGAAGCTTCTCATTTTCAGTATAACCTACCATTCTCCTGCTGAACATGGTGAGGTGGGCCGATGGGCAAGTGGTCCCGTTGTATTTTTCAAAGTCTAGTGCTTTGAATTTCGGGGGTAATATGAGGTCAGGAAAGATCCCTTGCGTCACTCCCATAGAATTCATTGATCATCTCCTTGGATTTTACCATCTCTTCTATATTTTTCACTCTTTGGACAATCTTTTCCCTTTCAGCTAACTCATTTAGGTTAGGGACCTCCATATTAGTACAACGTTCACCTGGCTTCAGCCCAGACGCCGTAGGAAAATCAATGGGGAATGAAGCTCCGACCTGATATTGTGGGTTCTCGACTGTGAAGCAGACTGGTGATCTGATTTCTTGACGCGCAGAGGTGTGCTCTGGAATGTGAACATGTGTGAAACCCGGAGGATGTATGTGGTCTTCCATAGTGGTCTTTCCAGCAATCAAATGTCCTCTAAACATTTCTTCCATCTTGTTCAGTAGATCGAGATGAGAGTTTGTGATACTAGCTTCCATTTGTGTCAACTTGTTTCTCATTTCTTCTTGCATCTCTTTCTGTTCTCTCTTAATTTTGGCTAACTTAACCTCTTTTTATTCAAGCATTTTCTTTCGCATGTAGATGATAAGCGTTCTCATTACTAGTGTAAACCCAGATCACTACAATCGGAAACCTTATCTTATTATTATTATTTTAATGAATGAACGGTTTAATGCATGATTCGACAATGTATTGATGAATGCAAATGTCATGCAAAATGAATGTATGCAAAAGACGTTGATCCCAAAATAACTGTTCTTAGAACAATTCTTAAAAACCCGACAATGTCTCGATACACTGGGGAAGTGAAAATCTGGTCCATCTGTAAGTTGCCTAGCTCCTACAAGCATCTGGTACTGCATCGTCTTCAATGCTTCTACCTCACCTCTTTCTTTCAGAAGTCTTTTTGAGATGGTTCGTGATATTCAACTATTGGCTTCAGCGACGAATATTCTTGAATTCAACTTGTTACCTCAGCAGGTATACGTCTGGCTCGTCTCCTTGGTAGGTAGACTCCCTCTAGCTACTCGATCTAATGTGGAGCATCTTCGAAATCCTATCAATCCCAGAGAAAGACATTAATGTGGTATTGTTTTTCAAGAACCTTATACATGACCAGTCATTTAGGGATCAATACCTTCGAATGATATGTCATGTTCATGCAAAAATACAATAAGAGCAGAAAAAAGGAAACCAATGTTAGTAGAAACAAAGACAACAAGAATCAAGTTAGTTGAAAAGATTAGTCCATAAATGTAGTCTTACCAAAAATAAATAAATATGACTCAAAGTTGAGACTGAAAAAAAAGACATACAAAGAAAATTAATAATCCTAACCGCATGTGTTCTAGTTCTCCTATGTATCCACATGGCTCTAGCGGGATATGCTTACTAAATTCTCTATATGAGGTTGGGTTCTAGCAAAGGTTCCCAAGCCATCTTTACAACTTGCTAAGGTTGCCCCCCGATTCTGGCCCGTTACAGACTTGCGAATTAGGTTCAGCTCAGGGGATCACATCACTAAAAGCGTACCTCGGATCCGATATCCGGATAGGCAACTTAGGGTGCTTTCCAGAGATACTTTATCAGACCCACAAAAGGAAGCCCAATGCTCCTCGTGAGGTGTGACGTTTCTCCCTACTTAGGTAAACCAGATTTGAGCTCAGGTTTAGAGATATGATATGCAACAATCCTAAATATTCACAAAAATGTAAGCATTAACCAGAGTGAAATCTGTTTTTTTTTCTTTTTTGAAATAACATAATGAACAGTAAATTAAATAAGATCAAACTCGTAATTTCCAAAATAGTAAATACACGGTAACCAACTCGTGGCTCGACTCTCAATTTATTTTAAAAACAAAAGTCCCCAATGGAGTCGCCAAGCTGTCGACACAATTTTTCGCCCGGGCGGGGAAAGACTGATACCAACTAGGGGTTTTCTCTTTGAAAATCATTTTGAAATGTGAGGAGTCGCCACCAATTATTTAAGTTGCGATTGGAACATTGTAAAAATTGGGTGATTTTAATAAAATATCGAGTTTTGGGGTCTACAAAAATCCAGAAATCAGGTTCGGGAGTCAATTACGCGTGGGGAAGGATTAGCAACCCCATAAGCGCCAAAAAATTGGTACCTAGTTGATTACCCTATATTTAAAATCAAAAATTTTGAGTTCTATCTTTATTTAATTTAAAAATCATTAAGAATGTAAAGTTGAAAAGGGTATTCGTTTATCAAGACCGATAGCATTCGCCCCCGAGCGTAAATGCGGGAGATCAGCTATTGTGCCTAATAACTGAACATTGCCTCGTTTTTTAAAACATGATGTGGTTTTGAAAATGATGTCGACTTATTTAGGGAATTACTAGTAGTCACCCCCTGAGCGTGATCGCGGGAGATATACTATTAATTCCTTAATAAGTGTACAATGCCTTAGATTTATAAAAATAATGTGATCAAGCAAAATTTTATTTAATCCTAATTATACTAAAAATTAATTAAGGCTCTTTTCTAACCTACGGTGTCAAATTATGAGAATTAAGGAACCTAGGGAGCTCAAATCTAAAAATGTAGGCTCTATTATTAATCTTATGTGATTTTAAATAATTATTAAATTGAATAACCGAGATGGTCCCTCGAGTGTTTACGCGAGGGCCAACTCGAATTATCCCCTAAATTAAAAAAATAGTTTGAAATCTAAGCTAAAATGGAGGCTCTATTTAACCTATTTAATTATATCAATATTTAAAGTCTAATTGAAGTTCGAGAACTAAAAGTGTCAAGAAACTAAAATACCGAGCTCTAAAAAGACTTAAAAATCTAAGGACCTAGATTGAATGTTTTTAAAGTTAAGGGACTAACCTAATTATTAAACTAAATTTTTTACAGAATATTAATCATTAATTAATTTTAACCGAATAATTAATTCGAGTATTCGGGCGTATGATACGAAAACTCGACTCGAATTGCCCCCTAATTAAACTACAGTGTCATCCTAATTTCTAATTTGATTTGAATATTAATCTAATTTAAAAAACAAAATTTAGAATTAAAACTATGAAACAAAACAATTAAAAATAAATTTAAGGGAAATAATTAAAACAAAAGATAATAAAAACAAAAATATAAAATAAACATAAAATAAAGACCTAATTGCATAAATATAAAATAATAATGACTAAAATACAAGAAAATAAAAGTTAGTAACTAAATAAGAAATAAAAAGTGACCAAAATGTAAAAATAAAATAATATAAGCTAAATAAGAAATTAACAGTGACTAAATTAAAATAAAACAACATCAACATGCATGATCAGAATAAAATAAAAGAGGGTGACGATAATATAAACACACTGAAATGGAAGATTTATGTGTGATTTACCTATTAAGATATGTGAACCAAGCAAAAAGTATATTAGGATCTGGGGACCTAATACTTAATTAGCCTAAAATCTAAAATAAACAAATTATCTCTCCTTTTTCTCTACAATCTGCCCGTGAATTCTCTGTTTCCCTCATCTCCTCTTCATTATTTCTCTAAACTCTCTCACTCCTTTTTCTATTTCCTTTTTGCACTTTGTGGAAGATAAACGATCGGTGACCATGAACCACTATGACAACCACCGCGAACCACCCCGATCTTCTAAGGTAAGGATCTACTCACTCTCTTTCCCTTGTTTTATTTTACATGCAAAGCTAAAAAAAATTGGATTCGATTCGAAACCGAAAAAAATACTCGAAATACCTTAGAATAATATGATTTTTATTGCTTTTTTTTTCTCTCCTCATCTAAATTATTTTAGTATTTTCTCGTAATAGCATAGAATAAAAAAATCAGTATTTAAATACGAAAAAATTATCCTTTAATCTGTTTGTTTATTTCTCTAAAATCTTTGAGAGAAAAAATCCTCCTTTTTTGATTACATGCTTTCGGCTTTTATAGCCAGATTTACAATGATTTTTCAAATTGCATAAGCAGTTGGTTACGCTTTAATTCTCGCAGGGAACAAGGGATGATGGGGTTTGTGTTGAAAAATGGTGTGGTGGGTATTGATGTTGAAAAATGAGATGGTGGGTGTTGATGTTTGAAAATGGTGTTTACATTCATCACACCAGTAGACTACATTAACACTTAGATGCATGTTCAGACATAGGTATGAGAAAACGAATTTGAATAAATCCTCTAAACACAAAAAATTGGAACATATCAGTGTTAGATGTATACTCGTATCCAACAGTACTCGCACTCAACTCCAAACATTATAGCTAGAAAGTGAAATGACTTCAGATCCAAGGAATATGGCTGTAAAATGAGCAGAAGCAACGTACTCGAGCAGAGATCAATTGAAAAGTCATTTACTAATATTTTTCAGAAGCAAATATCTCCACTTTTTGTCAAATCTACATGCCTACTTTTTCTTCAATGGTGCCCTTTCTGTAGTATGTATCCTTGGGCTGAAACTCTTCAACATGAACAACCTATAAAGGATTTAATTAGTCTAGGAAAATACAGATTTAAAGGCTCTTTCTATAACAATGGATTGAGTGGTTGTCACTGCATGTAATTTGTTAGCATTATCCATTGTTCTCGCAATTTGAAGGATTATGTCAAGCTTTTTTTATTATTAAAAAAATAGAACTACAGAATATTTAGTTATTTGCAAAATGAATCTCACGCAGTTGGTTGGCTTCTTCCATATCGTTCTCCAGTTTCCCAAACCTATAATGGACAGTTCCTCTAAGCAAGGGAATAATGCCTACGAAATTCACTTAATTGTGTCAATAGCTTCATGAATCAGAGTAATGATATAAAGGAAACAACACTACATCATGAACAAGTTAATCAAATATTTATGGGGGAAAAAAAGAAAATATATAATGAAAGAGAGAAAGAAATGATGCAGAGAAAAGAAACTAATGAAGTATTACCTTTTCATCGAAGAGAGTTGGAGAGGCAATCTCTGAGTTGTTTCCTTCTGCAGCAGAGATGAATGTTTTCAGTGTAGGACAAGTTTCGATACTAAGACTTGTCAACAAGGGGAATTCAAAGTAATTTCCATGGCAGAATCTCGTCAGTTTAGGAAGGTCTTTGAGAAATAGGAATTGTAGAATACGGAACATTTTCTGATTCATCATTTCTTCTTTCGTTAATCCTTTCGCAGAGATCACATTTTCCAGATTCTCACAATTTTCAACCTTTAGCATCTTGAGTTGAACAAAACTTTTCACCATAGAGGACGAAAACATGAAGTTCAAATTATGACAGCCCTCGATAGTCAAGCGTGTTAGATTTTGGGCATAAGAATGTGTGGACAAAAGCTTGTGTTTCCAAACTCGCTGATTGTTGATTAAAGATTGCTCCAAATCCTCCAAGCTCGGAAAAACCTGCATACAGTATATAGAGTCTTGAATGCAAGAACAAACATTTCAATTTTTAATGAATGTACATCAATGATGATTGAAGCTAACTATTCATTACTGTTAACTACTCCAAGAATGTGAATCTATAAAGGCTAAAAGGACCAAAAGTTACTTGTATGGAAAGGGATTGATGGACTTTTAAAACGATATAAAAAATGTCATTTTGAACTGATTCATACCTTTTCTATGAACAACTGTTGAAGGATAACATTAAGGTCGCCTTCCCAGTGCCCTGCATATTTGCCTTTAGTTGATTGTAGTCCATGCAGCATCGGTGTGCTTAACTTCCCCTTTGTGAAAAATTCCATCTTTGGACACCATCTGATGATTACTTCTTCCAAGGAAGGAAATACTAAGGTATACTTCCCTGAGCAGAAACTTGATAGGATCGGAAGTCTAACAAGTTTTTAAGACTTGAGTTGGGAGAAAACGATGCCATTCATGACTTCATCAGTTGTTGAAGCTATGATTTCTTTTAACATTTGGCAATATATAACACGCATTCTTGTGAGTTGGGGAAAATATAGGTTTGGAAGTGCTCCATGCCATATCTCCTTCATATTGCTGTTCCGAATCACATGTAATTCTTCTAAATTGGGGAATGCTTCCTGAGAAATTTGGAAAAATGTATGTTCAACGAAAAAATTGTCTAAACTGATGCCATATCCCCTATTTTACCTCAATTTTATAGGTTCATCAATTGGGTCCAATCGCAAACTTCATCGAGACTGAATTTATGTCACAAATTCTAACAGACACATATGTATTTAGTTAGTTTTGTGAATTGTTACCTCAGTGACCCAAAACAGGGGTTGTTGAACAGAGATTAGAGGTTGGCTCTCTCCTTCTGTTTCTCCAAAGTTGATATACTCCCTAGCCAAATTCTCTACCTTGCTGCAATCACACACCTCCAATTTTTTCAAGGATGGCCATTCCGTAGTATGCACCTTGGAGTAGAAACCCTTCAATTTGGGTAGCACTCGAAGAGTCAACCCTCTCATTTTAGGAAACACAAACTTGGGGATTGATTTGAGTTCGATCATTTGGGCGGATGTCACTGCGTGTGACTCACTGGAATTGAATCCGTCATCATCATCAGGTCCAATTATTTCTTCTACCGACTTACATTCCATTATTGCAAGAGTTTCTAGCTTTTCAAGTCTTTTCACCATACTAAAAGGTAAAATATTTGAAAGTCTTTCACAGTCTTTCACCCAGAGGAAGGTCAATTGATTAAATGAATTCATAGTGGGTTTATCATGCCATATCTTTCTGCATTTCCCAATGCCTCCAATGGTCAACCTGTTCAAGTTAGGGAACACAACCTGCAGATTTTATTCAAGTTATTAATACGAAAAAGAAGTTGGAATGCTACTTGAACAAGAGAAAACCATACAACAAGAAAGGAAAAATGATATGAAAAGTAAAATCACCTTTTGGTTGAAGAGGGTTGGGGAATCAGTCTCTGAGTTTTCTCCATGGCAGAATGTCCCTAATTTTGGAAGCCTACTGAGCTCCAGAATTCCCAATTTACTGAACAAGTAAGTCTGGGTCATCCCTTCTTCTTCTGCAGCTTCATCTGTAAGGATTACTTCTTCCATGTTCTCACAATTGACAAGGTCAAGTTTAAAGAGTCGCACAAAATTTTTGATTAAAAAGGATGGAAATATATATTCCAAATTGTGGCAACCCTTCACAGTTAGAAATGTCAACTTATGAACACTAGAGGATATAGCACTGTGTGGTTCATCTGGCCATAAATTTTGGATGTTAGTGGACGATAGCTCCAACGAATCCAAATTGGCACACAAAACCTGCAACCATTCAAGTTCAACAGCGGTAAACAAAACAATATATACTATAAAGGAACTAATTTTTAATTAATTGCTGGCATACTTATATCTTAAAGCCCATACCCTGGGATAATTTTCTTTCTATTTAAGCAAAAAAATTCTAGAAATTAAAATAGTGATTTGACAACACAATTTTCAAAATGCTAATTCCAAACTTATCCCAAATCAATTTAAGAGATTAAAACACTGAACAGAAAAGAAGAGAAGAGAAGAGAGTGACCTTATCATTGAAAAAGGGTGTGTTTTCGCCATCTCTTGTACATGCCATTGCATACATCTTTGGACAATCATCTACTTTAATCGTAAGCAATGATGGACATTCCAGAGTTATATTTCCCATGCAAAAACTCTTCAAATCTGAACATGACTCCAGTGTTATGTTTTTAAGCTTTGGTAAGCAGGCTGTATCCATTGCAGTTTCCTCTGCTTCTTTCTGGATAATGTACTCCATCATGGGACATTTTTTCACTGTTATATGTTCCAATTGCAAAAGTTCCAAGGCCATGGAAACGCTAAATATGTATTTCAAGCTATTACACTCCTCAACTTCTAAATCTTGTAGGTTCTTGAAATCTACACTTTTCTCTTTCCATATTTCCATTGACTTGGAAAATTCGGAAAGGATCAAATACCTGATGCCTTGGTACCCAACCTTCATTAAGTAATCAAACAGAGAAACAAGGGTTAAAGTTCATGAAGGATTCAAGGTTACAACTAAACAACACGAAAGGAAGAAAGAGATTCAGGAATAAAATAGAATACCAAAAGCTAAATTAAAGGAATGCAAAATAGTGAATACCTTTTTTGAATGCAATTGTTGGACTGTGCTGTCAAGGTCACCACTCCAATGTTCTTTACCTTCTCCATATTCTACACTTTGCAACAACGGCGCATTTAAAACTCCCTTACAAAATATCTCCAACTCAGGACAGCCACTCACTATCACTTCCTCTAAACATGGGAATCCAAATGTGTGGTTGCCTGAACAAAAGATCTTAAGTCGTGGTAGATTCACAAGTTTCAAACTTCTCAACCTGCTGAATATAATGTCGCACGTTGCATCATCTTCCTCATTTGCAACTATTTCCTCCACTGAAGTGCATTCTGCTATGATCAATTGTTTGAGTTGAGACAGACCCTGCACTGCTAGACATGTATCTAAGTATTTCATTCCTTGGCATCTCCACACGTTCAAGGTGGTGAGATTTTGAAACGATACTGAGGATGATCCTAAGCTCATCAGATTCGTACAATGGTGAACTTCAAGAGTTTCAAGGTTGGGTAGAATGCGGTCCACTTGTACGTCTTGCTTCCATAAGTAATGTTTCAGATTATCAAGCTTCATCAACTCTATTTTTCTAATTGTTGACAGTGTCCTATCATACGTCCCCTTATTACCAGTATCTCCTTCAGTACAGAATAACTCTTTGATTTCACAATAAGAGATACAAAGCTCTTCTAGATTGTAGAAGCTTTCAAGGAAAGAAATTTGGAAATCATTAACAAATTTAGCCCTGTTGCCTACCACCCTAAAAGCTTTTATTTGATGGAAAAGGTTGTTTGGCAATTGACCATCACTTATCATTGCAATGTATTCACTATCTAATCCCAAACGTTGTAGTTTAGGGATGACCTGAAAACCAATCAAAAAACAATTTTGGAGTCACTATGTTCATCTTCTTATATTAAGATTTAATATTTTAATTTAAAATAAAGCAGAACATATAGAGTGGGAGCGAGAGGGTTTATACCTTTTCAACCAAGAAAAGTGGTGGTTGGGAGTCAAGTTGTTGGTTGTGAGTGATGAGTTGTGTACCAAATATCTTCATTTCCCCACACTCGTATGCTGTTAACTCTTTTAACATTGGCCACTTTGTGGTATGCCTACCTGGGTAGAAACATTTGCATTCTCGTAGCCGCAAAAGCCTAAGGTAGGACAGCTGATCAAACTCGAAAGTGACAGTAGTTTCCGAATCATATCCTTCCTCTACTTTGGAAACAATCTCCTCCACTCCACAGTTAAATATTGCAAGATCACTGAGTTGTGGGAGGTCTCTGGCTACTGAGGCTGGAAATACATTCTTCAGGCTCTTACAAATCCCCACAGATATTTGATGTAGATTTTTAAATGAAAAAATGTATTTGGGACCGTTTTTCCAAATATATTTCAAGTTTGATAAATTTGTAATGCTGATTACTCTTAGTTTGGGAAATGAATTTGGTGGAAGTGGGTTCTCCCATATCATCTTCAACTTTCCCAAATTGCTAGCCCGCACTATCTCCAAACTGGGAAATGAAACCTGCACTCATCATGTCAAAATAATGAAATTAAGAGCTAGCGCTACAAATACATATATGAGTGCGCGTGTTTGCAATTGTATATACATACAAGCAGAGTCGAAGCTACAAACTTTCGTGGAAGTTGTTTAGTGGACCGGATTATCTTCAATTATGCATTAAATAAATTGTTATATTTGTTTATATTTTGTATTTAATTTAAATTTTATATAATGTAATATATGAAAATATTTTAATTATAACTTATGAAAATATTAAATCAATTTACTCTATCATGATTTGATAATATATAAAAATTAGGAATTTAAGAATGCTAAAAATAATAATTAAGCTACCTTATTGTCGAACAGAACATGATTAGAGAAGCATTGGTTGCCTTTCATTGATGATCTGTATATGAAACCCTCCAATTTTGGACAGTTGTATATACTCAGTGACTTCAAGGTCGAAAATTGAATAACTTGAGTTTGGTAATCGGAGCAAAATCCAATCAGATGCTGAAGATGCTTTAGCTCCAAGGTCTTTAACCGAGGAAATAATGATAAAGTTATACCAGTTCGGGTTTCTTCTTCTATTTCCTCCATGAAAATGATCTCTCTTAAGCAGTAGCATCTAATTATCTCAAAGTTTGTGAGATGCACTAGACATTTCGCCATAGAAAATGACAACAGGTGTTTTAAGCTTCCACAACCCTCGATTTTCAATGTTGTCAACTTCTCATAAGTTCTGAAAGATGTACTTGAAAGTTGGTTGTGCCATACCCTTGTAACATTAATCGACTTCAACCACAAATTCTCCAAGTAAGGGAACGATATCTACAACCATACAAATGATTTCAGGAAATATTTGAAATAAAGATTTAAAAGAAATTGAATTGTAAATACCTTTTCGTTGAAAAGTGGCAACTCATGTTGAGGTAATGAGCTGGTAGCACCGGTTTCGTGTTGAGGGCAAAAGCTAATGAGCTTAGGAAGATCATGCAGTGCAAGGGACTGTAATTGAGGAAATTCATATTCATCATTGATAATGTATTCAGTATCTAAACCATTTTGGATATGTAGATTCTTCAAATGCGGTATGCTTTCCTCATCTGTTAACTCCTGTAATGCTATCTTCACACCTTTGAGTTCACCCAAATGTAAATCTTCAGTTTTTTTCAACAACTTCTTAATTCCAAGATCCAAATCATCCATGCCTGTGTTTAGCCTGAGTTTTAGGGTTCTTGAATATTGGTACATGGGAAACCATTCCCACTCCCATTCCTCTCCTATGAAAATCTTGTATCTTTTCAACTTCTGCAACTCATGAAAGAAGTTGTGTGGTGCCGCCTTAGCATCTGGGATTTGAACTTCTAAGGTGGATAAACGAGACAGTGCATGTAGATCAGCAAGAGTGGCACTGCTTTGTCTCCATTGCATAGAAGTCCCACCCATATATAATTCTTCTAATCTTGACAAACTTGACAACACGCCGTCTGCAATTGTTTTGAGCTTAGCACAACGACTCACGTCTAACAACTTTAGCTTCACCAGTTTCCCAATTTCTTTTGGTAGAAATCTAATATCAGATTTGAAAAGGCTAAGAATTTCCAAGTTGTTGAGCTTTCCAATAATGGTAATATTATCTCCCAGCTTGCATTGATCTAGGCACAACGTGCTGAGGCTTGTTAGTTGACAAATTGATGAAGGTAAAGAAGAAAATTGCATTCTAGTCAAATCTAAGACTTTAAGATTTGTTGCTTCCTTGAAGAAGTCATCCGGTAATGTCATGGAACGATCCTTGCTATACAAAAGGAATAGAGAAAGCTGTGGACAATTCAAATTGTCAGGAAGCCTGTTGATAGTAGGATATTGCAAACAAATCTTGTTGCACTTTTTCATTGACTCTTCATTTGGCCAATCAGTCAGAACATCATCTTTTTTTAAGGCAAACACCTGATTGTCCTTGGAAGCCATTGATTTGGCGACAATATAAGTAAGATCATGCACATCAAAGAATTGATCATTGGTGTTACTATCGAGCAACAAACAAGATGCCTTCAGGGTACTCATCACTGTTAACAATGCATCTTGTCCTTCTTTCAGGGTGTCGATTCCCTTAATTAAACCTAAACCAATTGCATATCTCAACAAATAATTAATGTTAGCATTACGACGCAATAGACTGCAAAGCAGGAAAACCTGCTTGACTTCTTCACCCCGTAAATGATTGATACTCAATTCAATAGCAGAATATACCTCTGCAGATATCTCGCTCGGGTTTTCTGAGTAAGGCCTTTGTAGTTGTCGTAAAGCCTCATTCCAAACAAATAGACTTTGTTTTTGCAACGCCCTAGCAACTGTTGCAATGGCAAGCGGCAATCCTGCACATCTTTTGGCCACCTCAGTTGCTGTAGATTGCAGCTCTTTATCGCTTTCAAAACTATCCCCGGCCATCTTCTTAAAAAACTCCCATGCTTCTTCGTCCTCTAAATCACCAAGCTGAAAAGTCTTCGTAGCGCCCATCCCATTGCTTAGAATGTTTTTATTTCTTGACGTCAAGAGTATCTTGCATCCTTTGTGTTGACTTCCAAATGGAATTCCGACTTCCGCTAGATCCAGTTTCTCCCAAATATCATCCAGAATAATAAGAACCCTCTTGTCCTGATTCTTCTCTTGAATTAACCTTTCACGTAATCTACTGGCTCTTACAACTGTACTCTTTTCTTCAATCCTCAAACCCAACGATTCTGCTATTTCGTCTTGGATTTTCTGAATGTCAGGTGTCTGAGATACAGTGACCATAACCACCGAATCAAATGACTTAGCCTCTCGAGATTGTCTATGGACTTCTCTGACTAGTGATGTTTTTCCCACGCCAGACATCCCGTACACTCCGATCATGCTCACAGTAGAATCT
The DNA here is from genome assembly GCF_006381635.1 of Hibiscus syriacus. Classification (NCBI taxonomy): domain Eukaryota; kingdom Viridiplantae; phylum Streptophyta; class Magnoliopsida; order Malvales; family Malvaceae; genus Hibiscus; species Hibiscus syriacus. Next base: position 85,180 of record NW_024063152.1, on the reverse strand, counting down.
TTCACTGACTCCATGATATCCTCGAAAACCTTTTCCCTTGATTTAAAGGCCTCAAAGTCTGTATCCACTATGAGTTGTGGAACATCACGGTAGCCCACGCCGTTAAATTGACAGTCTTTGATAAGCTCATCAAAAGTAGCGGCATCTTCTTCCGCTTTCCTGCTAAGCCTGTGTCGAGACTTGATGTTAGGACAGAGGCCAAAGAAGCACTTGTTGTTTGCTTTGACTTGAAGATCATCGACTTTATCCTTCTTTTCAGCGATTACTTTGTCCACTCTGCCGCACCAACCCTGCACATCAGCTTTAATCTTCTCCACGTTCCTTTCTGCAACAACAATATCTTGCTGCAATCTTGATCTTTTCTCAATCAACTTCTGAAGTTTTTCCTCGAAATTCTTGACGTATCTCTGGTAGGAAATTACATATCTGATATGTCGTTTTGCTTCGTGGAAGATACCCTTCGCAGTTTCGGAAGAGATATTGGCAGCAGCACCAGCAGCAATTGGATCCATTTCTCTTCTTTTCTTTTTCTTTGGGAGAGGTCCGAATGCAAAGCAAAATAAAGTGAACAACGGAGACAGTAAAGGAGAACCAAGAAAGAAAATACTGAAAGGAAGCAGGCAAGAAGAAACCGAAAAAAAACAACTTTAAAACAGAGAATGAATTCAGGTTAATGGATAATACTTGACGAAATGATAAATGCAGAGGAACCACAGACAGAACCACTTGCAAAAGATTTCGAATTATTTGAATTGAAGAGTTTATTTTATAACTCAAATTTAATTTAAAATTTTGTAGAGATGAGTTGAGTTTATAAAATTTGAGTCGAGTTATTCGAGTTTTTATACAAATTTAATTGTAATTATTTATAGTATTATAGTGCATTTTTATTTTAATTTTTTGACTTCCTATAACCATATATATCTATATATTCTTTTCACATCACAATGTTATTTAATATATTACATACAATCTAAAATTATAAAATATATTTATAATATTATATTTTAAAGAAGGTATTTTGAGGATAAAAGACTAATGAGAGTATAATGGAGTCAAAGAATTTATGTGAAAAAAGAATTTGTAAACAATTGTAGTCAAAAGATTAAATTGAGTAAAATACAAAGCTAAATAACTAAATTAAAAAAGTATATTTTTAGTAAAAAAAATAAAAATTGAAGTTATATAGATATTCTATAGTGGTAGGAGAGCATGTGCTCTAAATTTGGTAAAAAATGTATTTAAAATAAGGATGAATTGAACAAATATGAAAATCATATAAAATTGAGGGAATAAATTAAAAAAAATAGAAAATATCAAAAGTGAAATTGAAAGTATATATGTATTAGGTTTAGGAGCATGTGATTTAAATTTGTTGAAGGAGGAATTAAAGGAATAAGATATCAGAGACCAAATCGTAAATCTATCAAAATACTCATTCAAATTTTCGTTTTTTCGAGTTACTCGAAATTTTGAAATTTCAACTCTACTCGAACTCAAAAATCAAATTGGTAATTCGAGTTTACTCGAATAACTTAATATTAAAAAAATTCGATTTTTCGATTAAAGTCGAGTTTTGTTCACCTTTACCTATAAGAGGCATGGGTTCAAGGAATAATGATTGTATAGACGCGAGTAATATATGAAAATAAAAATCAATTATCATCAAAAATTGAAAAATATAAATAAGAAAAGAAAGACCAAGGATTCTCAAGTCTTAATCAATTATTATTATTATCTTTCTTTGATTTTAGTTTAATAAAAAAAAATTGAAAAGAATAAATAAAGAAAGAAAGACTTAAGGACCTCTCAAGTCTTTATCAATTATTATTATTATTATCTTTCTTTAATTTTAGTGTAATAAAAAATTGAAAAGTATAAATAATAATAAAAAAAGACTAAGGACCTCTCAAGTCTTTATCAATGATTCTTACTATGTTTCTTTGCTTTTAGTTTTGGTTAGATAGCACAAGTCCTTGTTAAACTTGTCCGCTCTATGGCACCAACCCTGGACATCCGTTTTAATCTTCTCAACGTTCCTTTAATCTTCTCCACGTTCCTTTCTGCAAAAATAATATCTTGTTGCAAGCTTGATCTTTTCTGAATCAACTTCTCAAGTTTTTCCTCAAAATTCTTGACGTATCTCTGATAGGAAATTACATATCTGATATGTCGTTTTGCTTTGCGGAAGATACCCTTCGCAGTATCGAAAGAGATATTGGCAGCAGCACCGGCACCAGGAGCAATTGGATCCATTTCTGTTTTTTTCCCCTTTTTCTTTGGGGGGAGGTTCGAATGGAAAGCAAAACAAAATGAAAAACGGAGACAGTGAAGGAGAGCCAAGAAAGAAAATACTAAAAGGAAGCAGGCAGGAAGCAAGCGAAAAAAAAAACTTTAAGAACCGAGAATGAATGAAATGGAAGGTTAATGGATAACACGTGACGATGAAATGATAATTGCAGAAGAATCACATACAGAACCACTTGTAAAAGCTGTAATAGTCTAGCTCACATGCCAGTCAATTACCAAGAGTCTTGTGAATTTGGACCACTACCCCATTCGATTCATAATGCACCCAAATTGAAAAGGGCTTGTGGGAGCAGCTCTCTTGATGTATGATCAAATATGAGCTTACATTGATTTGATATAATATTCTTATCTTTCTAGTTTTGTTTGGTATATAAAATTGTCAGATTCTTTTATGGATTTGCTTATTTTCATTCCATAATTTCGCATGTGGAACAGTAAGAACGGGGGAAGCTTTTCGCTTTATCTTCTCTCAATCAACTTCTCAAGTTTTTCCTCGAAATTCTTAACGTATCTCTGGTAGGAAATCACATATTTTATATGACGTTTTGCTTCGTGGAAGATACCTTTAGCTGCTTCGGAAGAGATATTGGCAGCAGCATCAGTAGCAATTGTTTCCATTTCTTTTTTTTCTTTTTCTTTGGGGGAGGTCTGAATGTAAAGAAAAACAAAATGAACAATGAGAGACAATAAAGATGACCAAGAAAGAAAATACCGAGAGGAAGCAGAAAAAGAAGTACCTTCAAAACAGATAATGAATGAAATGAAAGGTTAACCCTTGACGGTTGACATTGACAATGAAAATTGAAGAGGGAACACGTACAGAACCACCTATAAACGCTGTAACAGCCGAAGATGATATTTACTCTCCTCCATTCAAAACATTTTTTAAATAAAAATTATAATGGTAATTTTAATTTTAACATTTTTGTTACTGTCATTTTAATGCTCATTATTTTTGTTTAAATTTAACCTTCACCTTTTAAACCATTTACCAAGTCTTCCTATCAGTTCGGAACACAACCCCACCCAATTCATAATAGACAAATTACATGCCACAAATTCAACAAAATAAAAGCTCCTCTGAATACATATGGACCACAACCCCACCAGATTCATAATAGACAAATTTACTCACCGTCTAGTCAATAACTACAGCTGCCATTGATTTGATGCGACGAAACCACCACCATTGTCGCGTGCAATTATTATTTTTTATTATCGTATTAATTTTTATTGAAACTCTCAATTATTATAAATTATAAAATGATAATTTGATTATAAATTATTAATTTTGATGTGATCAAGATATAATAAAATTGATTCATAATTATTTAAGTTATATTTTATAGATTAAATTTTTATTTATATTATATTGTTCAATTAGTTCTTGAAATAATATATCGTCGAACTAGTGTTTAAAAACATTGATAATGATAGCAAATATTATTAAAATATGATTTTATCATAAGCAGTCAGTAAGTTAATATCTAACTCAATCAACCATCAATATTTAATAGAAATGATAAGTTTAAAACTTATGAATAATTGAGTGATCATTTTATAACTTTTAAAACTAAATGATTGACAAAGTATCACTATATAATCGATGGATCATTTTAAAACTTTTAATACTAAAAAACTTAACGAAATATTATCTTATAATCGAAAAACCTTACACTTATTTTGTATGACACGTTTGTTAAAATTGCAATGGAATTAAATAGATGGAACCATTACTCCATTAGTTTAGCTGAATAGGACGAAACGATAATTATAAGGGCAAAGTTAAATAGACATAAATAATAATTGAATTATCTTAAAATATTTTTGAAAATATTAAACTTTTAAAGTTATAAAATAAATTTAAATTTTATTCTAAAATATATATTACGATATAAGTTATTATTAAAGAGATGAGTGATATTAAATATTTTATTTGATCTTTAAATTATAATTATAATTTTATTTTTAACTTTTTCAATATTTTTAAATAATAATTTTAAAAAATCATAAAAAATTTAAAAGTTTATAAAATATTTATAATTCATTTTAAAATTATAATTAAAAAAACTATTACAAATCATAAAATTTTAATAAAATTTAAGATCTAATTAGTCAAAGAAAAATTTTGCAACCCTCGACGAGTACCGTTAACGATGAGTATTATTAAATTAATTTATAAAACGTTAAATTATAAAGTACTAAACGTATAATTATAAATTAATTAAAAATCTAAACGTAATTTAATTAAAATGCAATATTCATAAAATATTAGTTTTTAGGGTAAACTATATCATTGACCACCTAACTATTTACCCCTTTTATTTTAACCAATGATTTTTCAATTTTGTCAATCGTGTCACCTAACTATTTAAATCTTATCAATCAAGCCACCTGTCGTTAAATATTAATGGAGGAGATGACGTTGCAGTTAATAAACTTTGCATAATTACAAATTTATCTTTCATTACTTACACATTCTATTAATTTGGTCTTAACTTTTAATTAATTCAATAAATGTAATCCTTAATCAGATTGTAACATGTTTCACTATATGATTGAATGTTTTTTCTTAATATTTTTATTTAATTTAATGAATTTTTCATTCAATCAAATGGTGCTACATGTCACCAATTGAATGAATATAAAATAAATTGAATTAATAACTGCTATTGGTGAGGTTTGAACCCAATATGTGAGAAGTGTAAGCAAACGCTCCAACCACTATGCTACATCATTCAAATGACAAACCTATCATGACATAATATGTATTGTTAATGGCAATAAAAAAGGAAAATGACCTAATAAAAACTTTAAAATGGAATAATTGAATAATATGATAATATGATATATACACAAATATTATAATTGATTAATATATGTATGTATTTTATTTATATTTTAAATCATTTTAATGAAAAAAATAATTTTAATTTTAATATATTATTTATAATTGAAATATAATGAAGAGCTTCGTTGACTTAGAATTTTCCAGATAGTTGAAGGCTTATCATAATAAGCCTTTTAACTTATGCATTGACTTGTTTATATCCTGATTAGAGTAAGAATTTTATATTTTATTATTTATTTATTATATATTTGAAGAAAATTTTAGGGGAAACTTGATTTTATTGAATTAGTTTATTTTAATATAGAGTTGTTAAATAATATTATAATACAATCGAAGTTATAATATTTTAAAATATATGATGTGATACATTTCAATTCACTAAAATTAGAATAATGAAGACAATTTATTAATTTAAAATATGTAAAATGATATATTTTAATTATAACATATTAAATTCACTTTTATTTTAAGATTTGCATTAAATGTGATTTAAATTATAAATAAAACATATTCATTTATTAATCAATTATAATATATATATATATATATATATATTATGTTTTATATTATTCAATTATTTCATGTTTGAGTCCTTATAAGATCATTTATCATCATTAACTATATTATAAATTATATAGATTATGTTCTGAATATTATACAAATTTAGTGGTTCAGCTTAGTGGTCCAGCAACGATTATTGATTTAATTTATTTTTCATTCATTCTATCGTTGACATGTTGAACCATTTGTTTGGATGAAAAAATTATTAAATTAAAAAATAAAATAAAAAACATTCATTCACACAGTGACACATGTTACCATCAGATTGAGGATTAAATTTATTGAATTAAATAAAATTTAGGACCGAATTATTAGAATTTGTAAGTAATGAGGACTAAATGTATAATTATACAAATTTTATTAACTGCCACATCATCTCCTCCGTTAATATTTAACGACATGTGACATGATTTAAATAGTTAGGTAACCCGATTGATAAAATTAAAAAAATCGGTGGTTAAAGAAAAAAGGGTAAATAGTTAGGTGGTCAATAATATAGTTTACCTTAAAAATAATATTTTATAAATATTATATTTTAATTAAATTACATCTAGATTTTTAACTAATTTATAATTATAATATAATGAAGAGCTTCGTTGACTTAAAATTTTCCAGATAGTTGAAGGCTTATCGTAATAAGCCTTTTAACTTATGCATTGACTTGTTTATATCCTGATTAGAGTAAGAATTTTATATTTTATTATTTATTTATTATATATTTGAAGAAAATTTTAGGGGAAACTTGATTTTATTGAATTAGTTTATTTTAATATAGAGTTGTTAAATAATATTATAATCCAATCGAAGTTATAATATTTTAAAATATATGATGTGATACATTTCAATTCACTAAAATTAGAATAATGAAGACAATTTATTAATTTAAAATATGTAAAATGATACATTTTAATTATAACATATTAAATTCACTTTTATTTTAAGATTTGCATTAAATGTGATTTAAATTATAAATAAAACTTATTCATTTATTAATCAATTATAATATTTATATATATATATATATATATTATGTTTTATACTATTCAATTATTTCATGTTTGAGTCCTTATAAGATCATTTATTATCATTAACTATATTATAAATTATATAGATTATGTTCTGAATATTAGACAAATTTAGTGGTTCAGCTTAGTGGTCCAGCAACGATTATTGATTTAATTTATTTTTCATTCATTCTATCGGTGACATGTTGAACCATTTGTTTGGATGAAAAAATTATTAAATTAAAAAATAAAATAAAAAACATTCATTCACACAGTGACACATGTTACCATCAGATTGAGGATTAAATTTATTGAATTAAATAAAATTTAGGACCGAATTATTAGAATTTGTAAGTAATGAGGACTAAATGTATAATTATACAAAATTTATTAACTGCCACATCATCTCCTCCGTTAATATTTAACGACAGGTGACATGATTTAAATAGTTAGGCAACCCGATTGATAAAATTAAAAAAATCGGTGGTTAAAGAAAAAAGGGTAAATAGTTAGGTGGTCAATGATATAGTTTACCTTAAAAATAATATTTTATAAATATTATATTTTAATTAAATTACATCTAGATTTTTAACTAATTTATAATTATAAGTTTAGTTATTTATAATTTAACATTTTATAATTTAATTTAATGGTATTCGTCATTAACAATGTTTATCCGTGCTTATCGAGTGTGGTAACATCATCATTAATTGAATGAATATTTTTTTTATTATATACTGAATTCAAATTCTAATATTTATTTTTCTGTTGGCAATAACATTTAAATAAAATTATTCATATTTCTTTTACTTACGCTTTCACCTTTTCTCTAATCTATTGTCAAGTTTAACTGAAAAGAAAAGCACCCATATACATAAATAAATACCATTCTTCATATTTTCAAGTGGTAATTAGTTTGATATCGCTTAAGCAAGTATTGAGTTTGAGTCCTTATGTATATAGAAAATCAACGCTAGCAGACTCACCAAAAATAGCGAAGTGTGTGATCCAAATCGATTCAGATTAGTCAAAACGAAACCTTAAGAACGGGAAGGGGAAAAAGACCATTCATCATATTTCATATTTTGAGAGGTGTCTTTAAGGAGAATTTATTAATGGTTTAAGATAGAGGTGGGTATACGGGCTACCCGCCCGTTTAGCCCGCGGGTTTTGACGGTGCGGGCTAAAAAGCCCGCATTCATAAACGGTTTTGAATTTTAAGGCCCGCGGCCCGTCCATTTAACTCGCGGGCTAAACGGGTTTACCCGCGGCCCGTTTAATAAAAATAATTTTAAATGCTTTAAATACAATAAAAAATAATGTTTTAACTTACTACACCTTTAAAAATGATCGAGCAACTTGAAAAGGAAGATAGCACTGTCAAAATAATAAATAATATTTAAATTTTATTTTAAATAGTCGGAAATGATTATAAAATAATATTTTTTTTTAATTTTTTAATCATTAATATATATATATATATAATGATATAATTACTTAAACTCAAATTAAAAAAAAAACAATATTCAATTATATCACCAAATTGAAAAACAAATAAAACAATAACCACATTATACTTTTATAAAACACGATTATTCAAGGCTATAATATGAATACACAGAAGTGTCTGAAAGTAGAAATTCAAACATAAAAATTCAACAAAGTCAAACATTATACAAATCTAACAAGAAAGTTGTCAAGTGTTTATAATAATTGTATTTTATGGATACTTTAGAGAAATATTAAAACATAATATGAAAATATAAAATAAAATACTTACAATATAAGAGTAAAATTGAAAGATACAATTATACTAAAATTGATAAAATATAAGTCATTAATTTGTTAAAATATATTTATTTTGTAAAAGTCTTTAAAAGTTGAAAAGTATGTTTTCAATTTTTTATTTTACTTTTCTTTCTTATTTTTAATCCAAATATTACGTGTCATGTGATATATTATTAGAATATCACGTGACTTTTTATAATTAAAGAACAAAATGGATAACATACTTCATGAAAAAATAAAAAATTAAATAAAAAAACTTTAAATACCAAAATGATAATGATGTATATTTAAATGAAAAAAATATCAAGCAACGGTAAAATTATGACAAACGCCCTAATAAATTTAAGAACTACAATAGTTATAAGTAACATCATATTTATAAGTAATTTATTTTCTTTTTCTATAAAATTCTTTAAGTTTATTTTCTCTAAAATTTTATAAATTTTAAATTAAGCGGGCTTTAACGGGTTTAACGGGTAGCCCACGGTTATACCCATTAAACCTGCGGGTTTAACGGTCCAGGCTAAAAAGCCCGCAATTTAAACGGTCTTCAATTTTTTAGGCCCGAAGCCCGCACGAGTCGCGGGTTAAACGGGTAGCCCGCGGGCCTTAGCCCATATACCCAGCTCTAGTTTAAGAGGATAAACAATAACAACAGTCTTAACTTTCTTCCATTATTTCCGGTTTATTAAGTTTTAATATAATTTTATATTTGTTGAGAGAGTATTTAATGTATTGATTATGCTACCTAATGGCAATCACCAATACGTCCGATTCGCATAAAAGAAATTCTCTCTTTTGTTTCCTCCATGGAATGTTGGGTTATAGAGAAAGTTTGTGTGCCCGACGATTGAACAGTGACAACCAAAATAAGTCATTGGAGTGGAATGTTTCTCTACGAGCCACTTCAAGGAGACGACGACGATGACTGATGACAACCAACAGTGATCAGCAGTGACAATGGTGAGTGATGGCAACGACTAGAGACTTTGACATAATTTAGGGGTCAAATAAAAATTTTATCTAAAATTTGAGGGTCAAAATGATACTTTATCGAAATTTCAAAGTCTAACTAGTATTCAATCTAAAGTTCATGGGTAAAATTAAAATTTAACCCCTTTTAACTAACGCGCCACATAATTAAACTAACGCGAGTTAACGGATCAGTAACCAAAATATAACAACCGACAACATAAGTGACCAAAACTTAATAAATCGATAATGTAAGTGACTAAAACTTAATAAATCGATAATGTAAGTGACTAAAACATATTTTTTGAATTTGTTGAGCAAAAATGTAAAAAAATTAAAAGCGATCAATCCAGTAGTTTACCAAAATTATATTCACTAGTTGATAATTTTCTAGATTCAATCTAAATACATACAATTGTTATTATATTTTTAAATTTATATATATATATATATACAAATTATGTTAAATAATTTTTTATTATATTTATATTGATCATTTTAATTCGAATTTTTTAACTCGACTTGACTCGCCTCGGTCGAGTACTCACCCCTAGTCATGATTTTCAAGATGCACCATGGCTTTAGCTGTTGAGGGTGTTATTAGATTTCTACATCCATGACATCCTCATATTTTAAGAATAGTTAGATTTTGGAAAGACACCTTGGATGGAACTAAAAACTGTAATTTGGGGCATTGCAATACTTTTAGAGATGAATGCCTTCAATATAGGGCAACTCTGAATCCAAAGTTCTTTTAAGGAGGGGAACTCCAACAAAATTTCAGAGAAAAATCTTGAAACATTCAATAGTAACAGAAAGAAATAAGATGGAAGAACAATAGTGCAGGAAAATTTATGAGCTTCAAAACTTCTGGAAGTTGTAAATTCCATATCTCTATCATAGTGGCATTGCATTCCGAACACAGTTCTTTCCAGGGACGGATGTAATATTTTATGTTAGTGGGACGAATTTAAATTTACAAGGGAGAAAATATATTTTTAATAAAAAATACATAGAAAAAAATCTAAAATATATGATAATTTTAAATTTTCAGGTGACAACCTTTCCCACTAAGGTCATCCCTGGTTGTTCCATGGGCAGTTGAATAACGAGTTAAACCAAAACAAGAATGAATCTAGATAAAAGGGCATGGAGAAAATGCATACTATTTGAAGTCATATCAGATAGCTAATCGGAGAATTCATATGGATCATGCGCAAATTGATTAATGCTGAAATTACAACACATTCATCTTTTCTTTTACTATATACAATGTTAGAATAGGAAACGCAAAATTAATGCATCCTGTGGACATTTTTATAAGCAACAGCCTCAGAGGCATTTCGTCGAATAAGTCGTATGCCTTTATAGGTTATGAATTGATACTATTCGATCATTATGTATTAGGGTAAAGTACAAAAGTAGTGCCCCGACTATAGGGTGATACTTTGTTGAGTTCATCGATTATTAAAAGTTACAAAATGATCCCCCAACTATGAGATGTTGCTTTGTTGAGTCCCTCAACTATTAAAAGTTTCAAAATGATCACTCGACTATTTAGTATGTTTCAAACTCGTCCTTTTTCATTAAAAAATAAAGACAATCTTAGATTTTAATCATTACTCTAAGATTTTATTATTGTTTTTTCGTTAAAAAATTGGTATAATTCATCATTACTCTAAATTTTTTTACAAAATAATAATAATAATATAATTTCATCATTACTCTAAGATTTTAATCTTTTGGATTTTAATAAAAAATTAAAAATATTATCAAATAACTCTAATTGTTCAAATCTATTTTTTAAAAAGATTATAATTAAATATACATTATAAAAATTCCATTACGTGAAGAGATGTGATGTTAACATAAAATAATTTGTTATGTTAACATGAAGAGATGTGATTTTAATATGAATAGATGAAACTCTTCTACAAAAATTCAATCTTTCTCTATTCAGTATTCACAAGGCAATTAAAAATGATTTTTTAATTAAAAAATTGTCAAATACTCAAGGATTATGTGAGAGAAATCGAACTCTTCTTAATCCGTTCTTTTCGATAAAAGTATTTTTTCCAAAATCATAGATAGATTAATGTATGTTTTTATTGATTATTTATTTTAATTATGAATATCACATTGTTTTATGATCCTTGAATTAATAATGTAAATAATTATTTTCCATCAAGTAAGTAATTTTAGAATATGGATAATATATTTAAAAGAGAAAATCACATTGTTTTACGATTTTAACCAATTTTTTTTGGATTTGCCAAAATGACCAACAAAATCGCAATGCGATTTCTAATTCGCAACGCGATTTTCAGTATCGCAAATTCGCGTTGCGATAGTCTACAGTGTCGTTGCGATAGTCTACAGTAAATTAAAAAAAAATTTGTTTCTTAAGAATTTTCTCTAAAAAGATAGTTATCTGCGCGAACGTGTCGAAGACACGTATGACCACGACCACGACCACGAGACGGCGGCGGCGGCGGCGCGCGAGAGTCCCCCTTATTCTCTTTCACTCAACAAGGAAATGGGAAATCCAAGCCTTAAATACACTTCCCAATAGTGTTTCCAATACTATGTGGGATTTGAGCATTACTCAACACTTCAAAGAAAATATAGCAATTTTTGTAGCATTTTCCCACTTAATCCATATATAAAACATTTTATCATTTTATCAAGAGAATTAAAAGAGTTGTAGATATCTACATTTCAATTCAAACTTATACATATAGTTTTAATATGATAAAATGTTTTAATATTTTTAGATATGGATTAAGTGGGAAACATGCTACAAAAATTGCTATATTTTCTTTGAAGTGTTGAGTAATGCTCAATCCCACATAGTATTGGAAACACTATATGGAAGTGTATTTAAGGTTTGGATTTCCCATTTCCTTGTTGAGTGAAAGAGAACAAGGGAGACTCTCGCGCGCCGCCGCCGCCGCCGTCTCGGGTCGTGGTCGTGCTCGTGGTTATGGTCGTGCTCGTGGTCGTGGTAATACGTGTCTTCGACACGTCCACGCGGATATTATCTTTTTAGAGAAAATTCTTAAGAAACAAAATCTTTTTTTAATTTACTGTAGACTATCGCAACGAATATGGAAAATCGCAACGACATTGTACACTATCGCAACGCGAAATGGAAAATCGCAACGACACTGTAGACTATCGCAACGCGAAATGAAAAATCGCAACAACACTGGACTATCGCAATGCGAAAAGGAAAATCGCATTGCGATTTTCAACTATCGCAACGCGAAATGAAAAATCGCAACGACACTGTAGACTATCGCAATGCGAAAAGGAAAATCGCAACGCGAAATGGAAAATGCAGCGCGAATTTACGATACTGGAGATCGCGTTGCGAATTACAGATCGCATTGCGATTTTGTTGGTCATTTTGGCAAATCCAAAAAAAGTTGGTTAAAATCGTATATTATAAGACATTTTTTGTCACCGAGGCGATTTTCTCTATTTAAAATACCTATTTGAAAAGAAAATCAATCAAAAATTAAATAAAAGCAAGTCTATGCCATCAGTGTCATATAATCGATGCTTTATCTCATGGATTTTGAAAAAGATAATGCTTACTTTTTGGGTGTTCAAGTATGTTCTACTTGTGATAAAAAGCAGCATCGACATTGAATTTGACTCAACCACAAGGTGGGGTAAACCAACAAGAACATGCTCTAGAAGGTTTCCAACGCCACCACTTGTATTGCAGATTCAGAGAAAGAGGAGGATTGGGTTTGTGTTATAATTCCTGTGTATATTTACCACTTCTTTGTTTGTGTAATGCTTAGATGTTTAACCGTAATAATACAGTATTTCGATATATAAATGCTTGTATAGTTGTATTGGATAAATGTGTGTGTGCGTGCGTGTACGCGGCTGTGTGTGTCTGCACGCCTGTGAGTGTGTGTATAGGGTCTGTTAAGACCTATAAGTGTAAATGGAAAAGGGATCACCGGCACCATTCCTCCCAGGAAATGATCACATGTACAAATAAGAATGAAAGTAATGCATATGCGTTTATCAGTTATACATATTGGTGCATTCATGGCCATGCCAGGAATTAATCTAATATTACATAAAATGAGTGATAGACGCTTGTATTTCCTCCAGTGTTCTCCCTTGTCTCCGGAACCAACTTGGCAACGAATACAACAGTTAAGCCTGAGATTCCGGCTAAAACGAAATATGTTCCTGCAATGATATTTGCCGATACATCTTAGTTCAGAAATGTATTGTCAATTTACTATGTTAGAGAAGAAATGGAGGATGACCTGCTGAGCTCCATTCCATCATAAAATTGAAACTGTAAGTAGTAAACCAAGCAGTGGACCAGTGGACTAAAGTCACCAGGCTTCCAGCTTGAGTTTTAACATTTATAGGAAATATCTGACCAAGAATATGCACCATGTTTTACTCAAATGAATCCCTTGCCTACAGCTATTGGGGCAAGCTTGATATGTAAGCAACAATGAAGATTCGATCTCGGAATTGGCACATACCTCTGACATTATAATCCATGGTATTCCTCCCAAGCCTATTGTGTAAGCTGTAGCACTGATCTGTGTTTGCAGTATTAACCAGTTTATACATGTAGTTTGGCTCAATATATACATATAGTTGTGAATATGCATGCAGATTCTACAAAGAATCATGTATTGTGTACTTGAGCTGCCTAATCCTAGTCATGGTTATGGCCGTTGGCAAAATAATTGCAAAGCAGAAGACAGTGAAACCGACGTACCAAAATCCCGGGAAGTGCTAAAAACGGAGTAAGTGCCTTCAGATTGGGGAGTTCCTGATTGTGGGGAAAAGAAAAGTGGAAAGAATCAAATAAGAAATGACAATCTCTTGAAGAAGAGAACTGTTATACCTTAAAGCAGAATGAGTCCCTGTACAAAGCAGCTGAAGCATATTCCACTTGCAGAAAGCTGCATAAAATTGGATTAAAATGCCTTTTTTTCTTGTTTGTTCAACAATTTTACTATCTTAAAATGAATTGGTTACGTAACTAACCAATAGAAGTGGTCGTCTACCAGATCTATCCATTAAAAATAAACCTAAAATTGCTACTGGAATCTGCAAAAACAATGTAATTGACATGTCTCGGAAATGCTTGGAACATAATGAGTCCCTGTACAAAGCAGCTGAAGCATATTCCACTTGCAGAAAGCTGCATAAAATTGGATTAAAATGCCTTTTTTCTTGTTTGTTCAACAATTTTACTATCTTAAAATGAATTGGTTACGTAACTAACCAATAGAAGTGGTCGTCTACCAGATCTATCCATTAAAAATAAACCTAAAATTGCTACTGGAATCTGCAAAAACAATGTAATTGACATGTCTCGGAAATGCTTGGAACATAATGAGTCCCTGTACAAAGCAGCTGAAGCATATTCCACTTGCAGAAAGCTGCATAAAATTGGATTAAAATGCCTTTTTTTCTTGTTTGTTCAACAATTTTACTATCTTAAAATGAATTGGTTACGTAACTAACCAATAGAAGTGGTCGTCTACCAGATCTATCCATTAAAAATAAACCTAAAATTGCTACTGGAATCTGCAAAAACAATGTAATTGACATGTCTCGGAAATGCTTGGAACTTAATTTTACCTTAACTCCAAGTTGGAAAAGAAGCCATGAAGTTACCTGTACAATAGCTAAAACTTGAAGGCCAAGGTTACCTGATATGCCTGTTGCAAACAAAACTTTGTGTCTTCATCTTCTTCTTTTTTTCTTTTTCCGATACCGTCTTAAAATTGTACGACAACAAAAAATAATCTATGCAGCAATAATTACATAAGCACCAACATAGAAGATATAAATTTACCTGCTTCTTCAAATATGGTACGAGCATAATATCCCATGGCACCTGCTCCTACAAGTTGTTGCAATAACATTAGGCCAACTCCAACCTGCAAATTCCAAGAAGCCATTTATAAAACGATTAGGCAAGTCATAAAAGGAATTAGCATATTAATCTAATTTATTCTCAGCTCACAATGACTGAATTAGCATATCTCTTTCGGAACAATTCAATGAAACTTGCTTCTGTCTGTTGCTCAAGAGTTTCCATATAACCCTACGAGAGAATATA
This sequence comes from Hibiscus syriacus, assembly GCF_006381635.1. NCBI lineage: Eukaryota > Viridiplantae > Streptophyta > Magnoliopsida > Malvales > Malvaceae > Hibiscus > Hibiscus syriacus. The sequence continues at coordinate 69,573 of NW_024063152.1, read as the reverse complement.
AGCACACATCATGAGGAAATAAGCGTTCAAAATTTCCTGGGGAAAAACTAAAAGATATGAAGCTAAAATGCTACTCTGATAACAGCTGCTTCTTCAGAAATATCCGAGTCTCCCCTAAGACACTTCAACGAAGCTTTAAACTCTTTTTCTCAACCATATTTTGCCTGCAGAAGCCATTCATATCTTGCATTTACACTGTGTCAACTCGAAGGTAAAGAATCAAGTGCATAATTTCTTTTATATCTTGCTCTAACATGTTACAGACTTGAAAAGCTTCCGAATACTATGGAGTTAGACTTACCAGCCATCTAGGGGACTCTGGAATGAAAAACAAGTCTATTATCTGTACTACACAGGGGATTACACCTGAAGAAAACAGAATAGATAAAACACTATGCTTAACTAAAACTACCTTTTGCTTTATCTAATAATAATAATAAAGCAATGTATACACTGATCGTAGCCAAGGAGCGCCATAAAATGAAGGTTCCCATGTAAAACATAAGTGCAATCCCAGAAGCCATCATTAACTGCAGGATAAAAGAAACTCGTATCTATTCAATGTTACGTTGACAAATCACATTGTCAATTGGGTTAAGTATATTTTACCATATTTGATGATGCAAAGGAACCCCAGAGACTTTTAGGTGTTATTTCAGCTATATATACAGGTACCTGTTTCACAAGGAAAATTCTGCTATCTTTATATGTATCCCAACTTAAAAACTGCTTGAAGTTGAAAAATGAACTGCAAACCTTAGTACATTACCACATAACTAATCATGGCGCCTCCGATTCCGATGGACAGCCTTCCAATGCCAAGCCACAAGGCATTCTTCCAACAAGTTTTGAACATAGACTTCTCCGTTATTGGAGCAATAATAGTTAGAATTGATAGCCACCCAGCAGTGCAGAAGACATCAGAGAACCACATTGTCTGTTTCTCACAGTCAATGAACACATTAATTTAGAGGAATAAACCAATATTCAATGGAATTTAACTTGAAACATCTGTGGAAGATGTAAAGGCTTAAAGAAGAAGAAGATGAACTTACACGTTTTCTACCGATAAGATCCGCTATCTTTCCAATTAGAATCGCTCCTACCATTCCTCCAATTGTCAATATTGAACCAAAAACAGAGTACTGCAAATTGGTGAGAAAGATTACAAAGGATTCATCAATTTTTCTCAAATATCCATGTCCAATCAATATATTCAATTTGCCACTCACCTAAATCCGAGAAAGATAGTTACACAAACTTACCTACAGCTTTCCTGTGCTTTAAGTAAGTGGAAGGTTATTGAATGCATGAGTTTTTGTGTTTGTAAACAAATAAAAATTGAAAAGAAAAATTACAGAAGAGATTGGGGAGTACTAACTGCTGGCAAAGAGAGGTCCAAATCTTCCATTATCCCATTCTCTGCTGGTGATGAATAACCAAGCTGGGTCCATTTTCAAAGTTAGTTCATAAAGGTAGCAAATAAAATTATCTATGGTATGTTTTCATTCAGTTTTCCCCCCAAAGTTCCAAACTTGCATTCTTCAAACATAAAGAAAATATTGTTACAAGAAATTGAACATCTTCATGTTGAAAATATGAAGAAGAAAGTGAATAACTTACAGAAGAACCATAGCAGAAAGAACCACAAACAGCAACAAACGTACTGAAGAAGAGAACAGGAGTCAATGAGGAAGCTGATGACACATTTTTTTTCGGTAAGACTGCAACCGCCGGCACCATTTCTACTTGGTTTTGTTGCTTTTGGGGATTCATATATTTTTGTTAACAGCCCTTCTTCCATGCCTTCCCATTCCATATTTTACTGCTTTTGAAATCGTTTAAAGAACCAAATTAAATTCTGCTTTTTTGCTTTCCAATTTTTTTTGGCTGTTTCAAGTGTAAAATATTTCCTTTTTCTTTTAAGAGATGGGACCAATGTTCATTAATTATTGGAACAATTAAATATTGAAACAAATATTTTCTCTTTTTTTATAAAAAGATCTTGTTGCTGAAAAACCCTTTGGGGTTACAGGACAGTAATAGAAAGTCTCAAATGGATGCCAAAGTGATAATCTTTATAACCAAATATCAAAACTTTGAAGCCCAGAAATTATTACACTGGATAGGGGTGTGCAAAAATATCCGACCCGCTGACCCGAATTTAAAAAATTTGAATAATTTTCTAAAAAAATTACCCGGACAGGTCGGGTCCGAGTAACAAAATTAAATTTTTCTGGATACCTGGTTACCCGAGTACCGGTTAGGGATTTTTTTAGGGTAAACTACCTCTTTGGTCACTTATATATTATTTAATTTATGTTTTGGTCACTCGATTATTATTTAGGGTAAACTACCTATTTGGTCACTTATATATTATCTAATTTATGTTTTGGTCACTCTATTATTATTTAGGGTAAACTACCTATTTGATCACTTATATATATTAACTAATTTATGTTTTGGTCACTCGATTATTATTTAGGTAAATTACCTATTTAGTCACTTATATATTATCTAATATAATTCATATATATTTTTATTTAGGTAAACTACCTATTTGGTCACTTATATATTATATAATTTATGTTTTGGTCACTCGATTATTTTTTTCAAAATTATATCTAACATTATGTTTTGATTCTGTTTTGGTCACCCATATTTAAAAATGAACAATGATGGTAACATGACATTTTTTTAATTATGTTTGGATGTTAGATGTCGCAACCGTCTTTCGGTTGTGCCCCGGAATTGGGCTTCGACTTGGATTAAATGAATTGGAGTCGCCACCGACCACTTTAAAACGAATTTAGGTGGGCCGGATACCATCTTACCTGATCTGCGTCGTACCAGAAACGTGTCGGGTTCGGGAGTCGGTTACGGTCAAGGAAGGATTAGCACCCTTGAACCGCCCTTTCGGTACCAATTAATTTGTCGGTTGTCTTTAATTGCGAAAATTAGAATTTAAATTAAAATTAAATTCATTCGATCCGAATTACTTACCATTTGATCGGCTGAAATCATGACTGAAACAAAATACGTTAGATAAAAAGCGAAAACAAAATGCTAATAAATAAAAAAATATAAAAAATAATAATAATAATGAAAGAAAGAAATAATAAAATAATAATAAAAGGTTAAATTTAAAAAAATATTTAAAAAGTTAAATAAAAAAATAAAGATAAAATTTAGGATCAAATTGGAACAAATTGAGCTTAATGAATTAGAAAATGAACTGCAAAAGAACAAATAAAAAGTTAGGGGACCAATTCACAGAATATAAAAAAATATAAATAGGGACCAAATTGATTAAATTGCAAATTCGGGGTCAAAATTACAAATAGTGACCAAAATGAAAACCGATCCAAAATACCAGGGACTGCGGAGAGGATTTAAAAATCTTCTATTTGCAGATCAATCCTTCGTAAAACGACGCCGTTTTGAATTTCGTATTTAAAGCCGAAAATATGGTTCTATTTCTTCATTTCTCTCATTTTCGCCCGTGCTCTCTCTGATAACTCTCTCAAACCTCTCAAGCTCCTCCCCTCAGGCGATTCCCGACCACCGTCAGACGTCACCATCGGCCACCACTGGTGGTGGCCGGGAAAAAACAAAAATGCCCCTCACGCGTTGCTCTCAACTCCGTAAACCCAAAACTAGCCACCAAACCCTCAAAATCGACCCCAATAACCGTAGATCTAATATGCAAACCTCGGTTTTTACCTTTTCCGTCAGTGACTTTCTGACCTCCGACCCGGTTGTTGAAGTTTTTTGCTTCGCTCACTGCTCTTTTTTGTTGTTGTGATATGTGTCTTTGGTTGTACTTTTCTGTTGATATCTCTGTTGTTGTTTGGTGTACTCGTTGATTCTGTTGGTTTTTTTAGTTTACTCGTGGGTTTCGTGGTTCTCGATTGATGGTCTCTGTTTGTTGCTGATGGTTCTCTATTGGTATCGTGGTTGTATCTCACTGTGATGGTTGTTTGTTTACTGTGATGGTCTATTTCACTGTGTTCTCCGTTTTTGGTTCTGATCCCTCGTGGGTTCTCCCTCGGTTCTGGGTTCTCCGATCCTCCTCCCCCTTTTGGTAATGGCTTGGTGGGGTCTTTATACCCCACCGGTGGCCTGTTAGCTCCGAAATAGGGGCGATCGTGGCTGTTGTGACCGGTCACCCCGGGATGGGTCAGTCCCGGGGATCTCGGCCGGAAATCTCGCGCCGTCCGTGATTGTTGGTGTGACTTCTGGAATATTCCTTGATTTGATCTCGACCGTTGGATTGGGTCAGATCCAACGGTCCAGATCTGGCTGCACAAATGAGGTCTTAGGGTTTTCCCCTGTGCGCCGCCTGTTGACATGTGTGCCTAGGGTTCTCAGACCATACCTTTGCTGGGCTGGTTCAGGCCCGTTCTGACTTATTTGGACCTCATTTTGGACCTGAAACAAAATCAAAATAAGTTAAAAAATGAAAAATAATAATAATAATAATAATAAATAATAACATATATATATACATAAATATTTTCAAAAACATATAATATATAAATTTTCAAAATGTTTTTTTCTTAAACTATATAATATACGAATGTTTTCAACATGTTTTCAAAAATATTATATAAGTTTTCAAAAACGTTTTAAAAACTATATAATATATAAATGTTTTCAAAATGTTTTCAAAACTATAATATATGTGTTTTCAAAAATGTTTTCAAAAATTATATATATAATTTTTCAAAATGATTTTAAAAATTATATATTATATATATGTTTTTAAAACGTTTTTTTTTTAAAAAACTATACATTATATAATTTTAAAAACTATTAAAAACAATATATTATGTATGTAGTTTTAAAATATGTATATATATATATAAATATGTATGTATGTACATATAAAGGAAAAAAAATATGTCGATGAAAATTAGTGTCTACAGCTGCCCCTCTTTGTCCTTTTTCGTGGAACGAAAAATAGGACAAAGATAAAAAGACACAAATTTTCGTTCTGCGGAGTTGAAAAATAACTCCCTGTCGTCTTGGGTTGCGGATGGCTTCTCCGTCGCGAAGTCGAGTCCATCTCGAAATGATATAGAATTGAAGCCGCCGTTCGGGATTTGAATCGGGATGTGGCTTCTTGTTGTAGTCCGCCTCGATCTTTTCTCGGTTTAAAGATCTGGGTTGGAAAATTCGACTTGAAAGTAGTTTCTTGACTCCACCCTGTGGTTGATAAGCCCTCGAGCTGAATAAAATCGAACCTCGAAGGTCTTCGTTGACGAATAGCTTTTCTCGTCTTAAGCTATACTGCCGGAGAAACGGTTGATTGTCACTAAGTCACGGCTGACCCATGTCTTCTTCTCGATTTGAAAACCTTAATTGCAGCCGAACAGTAGTGATTGAGGTATCGTTGAGCTGAATAGAGTCGAACTCGACAATTTTATTGACAAATAACCCTTCTTGCCATGATAAATGATATGACTTCGAAGTTGAGTGTAATCGAACTCGGGAGTCTTTGGCAGATAGCCCTTCTTGACTTAAGCTATACTGCAAATGATATGCCTTGGAGCTGAGCGTAGTCGAACTCGAAGGTCTTTGGTTGCCAGATAACTCTTCTTGACTTAAGTTATGCTGCAAATGGTGTGCCCTCGAAGCTGAGTGTAATCGAACTCGGGGGTCTTTGGTGGGCAGATAACCCTTCTTGACTTAAGTTATGCTGCAAATGGTGTGCCCTCGAAGCTGAGTGTAATCGAACTCGGGGGTCTTTGGCAGATAGCCCTTCTCGACTTAAGCTATTCTGCAAATGATGTGCCTTGGAGCTGAGCGTAGTCGAACTCAAAGGTCTTTGGCAGATAGCCCTTCTCGACTTAAGCTATTCTGCAAATGATGTGCCTTGGAGCTGAGCGTAGTCGAACTCAAAGGTCTTGGTGGTCACAGATAACCCTTCTAGCCTTGAGTTATGCTGTAAATGATGTGCCCTCGAAGCTGAGTGTAATCGAACTCGGGGGTCTTTGGCAGATAGCCCTTCTCGACTTAAGCTATTCTGCAAATGATGTGCCTTAGAGCTGAGCGTAGTCGAACTCGAAGGTCTTGGTGGTCACAGATAACCCTTCTAGCCTTGAGTTATGCTGTAAATGATGTGCCCTCGAAGCTGAGTGTAATCGAACTCGGGGGTCTTTGGCAGATAGCCCTTCTCGACTTAAGCTATTCTGCAAATGATGTGCCTTAAAGCTGAGCGTAGTCGAACTCGAAGGTCTTGGTGGTCACAGATAACCCTTCTAGCCTTGAGTTATGCTGTAAATGATGTGCCCTCGAAGCTGAGTGTAATCGAACTCGGGGGTCTTTGGCAGATAGCCCTTCTCGACTTAAGCTATTCTGCAAATGATGTGCCTTAGAGCTGAGCGTAGTCGAACTCGAAGGTCTTGGTGGCAGATAGCCCTTCTGGCCTTGAGCCAAGCTGCAAATAGTTTGTTTAAAAATGACTTCCCTTTACGGGTCGAAAAACGGTCATGATTCTTCCATTGGTTCCCCTAAGCTGGTCTGGGAAAACCTACTGATAAATTCTGACAGCCGGATATCTTCTGTCGTGGAATTGAAATCTGGCTTGAAAGTGTTAACTGAAAACATGTTGCTCCTGGTGAATTTGAACCGAACTAGATTTGATCTGAATTGGTTCTCGAACCCATCTGAGATCTGTAGTTATGTAAAGTCGCTTGAGGTATTGCTGCTGAGTTACACCCTCGTCCTTTAAAGGTGCTTGCAAGTCGAGTAACCTTCATCCTGAAGTCGAAGCTTGACTCTGACAGCTGCAAAATTATGTATGCTAAAATGATGAATGTGATGCCCCTAAGTATGTCTAAGATGCATGCAACATGAATAAATTATGTGTTATTTCTTGGATGGAGTCTCGTGCTTTGCCTGCCAATCTGGTCCATGGAATCGATCGTGCCCCATTTGCTTCTCGGGCTTGGGCTTTACAGACATTTCATATCTGAGATCGTTCTGTTTGAACACGTTTTTTTCCTTTTTCTTGTTTCAGGAGAGAGAAATGTAAAGTATTGTTTGCAATTGAATCAAATTGTAAATGTGAGTTCAAAAAATACCAAAGGAATCAAGAGCTCTTTTAATGCTTTCAGAGTTAAAAATCTTTGACAAATGTTCAAAGGGACAAGTCGGCTTTAAGTTGGCCTCCTTTCTAAGGTTTTTTTGGTAAAAAATGTCATTTTTTAAATATCACCACATGCTGTGGCACTTTAATTGGGTGCGGACAAAATGACGCAACTAGCATGATCAATTACCAGACCTTTTATCTCAGTCCTCTGAAATTTTTCATTTGTTCAAGCTTTGTAAGCTCTTCCAACAAAGGCAGTGCAAAAAATATCGGTCTAAAAATGAAATTCTTGAGTGCTCGTGTGTAGTTGACTATAACAGGTGTTCCTTAACTCCCTTAGTCCATTTTACCGAAAATTTCTTAGATAAATTTGATTTAATCTGGCTAGCTGAATCCATAAAGCCGGGGCATTTAACCAATTGCCTTAGAGGGACAACTTAACATTATAATCACTCTTATCAAGTCAACTGAAGGGTTCATCTCATCACAGAGTTTTCAACCTGACAAGAGCAGTGGAGCAAACACCGAATTGCCAAGTGTCCGAGCAATGTCATGGTTTGAACGTAATCTACTCATAAGGCCAGGGCTTTCAAGTTTCCTCTATAACCAATTGCCTTAGCGGAATAGCTCAGTTTTTACGGATTTAATTTCTTAAGATTGTTAAGAAGAACCTGTTATAGCCTAGGTATTTGTTGAAAGTCAACAATTTCATCTTTAGAGTTTAATTTTCAAGCAGCTGACCTAAACTAGATTCACATACTCGACTCTTTCATTTGTAAAGATCATCATCGTCATTGAACATCTTAAAAAACATAGTAATTGTCATATGCAAATGATGCCCCATGTTGTCCTTATGAAAGGGAAATTGGTTAATTCTAAGAACTGGATAAGGTCAAAGTCCTTGTTTTAAATCATGTTACTTCGTCAAAGATTCGTAACTTTGAACCGTTTACAGAGTTTCTTAATTCAGATGATATTCAAAGAATTGTGAGTTTGCAAATGTGATTCATTGCTTACAACCTTTAAAGTAACATAAATTTGATTAAAATGTCTTTACAAAAACTTGAGAAAAAATGGAAGAAAAACAAAGTCAAACAGAATGCCTCAAATGATGAAATGATATCCCTCACTTGGATGCCCCCAAGTTGTTGAAGTCGATCCAGTTCTGGTTGCGCATCTTTTGTACAACCCTCTTGAATGCGTAACATTTCTCAATTGTGTGCCCTGGGACTCCGCCGTGATATTCACAATACGCATTCTCATCATACCACTTGGGGTATGGGGGCTTCATGGGTTCTACTGGATATGGTGACACCACATGGGTGTCAAGAAGTTGCTGGTAAAGCTCTTTGTAGGTCATGGGAATTGGGTCGAAATGTTCCCTTTCCCTCCTGGAGTCTTGTTTAGAAGTACCTAACGGTACAGCTGCAGTTGATTTTGGGCTGGAGATTGTAACACCTTTGCTGGAGTGTTTGATGTTATTAACCTCTCCATCCCTCTCCCTCATAGGAGGCTTCTTACTGGCTTCCCCATCCTTAATCTTGCCTTGCTTTATGGCCGACTCAATCATTTCTCCGGCCATAACCAAGTCTGAAAAGCTTCCTGATGTGATCGCCACCAGATGCCCGAAGTATGGAGCCTTCAGAGTCTGCACGAAAAGTTTCCGAGTTTCCTTTTCATCTAACGGTGGATGAACTTGCACAGCCAAGTCCCTCCATTTTTGTGCGTACTGCCTGAAACTCTCGTTATGCTTCTTTTCCATGTTTTGTAGCATAACTCGATCTGGCCTTATGTCATTGTTATGCTTGTATTGTTCCAGAAATGACTTGGCCAGGTCCTTCCAGGTCTTGATATTTGATCGGCTTAGCTGGTTGTACCACCGAATGGCTGAGCCCGACAGACTATCCTGAAAGCAGTGGATCAGAAGTTGGTCGTTTCCTCCATATCCTGTCATCTTTCGGCAGAACATGGTGATGTGAGTGGATGGGCAACTATTCCCGTCAAACTTCTCGAACTCCGGGGACTTAAATTTCGGGGGAAGAACCAAGTCCGGGACTAGACTAAGTTCCGCTGCATCGATTTCATGGTAGTCACGGTCTCCTTTGACTATATTCATTTGGTCCTCCAATTGTTTGATTTTTTCCTCCATCTTCCTCGCTTTTTCCTCTTCGTCCAAATCCGGTACATGGTAATAACCCGGATTGTTCTTAGGGTTGAATACAGAGGACGAGGGCTTTGCTTTTGCAGCAGATGAGTCCCCTCGAAGTTCTGGTAAGATTTCAGGTGAGATAACCACCTGTGGGGTAGGTTGTATAGTTACCCCTTCCGATGAACCTGCCCCAGGCGCACTGGTCTGTTGTAAGCCAACTAACTTGGCAACGATCTGATCAACCAAGGACTCTTGGTTCTTTGTGATTGTTTCCAGAGTATTTCGACTGTTCTGGTTTATTTTGTCTTCTAGTTCCTTTTGTAGTTTTAACATATTCTCCTCGATTTGTGTAATTCTGGCTTCCATCCTTTTCTTCTTCAAACGAGTGTTATGTGGATGGGGTGTGTCCAGTACTTGAGGCGGTGTATCCAGTATTTACTCCTTTTGATGAGACATGTATATATTAGTTAATGTGAATGCAAACAAAATGCACAAGAAATAAGAAATGCAAAATGTCTAAATATGTGATGCATGAAATGTCTGAGGCATTGATCCAAAAAATGTGCCTGTTATTCTGAATAACCCTTATTGGTGACAAAAGTGCTACGTCTGAAGAGACAAAAAACTCTTTTTGATGGTACGAATCCTGTACAGCTTCTGACAAGTTGATTCGTCTTTTCCACTAGTTGAATATCCTGCCGAACCATCTCGGCTCCTTTGGCTAAAATGTGCAAATAATGAGATGCTTGCCCCCAAAAGGTCTCGAAGGACTGCATATCCGGCTCTCACTATCTGTCGAGCTTGTTTCTAAAAATGCCATTGGAGCGAGAGAAACTATTCAAAGCTTGCTTCTTGAATTCATCAGCAATGGCATCCCGCTCAGTTAGGGTTTCACCATCTTGTTCTTGTAGTTTTTTTAAAAGGAGCGACCGGGTCAGTGACCTTTTCCTCGTATTGCCCCTGCAACTTTGCCTTTGAGTATTCTCTGACCACGGCTGGACTTCTGAGCTTTTTATCTCTTTGTATTGTAACCCCTTTGTCCATTAATATTGATTATTCATGTTTAACAAACATATTTTTGGTGGATCAACATCCCGCTTTAAATGATGCGAATGATGAAAATAAAATAAAAGAAAACAAAAATAAAAAGAGTTAGTGAGGTAAATCAAAACAAAAATGAAAAAATCCTACCCCACATGATATCTACCCCACATGCTTTAATTCCTATCCGGACATGATCTCTATCCCGTATGCTAATTTCAAACAAATCCTAACCGCATATTTGTCTAGTTCGCATGCTTTGAACAGAAAATAAAGTAGGAAATAAAATATCCTAGGGTTTGGAATGAGGTTTTGGGGCGGGCTCTAATTCCCTGTACTCTCCCGGTTTAGGTTCTAAAAAACGGTACTCGAGTTCTCCTTGCCGGTGCCCCCTTGGGCTTGCCAGACCCTTAGTCCTAAACCCATCACAGGCTTGTGTGGACTAAGTTAAACTCGAGAGGACACATTCCCTTATGCCCATACGGAGAATAAATTCACACGAAGGCATAAGGTATATGAATCCCGAAGGCTACTTGCTAGGCCCGTACGGTGAATAAATTCACACGAAGGCGTCGCTTTCACCCCCACTCAAAAGGGTTCGGAGCTCGGGTATAGAGCCAGAGATGGAAACTTTTCAAAAATCTGAAATCATTGAAAAAAATGTTAGTACAACTATTTATTTCAAAAATAATCAAAGGTAAATAACTGGAATCGAATAAATAAATTTAAATTTAAATTTACAATTTTCGCATAAAAAGACAACCGAAAATTAATTCTGGCCTGACTCACTTACCTGTCCCCAGCGGAGTCGCCAAGCTGTCGCAACCGTCTTTCGGTTGGACCCCGGAATTGGGCTTCGACTTGAAATGAATTGGGTTGGAGTCGCCACCGACCACTTTAAAACGAATTTAGGTGGGCCGGATACCATCTTACCTGATCTGCGTCGTACCAGAAACGTGTCGGGTTCGGGAGTCGGTTACGGTCAAGGAAGGATTAGCACCCTTGAACCGCCCTTTCGGTACCAATTAATTTGTCGGTTGTCTTTAATTGCGAAAATTAGAATTTAAATTAAAATTAAATTCATTCGATCCGAATTACTTACCATTTGATCGGCTGAAATCATGACTGAAACAAAATACGTTAGATAAAAAGCGAAAACAAAATGCTAATAAATAAAAAAATATAAAAAATAATAATAATAATGAAAGAAAGAAATAATAAAATAATAAAAGGTTAAATTTAAAAAAATATTTAAAAAGTTAAATAAAAAAAATAAAGATAAAATTTAGGATCAAATTGGAACAAATTGAGCTTAATGAATTAGAAAATGAACTGCAAAAGAACAAATAAAAAGTTAGGGGACCAATTCACAGAATATAAAAAAATATAAATAGGGACCAAATTGATTAAATTGCAAATTCGGGGTCAAAATTACAAATAGTGACCAAAATGAAAACCGATCCAAAATACCAGGGACTGCGGAGAGGATTTAAAAATCTTCTATTTGCAGATCAATCCTTCGTAAAACGACGCCGTTTTGAATTTCGTATTTAAAGCCGAAATATGGTTCTATTTCTTCATTTCTCTCATTTTCGCCCGTGCTCTCTCTGATAACTCTCTCAAACCTCTCAAGCTCCTCCCCTCAGGCGATTCCCGACCACCGTCAGACGTCACCATCGGCCACCACTGGTGGTGGCCGGGAAAAAACAAAAATGCCCCTCACGCGTTGCTCTCAACTCCGTAAACCCAAAACTAGCCACCAAACCCTCAAAATCGACCCCAATAACCGTAGATCTAATATGCAAACCTCGGTTTTTACCTTTTCCGTCAGTGACTTTCTGACCTCCGACCCGTTGTTGAAGTTTTTTGCTTCGCTCACTGCTCTTTTTTGTTGTTGTGATATGTGTCTTTGGTTGTACTTTTCTGTTGATATCTCTGTTGTTGTTTGGTGTACTCGTTGATTCTGTTGGTTTTTTTAGTTTACTCGTGGGTTTCGTGGTTCTCGATTGATGGTCTCTGTTTGTTGCTGATGGTTCTCTATTGGTATCGTGGTTGTATCTCACTGTGATGGTTGTTTGTTTACTGTGATGGTCTATTTCACTGTGTTCTCCGTTTTTGGTTCTGATCCCTCGTGGGTTCTCCCTCGGTTCTGGGTTCTCCGATCCTCCTCCCCCTTTTGGTAATGGCTTGGTGGGGTCTTTATACCCCACCGGTGGCCTGTTAGCTCCGAAATAGGGGCGATCGTGGCTGTTGTGACCGGTCACCCCGGGATGGGTCAGTCCCGGGGATCTCGGCCGGAAATCTCGCGCCGTCCGTGATTGTTGGTGTGACTTCTGGAATATTCCTTGATTTGATCTCGACCGTTGGATTGGGTCAGATCCAACGGTCCAGATCTGGCTGCACAAATGAGGTCTTAGGGTTTTCCCCTGTGCGCCGCCTGTTGACATGTGTGCCTAGGGTTCTCAGACCATACCTTTGCTGGGCTGGTTCAGGCCCGTTCTGACTTATTTGGACCTCATTTTGGACCTGAAACAAAATCAAAATAAGTTAAAAAATGAAAAATAATAATAATAATAATAATAATAATAAATAATAACATATATATATACATAAATATTTTCAAAAACATATAATATATAAATTTTCAAAATGTTTTTTTCTTAAACTATATAATATACGAATGTTTTCAACATGTTTTCAAAAATATTATATAAGTTTTCAAAAACGTTTTAAAAACTATATAATATATAAATGTTTTCAAAATGTTTTCAAAACTATAATATATGTGTTTTCAAAAATGTTTTCAAAAATTATATATATAATTTTTCAAAATGATTTTAAAAATTATATATTATATATATGTTTTTAAAACGTTTTTTTTTTAAAAAACTATACATTATATAATTTTAAAAACTATTAAAAACAATATATTATGTATGTAGTTTTAAAATATGTATATATATATATAAATATGTATGTATGTACATATAAAGGAAAAAAAAATATGTCGATGAAAATTAGTGTCTACATTAGACTAACATTTTTTTAATTATGTTTGGATGTTGGACTATATAATTCGAAGTTTCGAACATTTAAATTTGTGTGTGTGTTTTTCTAATTAATAATTTGACAAAAAAATCGGGTATCTAAATACCCGAAATACGGGTACCCATAAAATCCGGGTACCGGGTCAGGACACGGGCCAAGAAATCAATTACCCAAAGATCCGGGTACCTGGCACTCAAGGTACCCGAATTTGCACACCCTTAAAGCTGGATGCATGTTTTTTTCTACGAAAAAAAAGCAACGACTGTTGATTTTGATCCTCAGAAAAGGATAAATTTCATATTTAGTCACCTAATTATCAATTTAGTTTTACTTTGGTCATCCATTTATTGTTTTTTTCAAAATCTTAAACCCTAAACACTAACCCCAAAATTAATAGTGATAATGATGTGTCACCATAAGAAAATATCACATCATCATTGAAAAAATAAAAAAAGTTATCACGTCAGCAGTTATGTTTATTTTTTAATGGTGAATAATCAAAACGCATTTTTAAGTATGATCTTGGAAAAAATAGTTGATTGACCATAATGAAATCAAAGTTATAGTTGAAGGACTAAATACTAAGTTTACCCAAAAAATATGCACCCAACTTCAAAATGAGTAAACTACATATTTCATCGGCCATCTATTCTATTATTTATATTTTAGTCAATTAACTATTTTTTAATTATATTAAACATTATGCTTTATTTTTATTTTGGTCACCTAATTTGACTATTGACTTAACAAATATAATGACGTGACATGATATAATAATAATTTTAATCCTCAAAACTTACATACTTAATCAAGTCCATTATAATTCGAAATAATACAATAAATCATCAATATTTAAATTTAATATTTTATTAATAATTCAAAATATTTTATTTCAAATTAAACTGTGAGGCCTGATATTTAAACTGAAAATAGATGCATGAGGGTGTTAAATTCAAGTAGAATCTAAGAGAAGATCTTGGAATTCACAACAAGACGACGCCATGAGTTTTAAAGAAAGGTAGCAATCAAGAACCTGGACCAATGAAGAAAACAAATGATGAACTTGCAGAGTCTCATGTCAGATACTTTTTTTTTGAAGGAAAAATGGAATTATTAACCTGAAATAGCATCGTTCAGTACATGATCAGAAAAGAAACCAGGACAGTTATAATCAAAGTAGATAGACTGGTTGGAAGAAGATGACCACGCGAGGACATGAGCAACATTGTTGGCAGTAAAATGGACTCTGACAGAGGGATGCGCATCCAGGAGATCACGAGCAGCAATGAGATGGAAACTAGCCACGGATAAATCGATACGGCGAGAGTCAAGCTGCCGAACCAGATTCATCGAGTCGCTCTCAACAACAGCATCGGTTGAAAGTGACGTGGCAACGCGAATACCCTCAACCAGTGCATGAGGTTCAACAACAGATGGATCGTAAAAATCAGCAACATCGACATTCACTTTGATAACCCCGGGTTCTGGTTTGCGCCTTCGGGACAAGGAGATCTATGTGAAGATGCAGATAAAAGGGAATGCTGCAAAGCATTGCTTTTGTAGAGGATCGACCAGCCAGGCAATAAGATGTCATCATATCCGCTCCTGAATGCAGAGATTAAATAGTTAAACCTATGACTCTAATCCTATAAAATAGTTAACTTTGTAAAACAAATATCTAATTCTCTCTTTTATTCTTATATTATACCAATGCCTTCTAAAGTATGTCATTTGTACCAAGTTGGGCCTTAAAGTATTTTTCGGATGTTACCTTGTTTGCCTCACATAGTTAACTCCTTTAAAAAAGTGACGATTAGGATTTGGTTTATCACACAATCAAGCATATGTTAGACCCATCCATCAATATTATTGGTATTGTTTCCCCTTAAATGAAGCTTACATTGCTATTTTCTTTGTATATATTAATGGAATGTTTAGTGTCACCGAAAGATGATTATCGATTCTTCCAAAAGATTCAACTGCAATTATAAGAAATTATTGTCACCTCTATCAACTAAATTAAGGCACTCCTCAAATAAGAACAAATGGGGAGAGAGTTGGAGAAATGTAAATATGAATGCTAAAACATATTTGAACAGAAAGCAAAGAGGACTTATTAAGCACTATAATGATACAGACAAGGTTAATTCAATATTTGAACATACATGAAGACTAGCGATCCCACCCGGACGGTCTTCATCTTTCCCTTTGCCTATCTATAGAACTGCAAGAAATAGTTAAGTGATTAAATAGTTAATTTACCCTTTTGTTTTTAACAGAGTTAATGATTTAGAGCAAACGACGTAACGATTTAAACTTCGAGAGGTAAACGTCCCGAAAAATACTGTAGGGAGCAACTTGGTACAAAAGGTTTCCTAATAAATTTATTGTCGGGATAATTATTTAAGGTATAGTTTACATGTGAAACAAAATTAGTTACATAAAACTAATGATCGATGCTTGTATTTCTTCCAGTGTTCTTCCTTTTGTCTCCGGCACCAATTTGGCGACGAATACAACAGTTAAGCCTGAGATTCCGGCGAAAATGAAAAATGTTCCTGCAATGATGTTTGCTGATACATTTTTGTTCAGAAATGTAATGTTAATTTACTCTGTGAGAGAAGAAACGGAGACTGACCTGCTGAGCTCCATTCCATCATAAAATTGAAACTGTAAGTAATGATCCAAGCAGTGGACCAATTGACTAGAGTCACCAGGCTTCCAGCTTGAGCTTTAACATTTATAGGAAATATCTAACCAAGAACATGGACCACGTTTTACTCAAATGAATCTCTTGCCTACAGATACTGGGGCAAGCTTGATATGTAAGCGACGGTGAAGATTTCGATCTAGGAATTGGCACATACCTCTGACATTATGATCCATGGTATTCCTGCTAAGCCTATTGGGAAAGCTATAGCACCGACCTGAGTTTGTGGTATCGATCAGTTTATACATGTAGTTTGGCTCAATATATACCTATAGCTGTGAATATGAATGCAGATTCTACAAAGAATCATGTATTGAGAAGCCTGATCCTTGTCAGGGTTATGGCCATTGGCAAAATAAGTTCAAAACGGAAGACATTAAGATGAACTGAAGTACCAATACGCCGGCAAGGCATAGAAACGGAGTAAATGGGTGCAGATTGGGAAGTTCCTGATCATAAAAATAATTGGAAAGGCATTAAACAAGGAATGTCAAACTCTAGAAGAAAAATAACTGAACTTTGTTATACCTTAAAGCAGAATGACAGTCCCAGGAGAATGTAAGAGAAACATATTCCACTTGCAGAAACCTGCATAAAATTGGATTGATTCCCTATTTACTTGTTTGTTCAACAATTTTACTATCATAAGATGAATTGTTTACGAAACTAACCATTAGAAGCGGTCGTCTACCGGATCTATCCATTAAAAATAAACCTAAAATACCTGCTGGAATCTACAGAAAAGAAAACATAATTGACATGTCTCGGAAATGCTTCGAAACATAATTTGACATTCATTACAAGTTGGAAAAAGAAGCCATAAAGGAACCTGTACAAAGGATAAAACTTGAAGGCCAAGACTACTAGATATACCTGTTGCAAAGAAGACTGTTTTAAAACCATCTGCAGTAATAATTATATAGGAACCAACACAGAAGATGTAAATTTACCTGCTTCTTCCAATATGCTACCAACATAATATGACACAGCTCCGCTTCCTCCTAGTTGTTGCAATAACATTAGACCAACTCCAACCTGCAAATTCCATGAAGCCATTTATAAAAGGAGATTATAGTTTTATTAATCAAATGCTATTCTCAGCTTACAATGAGTGAATTAGCATATTTCCTTTTGAATAATTCAAGGGAACTTGCTTCTGTCTGAGGCTCTAGAGTTTCCATATAATCCTACGAGAGAATACAAGCACACGTCATGAGAAAATACGCGTTCAAAAACTAAAAGATATGAAGTTAAAATGCTACTTTGATAACAGCTGCTTCTTCAGAAATATCCGAGGCTCCCCTAAGACGCTTCAAGGAAGCTTCAAACTCTATTTCTTGACCAGATTTTGCCTGCAGAAGCCATTCTTATTTTGCATTCACGTTGTATCAACTCAAAAGTAAAGAATGAAGTGCTTCTGAATGCAATGGAGTTGGGCTTACCAGCCACCTAGGGGACTCTGGAATGAAAAACAAGCCAATGATCTGTAGTACACTGGGGATTGCACCTGAAGAAAACAGAATACGTAAAACACTAAACTTAACTCTCACTACCTTTTGTGTTATCTAATAAAAACCCGAAGTATATACCGATCATAGCTAGGGAGCGCCATGAAATGAAGGTTCCAATGTAAAACATAAGTGTAACACCAGAAACTGACATCAACTGCATGAAAAAGGAAACTTGTATCTAATTAATGTTAAGTTGACAGATCACACTGTCAATTGATGTAAGTATATTTTACCATATTTGATGATGCAAAGGAACCCCGGTGACTTTTAGGTGTTATTTCAGCTATATAAACAGGTACCTGTTTCATAATGCATATCAGCATAAAAACTACTTTAAGTTGAAAAATGAACAGCAAACCTTAGTACATTACCACATAACAAAGAATGGAAACTCCGATACCGATGAAAAGCCTTCCAATGTCAATCCAAAAGGCATTCTTCCAACAAGAATTGAACATAACCATTATAAGAATCAGTCTATATGGAGTTACAATAACTAGTAAACATAGAACTACATGGAACTGGAAGTTAACCTCTGCATATGCTATTGATAGCCACCCAGCAGTGCAGAAGACATCAGAGAACCACATTGTCTGTTTCTCAGTCAATGAACACATTAATTTAGAGGATTAAACCAATATTCAATGGAATTTAACTTGAAACATCTGTGGAAGATGTAAAGGCTTAAAGAAGAAGAAGACGAACTTACACGTTTTCTACCGATAAGATCCGCTATCTTCCCACTTAGAATTGCTCCCACCATTCCTCCAATTGTCAATATTGAACCAAAAACAGAGTACTGCAAATTGGTGAGAAAGACTACAAAAGATTATTCAATTTTTCACAAATATTCATGTCCAATCTATTTGTCACTCACCTAAATCCGAGTAAGATAACTACAGCTTTCTTGTGCGTTAAATAAGTGGAAGCTTATTGAATGCATGAGTTTTTGAAAGGAAAAATTATAGAAAAGATTGAGTACTAACTGCTGGCAGAGAGAGGCCCAAATCTTGCATGATCCCATTCTCCGCTGGCGATGAGTAACCAACCTGGTTCCATTCTCAAAGTTAGTTCATTTTTTTATCAGTTCAACCAAATGTAGCATATCTATGGTGTTTTTCATTCAGTTTTCCCCCAAAACAAAACAGAAGAAGAACTTACAGAACTGCCGATGCATAAAGAGCCGCATGCAGCAACAAACGTGCTAAAGAAGAGAATAGGTGTCAATGCGGAAGCCGACAGAAGTGATGGCACGTTAAGGTTGTCGTTAAGACTGTCACCTCCAGCACCATTTCTACTTGGTTTTGTTTCATTTGGGGATTCATAGCTTCCTGTTAACAGCCCTTCTTCCATGCGTTTCCTCTCCATTTCTACTACTTTTGAATCGTTTAAAGTACCCAAGTAAACGATGAATCTATATCTCTGCCTATATAGGCATCTGGGACCAATGTTCAATTACCCTAAAGTTAATTATTGAAATTAATAAATATCGAAATGTAAAGGGTCCAATCTTTATTAATTTCAATAATTAACTTTAGGGTAATTGAACATTGGTCCCAGATGCCTATATAGGAAGAGATACATTACCCGGGATTAATATTTTGGGGCTGCCATTTTCTTACTCGGGTTGGTAGGTGTAGGTGATAAATATTACAGAGAACTGTTTCTTTGGAAACAGCTGCTGTTCGATTGTAAATGAAGAAAGAGAAATCTTCTCTCTTCACGTTAGCAAAAGCTCTACATCCGGAAATAGATCGAGAGATATCGGTAGAGACGGAGCTTTGTTGGGGTTTAAAGGGTCCTGGCCCTTGTAAAATTTTAATATATTCGATAGATTTTAAACTAATAGTATTTCAGTTTATGTAAAAATAAGTATTCAAATTAAAAAATTATAAGAATTTATTAAATTTTTAATCAAGTTAGGGCCGAACTAAAGAAAGATAATTTTATGTTCTCAAATTTTTTGATATTAACAACAATTTAAGTTATTGTAAGTTTAAATATTAGACAAATTAGATATTATTTTTTGAATTTTGAGTTTAAATATCTAATAAATAATTATATATTTCTTAAAAGGTTCAATATTTCGTTCTCTGTCAATATTTAATCTCGGCTCCGTCTTTGCATGTCCGGATGAAATCACACATTTAGAAATTTTAAAATCTTATATAATTTAAATATTTTTTATTGATGATATAATTTTGTATTCCTAAAATTTTATAATTTTATACTCTTTAAATATTTAGTATAACTTCCTAAATTTATATTGGTAATATAAATTTCTGGTCCCTATTTAAATCCAAGGAATATTGAATGAGGGGGGACAAAACACGAAAGGTGGGTGATAGTCCTTGATAACCCTTGGTTTCATGCGGTTAATAAAATTTGGGTAAAGTACACAAATAGTCCCTTAACTATAGTGTGATGCTTTGTTGAGTCCATCAACTATTAAAAGTTACAAAATAGTTCTCTGACTATAGGGTGTTGCTTTGTTGAGTCACCGACTATTAAAAGTTACAAAATGGTCACTCAACAATATAGTATGTTCCAAACCCGTCTTTTTTCGTTAAAATATTGACAACAGTATGAGTTGAATGTTAACATGTTGACTGAGATATGATAATTTTTTTAGATTTTGGGATCAAATTTTATCATATCTGAGTTATCAGGTTAACACCTAGCTCAGAATGCCTTCAATTTTTTAACGGAAAATGAAGAGTTTGGAACATACTAAATAGTTGGGGACTTAAACAAAGCAACACCCTATAGTCAAATGATCATTTTATAAGTTTTAATAGTTAATGGACTCAACAAAACATCACCTTATAATCAGGAACCATTTATGTACTTTACACATAAAATTTATGGGGACCAAAATATTTAATAATTGACAACCCACCTCTGATTTTATTCCTTTCTCAATTGTGGGTCAGAAATAAATGAAATTTGAATTTCATGCTAATTATATTAAAATTAATACATTATAATTTTATTTTATTTTTTATTATATCATATTTTTTACTTTTTGATTTTTAATAATTCTATTTTTATAACGTATTTTCATTTACCTTTTGGTACTTTTTTTTATTCGTTTGGCCGTTGTTTTCATCAATTTTTTTATGATTGGATTTGAATCATAATGATTAGTCAATATGACACTTATTTATTATTATGTTGATCTTTATTGCTTTAGACCCTCGAATTAGATTTGAATACGCAATTTGCGTTCGTTTATAGTTTTTTCATGTGAGTCGACTCTGATTTACAATTTTTCAGTGGTATTTCCATAGCTTGATCCCCTTTTGTAGTTCTTTCTTCGATGTGGTTAGATCTGTTCGTATCTACCTTTTGTTCGAATTTATCTTATTAGGTTTTTTTAACATTTTCCTTATACGATCATTGTGTGATCTTAAATGACTAGTTTCTTGTATTATTGATTATAAAAAAATATTCTTATTTTACAGTTATGATTGTAAACCTTCATTATTGGATATTTTTTATTTTTTTAATAAAATTAGCGGTTTCTATGAACAAAAACTATTTTTTTTTGACATTAAATGAACAAAAACTAGAATGCTCAAATAAGGGACATGTCTTATTAATTTGCTAGCATTAAGGTGGAATTTAATTGATTTGTAATTTAGTTGTTAATGACATTGGCTTGTTATTAATAACCTATGGTTATGGTTGAATCTAAGATGGTTTCCATTAGAAATAAGATTGGTTTTTAATAATTTGGTAAATTTTAGAGTATCTCAGATGATATACATTTTTTCTTTCTTAATTTCACAGTTACATGCTTAATTGATAATTGTATGTTGGCTGAATCATAAACGACATTATATGATGGTCCTTGCTTTTATGGAATATCACGTCTACAGACTACGCTGTTCTTTCTGCTCGCTTTGCATTTCAAGAAGGGCGATGAAATCGATGAAGAAACTATTTTCCCATAAAATAATCCAAGGAAAAAAATCACACAGCCCACCCTCATTCACTGCGGTTAGCTCGAAGGAGCAGATCTACTTTCGCATCCAGCCCCGCCGCCTTCGACTGCACAGCCTCCTTCAAGCAACTGAGCACTCCTCCTCCCTCTGCAAACCTTGAAAAATTCTATGATTCTTTTCCCTCCATATTAACACAATACAACAGTTCCAAGCAAGTTTAAACATATAGGAGGGCAAAGACTTTCCTTTCGCATTGAAACACGCCCAACCGAGCTCATGGCTCCAAGCCATAATCGAGCGGTCAACACAGAGCTCCACACCCGTCTAGCGTACGAGAAAGCAAAAAAAAGATGATCCCTGGACTCAGACTCAACTAAACACAAGACGCATTTGTTGTCAACATTCCCTAAAAAATATTATTATAAATTATAGGGAAAAATACAAATCTTTAAAAATCCCTCAAACCAACCTTCAAATATCTAATCTTAACCTTATTATCTCTTGCCGACTACGATCACTGTCGTCAAATTGTCATTTTCATCTCTCTTTTCTACCATCGTCACCCTTACTGTCTCTCGTGTCATCTAATCTCGTGGGGTCACGTAAATGTTACAATTTTTCCTTGTCGTTCATCGAATTTAAATCATGATGGAGTTCGTTGGGTGGTTGGTCGTCTGGTGGAGGTGCAGTCGGGTAGATTCGATCGACGGCAACAATGGCAGCAGAGCTGTCGAATAACGTGGATATAGAGATTGGAATTTGGGTTTTCAAAGTTTTAAAGTTTTTTTATTTAAAATTAATAGGTTTTCTTAAAAGAAATTGTATTTTTAAGTTTTTTTTACAATATATATATATATATATATTTTGAAAAGCATTTTGTATGGTTTTATTGAATAAACACATACAAGATAAGGAGGACAATGGGAGCCTCGTTAAAAAGTCTTCATAAATCTAAATTAAGGAAAAAGAGTGTTTCAGGTTGAAATTACTACACAACATACAACAATGAACCATCGACTCTCCATGACGAAATGTGATACTCTCATTTAACGAAATTTTTTAACAGTTGTTACAATCATAGCACTTAAAATAGTAACGTTTGTAACATTATATATTTGAATTGATTAAAGAAAAAAAAGTTTAAACACCTAAATAGAAAAAATAATATAATTTAAGTGAATTTTTTATATTAAACCTAAAATCAAAATGAATTAAGATTATAAAATAATTGAGAAAGAGTACCACCGCTTATTGTGATACGGAATGGAGGGTCAAGCACTATCAAAATCATTTGTGTATACAAATCGAAAACACTTGCAACAACGTTCGTAAATTTGATGATGGCATCAAAGATTGAGAGTGTCGAAACAGTCATATTATTTTAGGTATAAAGTGTACAAATGGTACTTAATTATATAACACTATTCTGTTGAGGTCCCAATTATTCAAAATTATAAAAAGATTTCAAATTATATGTCGTTGCTTTATAGAATTCACTGACTATTAAAGTTATAAAATGGTAGTTCGTTTATTCATATATTATAAACTCATCATTTTCTGTTAAATTATTGTTAGATGTCTGAGCTGGACGTTAACCTGTTAATTGAGATATGACAAAATTTTATCCAAAAACCATTTTAGATATATTTTGTAGATCGACTATCCGTTTATATTACGTCATCGAACTAGTACTTGAAACATTATGTTATCGGTCAAGTGCTTGAAATCAACAACAGTGATAGTAGATATCATTAAAATATGATTTTATCATATCTCAGCCAACAGTTTAACGTCCAGCTCAAACAACCGTCAATTTTTAAACGAAAAATAACGAGTTTAAAACATGTGTAGATGAGTGACCATTTTATTGAATTTTTAATGTTCACTTGCAATTTTTTTTATCCATTTGGGCCAATTCGGAATCGATTGGGTTTTTTATCTGCATGGGTCGATTATTCGGATTCGAGTCGGATAGCGAACAAAACTCACCCAGAACTGTTATCTCCATAAAGAAACTGATATTTTCCTTGAGAAAATTAACATATCACTGAAACAATTACATGTTACAATTTCCTAGTAGCAGTTCGCTTTGCATCAGTGAACAAGTGCAACAACTCATTCCACAAATAAAAGCCACAGGCTTTGGCAAAATGCATTGTCATACTTCTAAACTTACCCTTAACTGTACAACCACTATTGTCAAATCACATCCAGCTAAATCAGTTCAGTTGGGCTCTGGAATCCGGGCCTTTTGCCGCAGCGAGTTCAACCGTCACGATGAAACTCGACCTGCCAGCTTCCCTTAAATACTGGATATCTCCATTCACGAGTTTGACCAATTTTCGGCTGATTAGCAAACTGATACCCTCATCCGATGCGTCTTCCTCGCTTCCGAACATTTGGTTCAGCAACGCTTCAGGTACTCCGCCACCTGCGTGCGTTATCCTGAACCAAAATATATACCGAATGCCTTTTAATTTCGGCTGACTTCATATACAGGTGAAGTTCATAAAACTTAGGAATATATATACCAGTTCCGTATACATACTACGGATCGATTAATCTAATTGGCGTGCAGGAACATTATCAGTATGAAATTATGAATGCATATTAAAGAAACAGAGCGGTACCTGAGCTCCAAATGTGCAAGGTGAACAGATTGTCCTAGTTGATCTTTGGTCAAGTTAGCTACAACAAGAAGTTGGCCTCCTTGTGGTGTGAAATTAACTGATATCAACAAGAAGTCGGCTAAGACCTGTTGAAGTCTGACACTATCTCCATATAAGGTCTCAGACATGATCTCTTCCGCTGTATCGTTGACTATTCAGATGCGTTTCCCGTCACACTTTACCATCACTTGACTGATGGAAGAAATCAACGCCTCATGCAGGGTGAATTCCATCATTTCGAGATCCACGTAACTGTTAAGCAGAGAACAAAATTCAGGCTAATAAAATGCATGGTTTAAGTTAACAGTTTCATATGGATCTTTATAATGCAGAGAACAAAAAGAGAGTAATGTTTCATCCTTTTAGAGGGTATTATCATACCCGTCAATGATGGTATGCAGGTCTGAATCGTCGAGTATCTTCCTGAGCTGGTTCTGGCACAGGGAACTAGTCTGCAGCAAGCGTTTTTGTTCCGGTCCCAACTCCATGGCCTCCATCACTTTACTAGAAAAAATAATACCAGAGAGGGGATTATGGATCTGCTTTTTCAGATAAGCCAATTCTTTCAATCTCTTTGTGGCGGTTTGCTCCATTAATCGCTGCACATGAAGTGCTTGTTGAGCTCATGGCTTGCAAGCCGCAAGAAACAAAAGACACCAGTGACAGCACCCTCACTGTCTAATTTCTTATTCACACATAACAAGCATTCCACTTGCTTCCCATTACGAGAAAAGAAACCGAAAGAAACCTTTTCAGGCTCATGACCAGTCACAGCATTATTAAGTACAACACCAAGATTGACATAAGATTCATTGTTCTGGAGACGGCAGCATGCGTTGTGGGCTCCGAAAACCTCCCCCAGCAGCATTTTATCTATTACTTGATCTCGGTTCCAACCAGTTAACTTAGTCATTGCCGGATTCCACTTAGAGCACCAGCCAAATTCATCCATACCAAATATTGGTGGAATCAGTGGATTTGGATTTTGTACGATTGCTTTGTAATCGCCTTCAATCCGGGTAAATTTGTCCATGACAATTTTCTGACCAGTTATATCTTGTGCCACAAAACAAACTCCCACAACATTTTCATGGAGATCCCGGTTCGCACAAGCATTGACAACCAAACTGATTGGTCCAGCATCAGACCTCAACCCATAAGTTTTGATCTCAAATTGGATGTTTTTCTCTTCCTTCCCCGATAAGGAATAATTGTCACAAAATTGTTGATGATTTAAAAGAATACTAAATGGTAACAGGAAAGAGAAAAGAAACCAAAATAGAGAATATTACTAACCCTGCAATGCCAAGGACAACATTTTCTTGACTATTTCAACTAAAGAATCTTCAAGAAGTGTGAGTAAATGCCTTCCAATTGCCTTATCAACTGAAAGACCAGTCAATTCGGCAATTTTCATATTCCAACCATTAACCAAGCCATCAACATCGACTACCAAAATTGGCACGGTAGCTGTTTCGATCAAACGAACCATCTCACTTGTCACTGCCTCCAGCTCTTGCATCCCATCTATTTTGAGGTCAGTTAGCTTCTAGTATATGACATTGGTGTTTGTATCTGTCGTCTCCACATCTTTGATCGCATTCCGTAGAATATGCTGCAAAGAATGGATTGCATCCATTTCATAGTCCTTCCATGGAAAACTCCTAGTCTTGACAACTTCAAGGAAAGCCTTGAATGATGACCTTGGGTGCATCTTCCTATCATCATCTTTCTCACCAAGTTCATGCTTTGCACCACCCATCTAATTTCAGCAGCAGTATGAGACCGGAACCAGAAAAGCATGTCCTTGGTGGTTATCCTCACCGCTGCCATCCCACAAACTACATCACCAAGTCTCAAAGCCCCCGGGAACCCGGCATCGTTCAAGCTATCAGTACTCAGATCCCGTGGAATCCATATGATACTCAGAAAGCCACGATGCTATCTCAAACAGTAGGGAATCGCTTGGAGTTACTCCTAGTTTCCATATCTTGTCCTTGTATAATAAGGCAGCCCCATCACATTTCACCAAATCCATTATATTCGGACTCTGTGATACGATACCCAAGGGTGCATCACGCATAAGCATATCACACAAAAGGGTCTGCGTACGAAGGATATTCTTCTCAATCATTTGACTTTCCAACTCTAACTCCTTTTTGACATGGATGGAAAATACTTGAGCAAGAAACTCACAGGCATACCTGAGTGGGAATGGAACAAACCTAGGAGTAGTGTTATGGCATACTACCAAACCCCACAATCTTTTTCTCTTTTGTTGCGAGGAATCAGTGTTGTCACCCTCTTCATCTCCATCATTGGTGATAACAGCCATAACCAGAGAGGCAATGGAATTCATCTTCTCCATATACTGTAAATGGCAGCTGTGAGGAGCCCTTAGGGTTTAACCACAAAATGTAAGATCGAAAGGAAGCTTATCATCTTGATATACTTTTACATGTTTCGCTCGACAATCAACAATCATACGGACTTTATTCTTCATAAACAAAAACCGAGCAGCCTGAGGGATGTCAGTGGCTGGATAATGCAAACCTAAATATGGCTCTAGGCCAGGCTTTGTTATCTCAGACACCACTTCCCCATGGTCATCATCATGGAATTTATAGGCCATCACCCTGTCATAACCAGTGAGCTCGAAAACCTCCTGCACCATTGTATCGCAAAGCCTTTCCATGCTCCCACTAGGAAGAGACTGCAAGCGAGTAATTGCCTTTGCTGCTAGCTTGTACGACTGCAAGGCTCCCGACGCAGTCATGGGGACTTCATAGGGCTTCACAGGTTCAAAATCAATGATCAAGCTCCCTGTTACCCTATGGACTATTGCATAAAAGGGCTTCCCAGAAGTCTTGAAATGGATCAAGATCGGATTCAAAAGAGAAACCTCCCCAATCCCTAGAGCCTTCAGCAATGCAGAGGAACTTGGGGCAGTAAAAATAGTTTTTATGTCAGTTCCAATGCCAAGAACCGGGTAGTCCCCAACACTCGGGACTGCATGACTAACCATGGTCAACATTTCAGGGGCATTCTCACTGTATGCTATGACCTTGTAAGTTTTCTCATCTAAGGCTAACAAGCACCCGAAGGGTTGGATAAACTTGCCTTTCTGTATATTATGGAGATATGCTGTGGTAACCTTGTCTGACTTAGGTTGCTGATCTCCACTTACTTGCACCGAACTCGAATAGTCGAATGAGCTACTGGACTCCTCAAATTTTGCATGCAGTTTTGTATCTACAGTCGTTTGAGCAATAACTCGAGCACTGTGCCTTGATCTCCCAGAGTTGTTAGATGAGTGGCTTTGCCTTGACGAAGACATTTTCTCCTGATACTCGTTATAAAGCAAAGTAAGAACACCTCTAATGAATAACAACCACCAGAAAAGAAATCCATACGATGGAAGCAAAAAACAAGTATTGACATGGTTGCAAACAATTTGAGATAAGAAAACTTGCACTCTATTTAGTTGATGCTTTTTCTAGTTTGCCTTCACTATCTATTAATTTTTAGTTTTTGTACTTGCTATCTATTCATTTTTCACATTCTTTCAAAAGAGTCGAGCAAGCAGACAGGGATGAACCGACGGGTTGGCTAGGGCTATCGCCTTATCATATATTTTATTTTTTTATTAATAATCTGTTTTCTCGACAAAAACAAATTATGCCCTTTCCATCAATAACTACAGCTTATGAGGAGACCAAATTACTCAAAGTTGCAGACTTTCAGTTTCTATGATCCATAGTTCAAAATTCAATCACGTTGATCATGATTCACCTTTGCCACCCACCCCCACAACCAAAATTTGCTCAGCTAAAGAGAATCCATCCCATCCATAGACGGACGCATAACCTTACGTCAATGTATTAAGGGTATGAAATTAGATCATCAATAGAAAAAATTTAAACTATAAAAGAATTTGAGATTTACAAGGGTACGACGGCACCACCAAACACCTCGGTCCATCCCTATCCTCGTCATAACTCATCACACATGGTAAAGAAATAGTAAAGAGAACAAACTAGCCACTGTAAAACAATAATCCCCATAGCTATGAAGCTTGAAAGCTGAAAAAGTAGAACTTCAATTTAGCTAAAATGGCTAACCTTTTTATCGACGAATAGCAGAGGAAATGGAAAGGGCAGCTGTTATATGTGACTGTGACGATGAATTGAAGAACCAAGTTCGAAGAAGAAGTTGGAAATAAGAATCCCAAACTCGTGCAGGAAACCCAGAATCCATCACCAATCGAAATATAGAACAAAACCCACAAAAAAAGAATAATAAAATAAAAAGGGCACTACTAAAGCTACCGGATTCTACTAAAGGTACCAGTCAAACCACTTTCTTTTAACAGCAAAATATTCCACTCACGCATAGATGGCCATACCTTCCAACCCATTCCACTCACTTAGAAAAAACTAATCTACTATTATTGATCAACTAGTGGGAATAAAAAACTCGTGGGATATTCAACGTGAATCTATTTTCGTGGGATAGTGAATCTAATGATGATCAATAATATTTCTTAGAATTATTATGTTTGTTTAATTGGGATCAATAATATTTCTTTTAAATATTTAATATATTTTCGTGTTTAACTACTCAACATGTGGTTGTCAATTTTGTAATAATTGTGGGTTACCTTGTGCTTGCGTACTTTCAGCGTACTTAAATTCAGGTCAGTTTATTTAACTAAAATCATTTGATTATTTGGAGATCTTGGTTTTTTAGAAACTAAAACTTGTTTTTTCAGTGAGAATATTTCTTTAGATTCAATTGATATTTTTTGGAAGACACTAGATGTTTCATGGTCAACACCCTTGGAAAATGAAGATAGTCATTGTGATGATGAACTGCACATTTTTAAAGAATAATTCAAAAGGTAGTCCAACGCTGGAAAGAAGAGTTTCTTAAGAAATCTAGGCGATATATTCAATCCAAGCACAAATCTTATTAGAGAACCCGTAATTAAAAAAAATACTCGCGGGCTGCCAAGCTTGAAGAAACAAAAAAAAGAAGTGTGTTGAACCGAAAAATTAAGATCCTGGTAAAAGTAGTTATTCCACCAGATTTTTTGATATGGACTTGAATTTGAAACCGACAAATATTGAAACGGCGAGACATAGTTCATATGTAACAAGCGCACGCGACTTGTTCCCGGATTTAAACGAAGAATCCGCGAGACACAATTCATATGTAAGCCAGTCGTTTGCCAGACCTGGTCCGGAAAGATTTTTGGAACAATTTCCACAAATTTTCCGTCCTTATCTTACAGGTTTACAAGATGTAATAGGTGACGGAAATTGCGGATTTCGATTAGTCGATGTCGCTCTTGGTCTATCTGATGATCAATGGCCTCGAATTCGGCCAGACTTGGTGCGGGAGTTAGATGTTAACCATCAAAAGTATAGGTATATATTTGGAACGGTAAGTTATAAAAAAATCTATAAAACCGTACAATTAGCCAAAAAATGGATGGAAATGCCAAACATATGATTGATTATTGCTTCTGCATGCAATAGAGTTGTTATAAGTCTAGCTAATGGAGGAAACGTCGGAGGTTGTACTACGATTTTCCCGCTTTGGTCCAGTCCACCACAATCAGAGTCACATGGGACAATCGTCATTGCACATGTGAATGATAACTATTATATTAAAGCAGATTTACGAGAAGGTTGTCCTTTGCCGATGATTCATCCACTTTGAATCACATATAAAAGTGACATTGCATCTGCATGGGAAGACCCATATGTTAGTCGTCATGAAGAGTTTCGTGAATATTATTTTCATATTCCTGAAACTTTTGACATATCGAAGTAATTATGTAACGTTCAATTTATTGTAATTATAGTTTATTTATCAATGAATATTTTAATATTTGCTATTTTTTATAAATATATATATAATTAAATAAGTAAAAATATAACAAAAATTTAAAAAAAATAATTATTACAATGTTAAAGAAATAAATAAAAAAAATTTAATAAAAAAATTTAATAATGAAAAAGACATATTATTACATAATGATTAAAAACTTTAATAAAAAAAACATAATCATTACATTAATCTTTTGGTGTTTTAATAAAAAATTGATAAGTTTAATAATCTTTTGGTGTTTTAATAAAAAATTGGTAGGTTTAGAAAAATATTTGGTATATTTAGACTAACCCAATAAAAAAACTCGACAACCGCCTTGAAAAACCAGCAGCACTTCACCATTACCAGCTAGCAGGGACCACCATGATAACATAAAATAATACTATAATAAAGTATTCGCCATGGTTGCACTGGAAGATTTTGGCTTTTGCAATAAAATAACAAGAATGGGTTTCCCAATCAAGGATGACAGTGGCAGTTGAGTTATGCTTGGCTTTCTATATATATGTTTATTTATTGAAATATTCTTCTGGTTTCAAGAAAATGAGATTTCCTTTCCATTTTGGATTTGGATCATGTGGTTCCCCTCCCAATTAAAAATACTTTATAGTAAACTTGTGTTGATAATATCAATCAAGATCAATCTTCATTCACTTCTATTTGCATGGGATATGATCTAAATAACAAGAAGAAACAAGCGTCAATGGTCACATGGGAATAGACAGAGTTTGGGGCATACCAGAATCCAATGAACAGATAGAGATGGGATGAGCAGGGTCCATGGCGAGTTCCAACTTTCCTCCTAATCCTATCCCTTTGTCCGTTTTCCAGACGTGGATGATGGATACTACTTGCGATGTCATCTTCAACACCATCATTTATGCCGGCTCCACTCACTTTCCTTTTAACGAAGAAAGCTCCGGGTATTGATTTTGTAGTCTAATTTAAGGTAAAAAAATTGATAATTTTGGATATAATTTAGGATGTGATAAAAATTATAATATTTTAGATTTAGCTCAATAATATTTTTTTAAACATTTTTTTGAACGAAATTATTATACTGTCATAATATTTTAGATTGATAACCGAAAATATTACTTTCTCTATAATATTTTAGGTTCAATTAAAAATATTCATAAAAACTAATATTTTAAGTTACATATAAACTAAAATGTTATAATTTTTATCATATTTTTTATTGTGCCCAAATCGTCTTTTTCAACCTGAAATTAACTTGTCCCACAACAAAACTATCCATTGATTCTAATCTCACAATAAGTCAATATTTTATTTTCGTTAAACCATTTATTTTGTGTGTCCGGCTATTACCTAGTTTTATAGTTACTCAATTTTTTTTTTTAAATTATACCTAATGTCTTGTTCTATTTCAACCATTAGTGACAACTTCACTAAGGCGTAAGATTAGGCAATTGTCCATCATAAAATCTATTTTTTTTTTGGGTAATTATCTATTTTTATTGATTTGCTCATCTTGAAATTTTATTTATGCTCATTGTATAAAAATTTTATGTTGTTAATATAGATGTGTGTTCACACTAAAAAATATTTTTGAATTTGTCATTGTTGATTACCTGCCATTAAAAAATTAATGTTGATGTGATGTTTTTATTTATCAATGATGATGTGACACTGTCTCTTAATGATATGTCAGCATAACTATTGATTTTTTAACGACGAGTAATTAAAACAAAACTAAAACAAACATTAAGTATGATTTTTTTTAAAATAATAGTTGTATGGTCAAAACAAAAACTAAATGATATGTGGATGACCAATTTACCCTTAATTTTTTTACAAGTGTTTTTTTTGCAAGATATTATAAATTTTAGGGTAAAATAAATATGTAGTACCTAAACTATCAGTTTTGGACTATTTTAGTATCTAAACTTTTTTTTCCAAAATCATAACTAACATTTAATTTTTGTTTCATTTTAGTACCATACCGTTAAAAACTTAAGGGACAAGCTCACTGATCGTCCCATCTGTTGGCCGATGAAGCTCAAACTTTCTAGTATGCACTTTTTTTTACTCCTTGAACGCGATTATGGCCTTCGTTTCACTAGGAAACACCTCAATCTCTCCAAATTGACGGTGGACTCTTCAATTTCATCATCCTCCGAACTCCATTGTCCAATTTCCAATGGGCTTGAAATTAGACTATGTTAGTCGACTCGTCATTCTCTCGTGGTCCACCGTTCGATTTGGTCATCCATCCACCGGAGCTATGCCATGTCATCCCGTCATTAACTTTTTTATCTAAATTTTTAATTTTCTGACTGCCGGAGGTCTTCCACGGAAGTTACTCTCAACTTGGCGTTGGGGGTAGCCTACTACCCTACCTCCCCCTTACCCCATACATATGGGAATTGGGTTTTGTTGTTGTTGTATTAACTTTTTAATGACGATATATTAAAATGAAACAACTAAACGTTAGGTATGATTTTAAAAAAAAATAAAAGTTTATGTACTAAAACTGATAATTTAAGTACTAAACGCGTAATTTACTCTAATTTTTATTAGGTTGTCTTGAGAGTTAAAAATAAAATATTAAACTATTAAAAAATAAAAAAAAATATTAAAAGTAAAATCGTACCGAATATATATAATATAATACTGAATTTATTAAATAACTCGCAACTAATTATTTAACAAACATACTTCGAAAACTTCTCAACAAATATCAAGTAGTGATCTTTATAGGTACGAAGAATATTGGCGTTTCTTTGGGTAGTAATAGTATTTTTTTTAATATTTGATTTAATTACATCATATGTTCTCATAGTATGACTTTCATTTTAAATTAATCCCTAAATTTTTAAATATTTCAATTACATCCTAAACTATGACTATCATTCTAAATTAGTCCTCAAAATTTTAAACATTTTAATTTTATCCCTAAACTATGACTTTAATTCTAAATTGGTCCCCAAACTTTTTGAACATTTTAATTTTATCCCAAACTATACATATATACTAATCACACCCCTTGTTAATATACATATACATTAATCACACCCCTTGTTAACGACTTTCATTCAATTTTCTCTTCTCTTTTCTTCACAACTTTTGTAACACTCTTCTTCATCATAATTTAAACAAATTCAAGTGAAAATCAGAGAAAATTTCACTAAGAGAAGGAAGCAACATGAGAGCAAAAATATAAACAAAAGTATTGTGGCTACTACTCCAAATCCTCCTTATACAGCAGGATGAAATGATATGTCACAAGAATTGAAACAATGTGCCATTTCATTGCACCAAACACAAAGTGTCACATATTTAAATTTGTAACCCATCAAGTGGCATAAGTGCTTAAGGGGAGTTTTGGTCTCCCAATAGGTCCTATGTTCAAGCAACTGCGTCTGCAAACTGTGTATACGTTGTCAATGATTAAGAAAGATTTTGAACATATATTATCTTAAACATTTCTAAACAAATAGGACTACCTTGATCTCACCAATGAAATTCCTGCTCATTGTCTCTTGAGATATCAGGACATAGTGAAACGCAGTGCAAAAAAAAAAAAGGCACAGTCTTAGTTATAATCATCCGGATTCGGATGTTTCTCCTGCATCGTTGCACGACGTCGGGATTCGGCTTTTACCCTAACTTACACTTATATTGATGTAAGCATATGTGAGGGCGGTGATCGAATGTTTGCACGTGCAGTGAAGAGTCGGTCCCTATGAAAATTTTATATATTCGATAGATTTTGATCTGTTAATATTTTAGTTCATGTAAAAATAAGTATTCAATTAAAAAATACACAATTTATTAAATATTTAATTAAGTGAGACCGAACTAAAGAAGGATAAGCTCATGTTCTTTTTTTTTTGTATAATAAAAGTCATTGTAAATTTAAATATTAGATAAATTAGACATTTTCTTCCACGTTTGAAAAGTGATTTTGAAAAGCAAAAAAAAAATAACTTTTAGTTTTTCCAAAAGAAAATTCGAGTAAAATTATTCATTGGTTTTCATTTATTTCATCAATTTCTTTTATATTTTCAAAAATATTATCTAAAATAGACATTTTATATCCTTAAAAATACTTTTTAATAAGGTTTAATACAAAAATAAGTGTCTAAATTATGCATCGAAAAATGTTTTAATGTCTAAATAAATTTTCACTAAAAATATGTGCCTAACGTTTCTAACTTACATTTTTAGGTGTTTGGATCGTAACAGCCGTTAAATTTGGATATTGTTTAACACGTGTCGTCCTCATATTTTTGTATTAATACAAAATCACTTATTTTTTTAAACAAATCTCAAAAAAAAAAAATAAACAAAATAATACAAAATCACTTTTGTAGAATTACTTTCAAAAATCATTTTTTCCACTACATCTTTTAAGAGCATTACCAACCTAGCCACTATAAAGCATCTCGAAATAGAAATCTCGACACTCTTTATGTACTTTTATTTTGCAGCTTCATCACCCATTTCTATCCAATTTTCTTGATAAGCCTCTTGTGACATAGAGATATAACCGTACACCACATTACACATTCATCTAAAGTGGGGCAAATGAAGGTACATTTTAGTTGTAATGACGGAGATTCGAATGCTTCTGCTACATCTTTGCATGATATCAGGGTTTGGCTAGAACCCTCGCTCGTGCTTACCTTCCATGTAAGCATGCATGAATGACGAGCCCCAAGAAACCATCAACTGCAGAACAAGTAGTGGTACAAGAACTATGACCCGATACGTTCATTGCAGAATTCATTAAGTGGACACAGTGATAAAGGAGAATCTTGTTATCACTAGAGGTCCTAGGTTCGATGGAGATGGCTACCATTACCAATTGAACACACTAATGAATTTTCATGAAATACTCTTTTAAAAAGCTCAATGGCCAGCCATCTCGGAGACTCTGGGATGAAGAGAACACTTGTGATCAGTTGTTGCACACATGGTTTGGCTCCTGAAAACGACACTAATTGCAGAGTTTTTAGAAAGCTCGGAATTCAAATCTCAGCCATACAAAGAGCCTTCCGATAAGATAAACAACGAGTACTAAAAGTTTAAATTATATAAAAGGCTTCATATAAAAACAATGTCCAAACTTCTTTTTCATTTAGGAGTACAATTTTTTTTTGTCTAACGTTACAAATGTTACATTTTTAAGTGTTTAAATCCAGGTGTTTAACGTTACGAATGTTACAGTTTTAAGTTTAAAAATTTTATTTTTTAAAAAATAAAAATATTATTACATTTAAAAAAACTTAATTTCTCTAAAATTACAAAATAAAAACCTAAAATTTCTCTAAAATCTTAAAATATTTAATCCTAAAGCATCAACCCTACTTGTCGGCCATCCCCGGCCGTCTACGCACTCGTCGACGAGCTCCCATTGCCGATCATTCCTCTCATTATTGTCCCTATCCCCTAAATTTCTAAACTTAAATCCCTACAATTTCAAATATTCAAAACCTTAAAAATTCCTTAAATCCTTTCAGTCGGTCGTTTGATCACAGGCAAAAGAAGCCATGCTTGCGATGAAAGCAATTCCTTGAAACTTTTTCCAAGATGAAGCTGGCCAATTGATTGACGCGAGGGGGAGAGAAGGGGGCGGGGTGGGGAATTAGTTTTCTTTTAATTGAATTTTTAAAAAAATATACATACATACATATATAAGCGTGACACGTGTTATTTAACGGATTTTTAACGGTCGTTACGGCCGAGACACTTAAAATAATAACGTTAAGTATTTAAATTGATCGAAAAAAAAGTTTAAACATCGGAACAAAAAAAAGAGAGATAATTTAAACAATTTTTTTACGTTAAGCCGATATAAAAAGAAGTGACCTATAAGGGATGTGGTGCGCCAATTAATTAGAGAACCGATTATGAACATGACTACCAATTAAAAAGGTATAGTTTAGGCATTTCCAAAAGCATATGCACCAGATGATATAGCTCGTAAGGTGCTAAAGAATACCTCCAACTGCTTACACACAGTTGAATCCAATACATTGTGTTTAATCAGAAAAAGTTTGGGCAAAATAGAAAATTATTTTAATTCTTGAAACTGAAACCGGGTTGAAAACCAGTTTCCAAAATCTTCACAATCTGATCCATTGTTGGCCGAATATCTAATATAGAATGAGAGCAAAGAACGGCAATTAGAACATATTGTTCCATCACTTCCGGCAATCCTATCTCCGGCATGTCTTGTTCGATGACATCTAATGCCCTCCCTTGTTCCACAAGCTCCCAAGCCCAATCCGTCAGCCGGAAAATCTTTCCCTCATCGTTTTCATATGCCTTTTTACCGCTCAAAAGCTCGAGAAGCACGACCCCGAAGCTGTAAATGTCGCTTTTCTCGGTTAACTTGCCGTACAAGGCGTATTCCGGAGCAACATAGCCTAGAGTTCCAGCTACCGTCGTGCTTAAATGCGTCATTCCCTCGGACTTGATCTTTGCCAAGCCGAAATCGGCAACTTTCGGCTCGAATATCTCATCCAGAAGTATATTACTAGCTTTGATATCTCTGTGAATGATGGCAGGGTGAACCCCATGGTGCAAATAAGCTAAACCTCTAGCAGTACCGAGGGCAATCTTCAGACGAATAGGCCAGCTAAGTTTCTTATTCCCCGATCCGAAAAGATGATCGTAAAGGCTTCCGTTACGCATCAGATCGCAAACGATGAGCCTTTGATGCCCTTCCAGTGGCACCGTTGCAGTGCAGAAGCCTCTCAATGCAACAAGATTGACATGTCTTACACTTGCAATGACTTCTACTTCATGTACAAAGTTTGCATCTCCGACGACTGAACAATTCTTCAACCTTTTTATCGCGACTTCGGATCCGTCCGGTAGTATCCCTTTGTAAACATTCCCATAACTTCCCATTCCGATAATGTTCTCTCTGGAGAAATTCTTTGTAGCATTCTTTATCTCCTTAAGTTTGAACTTTTTAAGACTAGTACTTCTACTACACAATC
This sequence comes from Hibiscus syriacus, assembly GCF_006381635.1. Lineage (NCBI taxonomy): Eukaryota > Viridiplantae > Streptophyta > Magnoliopsida > Malvales > Malvaceae > Hibiscus > Hibiscus syriacus. The sequence goes on along the minus strand of NW_024063152.1, from coordinate 32,533 downwards.
CGAATCCGAAAACCAAACTAGTCTCATCTGTATCCAAATCATTCTTCTCTTCTACTTTTTTTCTACATCTTCTCATCAGAAGGAACGAAACTGCAGAAAAGGCCCCAAGTATACCAACAACAGAACCAGCCGTCGCCCCTGCAATTACACTTCGGTAGTGGCTACGGCTTGGTTTCTCTTGTTCAAGTGCTATGGAAAACAAACACTTAGCAGTTGCTCTATCAGTTGGACCAAAATGGTTAACAAACGCAGCGGTATACATTTTAGGATACCCCGAACAAGAGGAGATATTCCGTGCTGCGTCATCATCGATGCCATCGAGGAAAACTTCCCTAACTACGAGCAACGTTCTAGTACACAATCCACATGTAAAATTATTATCCAGAGACTGAGTACAGTAATATCTTAATTGGTACAATATGGCACTAGGAATTAGGCTCTCAAACTGTGCTCTAGATGTTATATTCCTGCAGGCTTTGGAAATCCACTCCACATTATATCCACAAGAAGTTTCGATGTCGAAATCAGTTACGAACTCACCTAGTAGAAGCCGGTAGGATTCCCTGCATGCCTCGGAAGTTTCGGGAGGGGGAACGAAGTACTCAGTTGTCCGGAGATACTCGGACCGGACTAAATCGATTCCTTCCATGATGTTTTGACACAGTATGGACCTTGCAGGGTCTTTATTCGCCAGTTTCTTGAGGATGTCAAAGTTGAGTGGACAAGAGGCATTCACATGGGTTCCGTTTGAGAGGTTTAAGCAATATGAGGTTAAGACTGTTACTAACGCAAAGAAAGTGAAGGGAGATGAGGACATTGAAGAGAAATGAAAGGAAATTTCAATCTTTTCACTGAAATTGATCAAAACAATAACTTCATCACCAAGCTTTTATTGGATCCTTTGGCCGGTTTTGGCTGCTTGTAAAGGGCGGCAATGGAGAGCTTGGAGAATCAGTCTAACCCTGCATGTGAGTTTTAGGTATAGGTTAAAATAAAGAAATCCCAACAATATATAACTTAAATGTTAATATTATTAATAATTTAATCTTTTTTTTAAAAAATAAAAGTTTAATATATTATTTTTTTGAATTGTTCGCAAACTTTTCGAGTCAAGTATCAAGTAGCTCGTTAAGAACTCGAATCGAGTATTTATCGAGCTTTGACCGAGTAAGATCTCAACTAATTTACGATATGTTTTGACTCATTTATAGCCCTAACCTCATTTCAGCTTAAACCAAGGTTCTGTTCCACATAAATATATAAGAACTCTTTCTTTCGTATTTTAAAAGAATAAAAGCATGATAATAAAGGCAAGTCCCGTGTCTTGCATGTTTGATTTTTGTTGTCTGCCTTGTCATCTTGTTTTTGTTCCTTATTTTCCATTTCCTTTGAGCAACTATTCACATTTATGTCAACATAATATTACAATTTACAAGTTCCACCAACTCAAAACATACAACATGAGAAATGGTCAACTGCCCAAATATAAATGGTTTAAATGAAAGATAAGTACATCGATTATAAATATGTGGGTAAATTACATCCGATACCATTAAACTTTAGGTGATGTATTGTATATAATGACGGATGCACTAAGCCCCCATAGAGGTCAAGTGCATCCCATTATTTTGGAAAAATGATTAAATTTAGCTTAATGTGTTAAGGAAAAAAGAAAAAAAATACAATTTTTGCATACCTATTATTTTTTAAAAAAGAAAATTACAATTTTGGACATATTCTTAAATTTCTGGATCTGCCACTGATTATATATACTCAGTGATGAATTCAAAAAAAAATTAGGGTGGGCACATATGTATTAATAATAGATTTTTTGTATGAGACAAATACCAATAAAATTTTAGGATGGACACTATCAGTAAAATAAACAATAAACATAAAGAAATTCGAATTTCATAGTGGACATATAATGTACATACATTCGTCAGTGTATATATAGTAGGGGTGTTCAAAACCAAGTACATGTATTTTCAGGTACACGAAATTTTCGAGTATCAAAATGTTTGCCCATGTCCATGCCCGTTAAGTCTTGGTAGCCATAAAACTCATGTATCCTCATTTTTGGGTCATGATTACCCGATTTATATATATATATATATATATATATATATATATATATATATATATATATATATATATATATATATATATATTATTTTTTAAATTATATTATTCTTTAAAAAGCAATTACATAGAAAAAATTCTAAACTTCTAAATTTGAAGGTCTATAATACTAATATGCCCATAAAATTTAAAAATTTAAATTATATAATTAAAAGATAAAACTTATTAAAAAATATAATTAAAAACACAATTAAATTTAAAATATTTTGAAGTTAAAAGAAATAATTTAGATTGTTATGGTGAAATAATTTAAAAAATTAATAATTTAGAATGATATGGTAAAATATTTTAAAAAAGTAGGAATTTAAAATATTATGGTGAAATAATTTGAGAATTAGGAATAAAAAATAAAAAATAAAAAATATATAAGAAACCAGATACTATTGAATCATCGAAGCGATATCTATTATAAAACTCTTTTAATATAAATCATTCATAATAATATAAATTCATTAAATTTCATATATAGTGAAACCGAGTTTCTTCCGATTCAATTGTTTACAAAATAACTTTAAAATAAAATAAAGATTCACAGACTAAATACTAATAAAGATCCCATACTCACTACAATATTAAGATTTATTATTGCTTAAATCAAATTAAGCGGTAACCGTGGGTTAGCTTATCCTATAGTCATAGTGGTTAGGGGTGTGCAAAATTACCCGATTTGGTTGACCGAACCGCCGACCCGACCCTAAAAAAATCGGGTAATTTAAAAAAAAAAATACCCAGCCGGGTTGGGTACCCGGCCCGACATTTCCCGGGTCGGGTCCGGGTCACAAAATATAGTTTTTCCGGGTACCCGGTTACCCGAGTACCCGGTTAGTTTTTATTTTTTTTTTATTTTTTATATATAATTATATAAAATATAATGAATTATTTATATTATGGATTATTAAATTTTGTATTTCGAACTTTTAAATTTTATGTTCGGATATTAGAGTATGTAATTCGAAGTTTCGAACATTTAAATTTGTGTACATATTTTTTAAATTAATAATTTGAAAATGAAAAATAAAAAAACCGAGTATCGGGTACCCGATTACTGGGTACCCGTAATATCCGAGTCGGGACATGGGCTGAGAAATTGTCGACCCGAAAGTTCCGGGTACTCGAAAATCGGGTATCAGAAAATCCGGGTACCCGAATTTGCACACCCCTAATAGTGGTATTCAACTACTATACGATGATGTGGTCTTACTGACGATCGTAAAAACAATACGGACACTTGTTATTATACTTATGCATAGAGATGGGCATGGGACTAGAACTCAACGGGCTTCGACCCGGGTTGGAGTTTTTTTTAATGTGATGTTCGAGTCGGGTCATAGTTGGGTTTAGGGTGAAAATACTCGACTCAATCCAACTAGAAAAAATATATAATTTTGCCTTATATATTTAGAAAAAAATACAATAATACCCCTCTCTCTATATATATATTTTAATTAAGTTATTGTTTTTATTAAATAAAAATAATATTTTTATTATTTCGGGTCAGGTTGGGTTTTTAAGTTATATATCGGGTCGAGTTCGGGTCAGGTGGAATCTTGTTTTGGTCAGGTCGAGTCGAATCTCGGGTGAAAATTTTTTTGTTCTCGGATCGAGTCTTGTGAACCAAAAACCCGACCCAACATGACTCATGTCCATCCCTACTTATGCAGCCTCGATGATAATGTTATAATGGACGTGTATATTATTATTACGACCTTAGTAATGCGATCTTGAAATATATTTTGAGGTCTTATGTAAATCTATGCGCGATTTAGATGTGATCGAGATTTGATATATTAGTTTGAAAGCTGTTGTCACGGCAGGACGTTGCAGCTTTCCTCTCCATCCTTGTCTACGCACAACTTGAATTCAACATAAATTCTTTGGTATTATTTCACGGTCTTGCTTGACTTATATTTTGAATTCTTCTATTTAAAACTAAGCAGAATTCCCAATTTAATTATAGTAGAGAATCATAAATAATCCAAAATTTAATTCATAAAGAATAATACCAATTTATAGGAACGAGTGGTACAGTCGTCCCCTAAAATTTTCAAATTATCATATATTTTATATTTTTTTTTATTTATTTTCTATTCATAAACTGTTTTCACCCCTCTGAAATTATAAAAGTACGTTCCTTCTAAAATTTTATAAGTTTACCATTGACATAAAATTCTACATCTGTTTTTGACTGTGTCTAAAGGGTATGTGTGCATTGTTATAATCACCCGGACTATTTTTAAAAAATGAGGTAAATAATAACAACAATATTTGTGTATTTTTGATTTATTACAATCACTCAATAATTAAAAAAATCATTATATTTAAACCCTTAAATTTTTTGATTTATTCATAGTAGAAGTTGTTCTTAACAGTGCAAAAATTAAAGTCTGGGCTTAAAGTAATCAACAACCGATAACTAATATCAACATCTAAAGTTAATCTCTCAAATTCGAATCACCACATGAGATTTTTTATTTTTAATTGTTGTTCCGATTTCAGGACTTCATCCTGATTAATCTAAATTAATCCGTGTGAAATTTTTAATAAAATCGAAAACACTTTAAGATGAATTTATCGTTTACTATTCATTGTAGCCTATTTTATCAATTAATTATTCAACATTCTTAAATCATTAATATTTTTTTTTATCAATTTCCCTAAAAAAAGCCTCATTTTACGTTTCATTTACTTTACATAATATAGAAAATAAAAAATAGATGAAATGGCTAGCTCAATTATTAAAGGGAAAAAAAGAGTTAGTTTTAAGTATGCAAACTCAATGCTTATTTATGAAGGCATGAGTACATAATAAAGATACATTAATGCTGCCATTGGAGTGTAGTTAGAGTCATTACATGATACCAACATATTCTCTACAAATATTTTGACAACTAAATTTTTATATTTTAATTTGGATTCTATGTTTACGAACGAGGTAAACTAGATTAGGAGGGTCATCCTTATATTTATAATACTGAATTCATATTATTCAATTAATAAATCATATACAAGTGGTTATAAAAAAACCAATAAATTATATATAATAATAATAATAATAAATTTAGTTTTTAATTTAATTTTATTATTTATTAATTAAATTTGCTCCAACTATTAAAAATGAATTTATCTCTTAATTTTTAGAAAAAGGTAAACTATGTATTTAGTCATCTAACTATTCTCGTGGTTCCGTTTTGCTCACCCACTATTTTCTTTTCAAAATCATACCTAAACTTACGTTTTGTTCCGTTTTGATCACCTGACGTTAAAAATTAACAATGATGGTGATGTATCACCATAAGGTAATAGTATACCACATCATTATTCAAAAAAAATTAAAAAAATGTCACCTCATTAAATCTATTTTTAATTTGACGGTGGATGATCAAAATGAAACAAAAATGTAATTTAGATTTTTTTTTTTAAAATAGATGAGCAAAATTGAACTACTAGAATCGTATGCATAGATTGTCACTCAAATGGTTATATCAAAATTGTGGTGAATTTTTGCTAAAAAAGAATAATACCCAAACTAATAAAAGGTGTAATCATTAAGGATTAAATTCAACATTATGCCAAATAAAACCACAAGTTTTAGTTATGGAGGAGCAACAGGAACACATAAAATTTCAGTAGTTCTAATCGTAAAATACGAAATTTGCTCAAAGGGCTTCAAATTATGAATTATTTACCTTTACTGAAAAAAGATAAAACCAACGTTCACATCCGGTCCTTCAAGCTGCCTGGTTGCACAGTTTCGAGCGTTTAAGGTCGAGAGCAGAAGCCGCTGCAGAGCTTTTAACACATGTCGCCAACCCAGCACAGCAGACTAGCGATACCTGCGGACTCGTGTAAGAAAAGAGATAGAAAACAACAAAACAAGAGTAAATGTTTGTTTGTAAGTAGTCCCACTTTGTGAAAAATCTCTACTTTCCTCTAGGAAAAAGTAAAAAAGGAACCAGAGGGAGATAGAGAAAGAAAGAGAACGATGGAAACCTGTACAAATAAAGCTATGTTAAGCTTCAGATGGCCATTTTCTGGAAAAAAAAGTTTTGATTTTTGAGGGGCCAAAATCATGAACACAAGAACAGAGCTTTGATGTTATAGAAAAACCACAACTTGTACTTGTTTTTTTTTTTGCTCTCTGTCTATCACATTTGGGTTATTTGCTTGTTTTGAGTGTGTTCATGGCTGATGTTAGTGCCCATAAACATGCTACTTTGAGGTATATATTTGTTTTCCTTCATGTTTTCTCATTTGGGTATCTTTTTCCTTATGTTTATTGAATGCTTGCATACTGTTTGTGTTTTTGTTCTCCTTCATGTTATTTCTTATGGGTATGTCTTCGTTTTGTTGAAAGTTCTTTCCTTTTTGTAATATTCATCAATGAATATTATCAGAAGAGGAGTTGTTTGTCTCTCTTTTTTCATCATATTTTTGTTGAGTGGTAGCCATTGTTTTGTTCCATTTTGCATTTACTAGTGCTTTTCTTTAACCATTTCCCCTTTTCCATTCGTTTTCCTTTGTGCTGTTTATAGAGTATATTGATTTTGATGCTATTTATGCTGTGGTTTCTAGTTTGTACATAATCATCTTTTGGCACTTGTGAGTTTCAGCTTATCAATTTTGAGGATTTTTGTTTATTTTCTGTAAATCCTTTCTCTTTTGGGTTAAATCTGGTTTAGAGCTTTTTTTCATAGGTGTGATGATGATTTCCATGTTGGTTAGTGTTTTATTTTAATGCTATAACTGTCTCCCCCAAAACAAAGTTACTTGTACACATCCTGACAGAAACTGAGGTTTGATGATTTCCCCTTTTATTTGGTTTTGACTGGTTATTGATTTGTTATCGTCATCGGTGTTTTCCAGTGAGAGCTCCATGGGTTCTGGTGAGAGGCGAGGTAAGAACTCAGAAGGCGGGGTTGTTCGAGCAACACATAAGAGGCAAGGGAAAAAGCTTTCTATATATTCATCGGCCCAAGGTATTGCGACCTATCTGATTCATGTGTGGTGCATGACTGCATATGTTTCTCGAGTGCAAGCTCTTACCTGTCTTTCTTTCTTATTCTATTCAAGAATTGCGGGCATTGGATGCGGAAAATGAGAAAAAGGATGGATCGTCTCCTACAGGAGTTATAGAGGCCAGTTTAGAACTAGGCTTGGAATCCGATATAACTTCTCCCGATGGCAGCCCCAAGGCAGAACTTCGTTGTACACATTCAGCAGCTCTTTCTAACTGGAGAAAAATCTTCAAATTACTGAAAAGAAAACCAGACAAGCACTTCAGCATATCGAGAAAGAACAACAAGAGCACGAAGGAGAGTCCTATGCTGAGAGAGTTATACAGCTTCAAGTCTTCTTTGGAGAACTTCAGTATATCTCAGCTCCGAGTTGCAACAGGCAACTTTAACCGAGGTATGCAATTATTTTTAAGACTATTAGCACTTGCCAAATATGAAGCTATGCAAGGATGCTTAATGATACTGTAAATACAATCCAATACAATGACACTGATACAATGATGTAGATTAATATATGGGTACGGTTTCTTGTAGAGAACATAATCGGAAGGGGTGGTTATGCCGAAGTCTTCAAGGGTCGGTTGAAGAATGGAAAGCTCATAGCAATAAAGCGGCTGGCAAGAGGGACCCCAGATGAGAGGACAGCAGCTTTCTTATCAGAGCTTGGTATTATAGCCCATGTAAATCATCCAAACACCGCCAAGTTGATTGGATGTTGCATTGAAGGAGGAATGCACCTTGTCTTTCATTTATCTCCATTGGGAAGTTTGGCATCAGCTCTTCACGGTTTGTTCCTAACCTGCATTGTTTTTCTCGAGTTGTTATGATAAGTTTTTGATGCTCTTGACTCTTCAACATTATTCAGGTTCAAAAGTTACACTAGATTGGAGTAAGAGATATAAGATTGCTTTAGGCACGGCAGATGGCCTCACATATCTTCATGAGACTTGTGAAAGGCGGATTATACATAGAGATATCAAGGCTGATAATATTCTTCTTACAGAGAACTTTGAGCCTCAGGTAGCGTGAATCTGTATTTTTCATGATAAAAGGAAATCACGAAACTGTGCGGAGAGAAGAAAAGAGAATGCATTTCCTTGTAAAATGCTAGAACTGATTTTCTGTTAGCTGGGTACTTATGGTTATCTGTGTTAACTATGCTCTATGCTTTGTAATTTTTTCGAATCATAAAGAAGTCAAATTAATCACCCAATAATTGCTTTTTTTTCATTGACCTAGTGCTTGCCTGAATTTGTGATGCCTCATTTTGATTGTAATACCCGATCACTTGTGTTAAGCTTAATCACAATGTGAGCCTTATAAGGTATGAGCTTTGTGTTAACGAGAGAAGGTTCAAATAAGCCTCAAAATGAGGAGGTTGAAGCATATGCGGGATACGTGTTGCTTCCTTCCTTTGTGCTCACTCTGAAGGTAGCTGCAGTTACGGTGAAAATCTTAGACTATTACGTGTCATGTTTTAGTTATGAAAATCTAGTTTTTTGTCTCAATATCCTTCCCTGAAGTATGCACGTGTCGTGTCGTGCTTTATGAGAACTAATATCACCACCTTTCTGTCGGAAAATTGTTTCCGTTTTGTTTCTAACAGGCGCCTCGCATATAATATAATAATTAGTTTTGTCGACATATATAGGCAAGATCTACTAATAATAGTGTTGCTATATCTGTCCTGTTATTTTGGCATTTTATATTTATTTTGTAAAGCTCCTAATGATCTGTGGTCATGATTGTCAGGAAGCCGTTTGCTTTTGTATTTGATTTCCTTTATCCGTTCCATTTATTGATTACGCCAGCCAATTTTTCTTCCAGATTTGCGATTTTGGCCTCGCTAAGTGGCTACCTAGACAGTGGACTCACTACAACGTGTCGAAGTTCGAAGGCACTTTTGGGTTTGTAAGCTTAAAGTATCTTTGTCGAGTTAATAAATACTTTTGTCGTAACGCTGACACATTTATTTTGTCGACATGCAGCTACTTTGCACCCGAATACTTCATGCATGGCATAGTCGACGAGAAAACTGATGTCTATGCATTTGGAGTTCTGCTTTTGGAGCTCATAACAGGAAGGAAAGCTATAGATGATCAACAGCAAAGCATTGTGATATGGGTACATTTCTTCACGAAGAATATGATCAACTGTTCCATAATCATAAAGGCCCCTTACTTACCCTTTTTAAGTTTTGTAGGCAAAGCCTCTTCTTGATGAGAATGATATTAAAGAGCTCTTAGATCCTTCCCTCGGTGACGATTATGATGCAGAGGAGGTTGATCGCATGGTTCTGACTGCCTCTTTGTGCATTGAGCAGTCTCCTATTCTTCGTCCTCAAATGAGTCAGGTGAGGATTACTTTTAGAAGTGCTTATATTTGTTAATGCACACCGGAAAGAAATTAGCGAAAAGAAAGTAATATTAGGAAACAGAAAAATGCTAATTATGATATGATATCCTGCTTTGCTCTTCGGAAAGGCCCGACATTACGTTTCATTAGGAAAGAGGTAGTACTTCTCGTAAAGTTATATCATTGATTCATCATAGAAAGCTACTCTGGTGCTTCACTTATTTCAACATGATATCGTTTGGTTTTACGATGCCAAAATATGTTGTAGTTGCATGTTTGTCCAAGTTCAATTGTAGAATTCGCTCGATGATTGCTTGTGGCATCCATTTCTTTTGCTGTTCTTTGTAGTTTCTGTGAATGAATTATTTTCTCCGCGACATCCCTGCCGAAACCGTAGAAATATAGCACCAAGAAGTTCTAAACCACAAGCAAACTATACATCTAAACATGCAAACATTTTAGAAATACTAGTACCGTGCATGAAGGGCAAAGTCACTTTCTCATGCAAATGACTTGGTTTTAGGCTCATGCTTTGTCTGCTTTTACTGTATCAGGGACGAATGAATATTTAACTTTTCTTTCATTGGTTTGCTTCTCGTAGAAGAAGATCGGATCTAAAACCAAAACGTCAGCAATCCTCATATTCTAGATGGCCTTCATATTTCTGCATGCTCACATTTCATGTAGTTCTCTGTGATGTTGAACCATTTTGTTTATGATGCAGGTGGTGATACTGCTGAGGGGCGATGAATATGCAGCAGAATGTTGTAAAGAATCCCAGAACCAATCCCACCATAGAACAAACTCGAACGAGCTCCGCAACACTCAACTGAACAATATCGATCAACTTCGGGAGATTGCTTTAGGCTCATAAAAAGCCTGTTATAACTTTGTTTCGGTATCTGATGGAACTAAAAAGGACAAATTGATGCTGTGTTTCATGGCATTTGGAAGCATTGGGTTCTTCCAAATTTCATGTGAAAAACAGTTTATCAAAAGAACCAAATTGTCTTACTTTGGTGTTTGTGTATAGATAAGGTTGAAACTATGTGTATAGGTTTTAAGGTTGTCTTGTCTTGACCAAGTTTACAAAGGGTGTTTTGAGTAAATCAAGCAAGGATTGTCCAGGAAGATACTTTTGATAATTTTTGGAAGGAAACACCGTGAAAGAAGTGGGGGAAAAGGAATTAAAAATCAATATATACAAATAGTCCCCGACGAGCCTCTTAATTATTAAAAATTATAAAATGATCATTCGATTATATGGTGTTGTTTTGTTAAATCATTTGACTATTAAAAGTTATAAAATTCATCTATTTTTCGTTAAAAAAATGAAATGATGGTCGTCTAAGTTGAACTTTAACATGTTGATTTAGATATAATAATCGTTTGAAATTTTAGGATCAGATTTTAACATGTATTAATAGATAGATTGTTTAATTCAGACTGTCATCAATTTTTTAACGAAAAATGATGAGTTTGAAATATATGAATAATCGGTTGACTATTTTATAACTTTAAATAGTCGAAAGACTTATCAATGCAATATTCTATGTTTGGAGGATTATTTTATAACATTTAATAGTCAGAAAACTCAACAAATCAATACTCTACGGTCGGAGACTATTTATGTACTTTACCCAAATTAATAAATAAAAATGAGGAAAGGACAAGTTGGAAAAAGAGACGTAAGATGAATGTGTGATGGAGGAAACAAATTTGACACGTTAAGTTTGCATAATCTCTTTCAGCTGGAAGTGCTTCGTTACGTTATTTTAATTTCATCTTTTAAATTAGGACTCGATTGTTAAATTTTTTAGCATTTCAAATTAATTTTTAAATTATAATCCTTGTTTGATATTAATCTTTAAACTTTTGAATGATTTAGGGGACTTTATTAGAATGTTTAAAAAATTGAAGATCAATTTAAAATCAGAGTTATAATTTAAAGATAAATTTAAAATGAGCAAAATTTTGTGATTAATTTAGAATAGCTTAGGTTAGAGGCAATCAAAACTTGATTAAGAAAAATGAATTTTTCAACCCGACTCAATTCTAAGAAACTCGATCTGAAATTAAAATAAAACAAAGGTCGAATTTTAAGTTCGGGTTGAATCCTTCAACTCTGCATGATATATGTATATTACATATGAAGAAATATAAAGAAATATATATGTATATCGTATATGATTATAGAAAACTATTTAAATTAGAATTAAATAGTATCATAACATTATAAATATTTACAATTAAACTTAAACATAAACTCGAACAAACTTGACTCTACTCGAATTTCATAAACTCAATTTGACTAAAAAAATTCAAATAAAATTAAGTTATAAAATAAGATTCATAAACTCGACTAACTCAAAGTTTTTTTGACCCAGCTCGACTCAATACTCGCTCGTTGTTTAAGAATAAAATTAAAATATTCAAAAATTTAAAGATAATTTAAAACGAGAGTCGAATTTGAGGATGTATGCTAAATCAATTATAAAATTTATTTTATGTCCTTTAAATTGTGTAATTTCAAAGTTTAGGGTTGACAAACTGTGCAAATCTATAATACGTTATACGCCCCCGGGTTTTGTGGCTCGCCATCTTCCCTTGAGATATTCTCCTCCCCTGTCGTAACGTAACCGGTCTCCCCCCTATACTTTTTGTTATTTTCCATCTTAACCCAATACTTTATTCTATCTGTCACTTCAGTCCTTTTCGTTGCTAATAATATTTTTTGCTATCACCAAACGTTGAAGATTAATCGTTAGTTTTGTATGATTAAATATGTTAATAGTAATAATTTCATCCATTAATAATTTCCCATGCTTCAAAATATGTTCAATGTACATATAAATTAAGCATTAATTAGATTCATATATGTTAAAACTTAATTAAGAATTTAAGATGTAAAAAATTAAAAGATTTCATTCTTTATTTTTTAAAATATTATTCTCAAACTCGTACATTTTTTCTAAAATAGTTTCCCACTTTTTCTTTTAAAATGTAGCCTTAGATATTGACATAGTGTCCTTATATTTTTCTATAATATTCTCCAATTTTTAATTTTTTTTTTATTTAGATATAAATAAATATATTCTCCGTTTTGATTTCTTTTCTTTTCGTCTATTTTTGAAAATTTATTTTTGTCTGTTTTTATGACACAATTTTCTTTATTGTTATGATAGTTTGGAGTTTCATATTGCATTCATCAAACTGCATCTCCTAATCAGGAAAAGTCGACGATATTTCATAGTTTCATCTCCTTTTATCGATGCATCAAAATCAATCACAGAGCAACCTATTATACTAGCTCTCTCAATCTACATGCCTATGTCAAATTTTGTATCTAGTTTTGAATAGAGACAAAAAGATTATTAATAGTTGTTAAATATATTTTTATAAGACGAAGCAAGTATTCAAGGGAAAGTTTTAATTTTATTTTATTCATGTCATTTGAGTTTTTTCACGGTAAAATTACCCGGATAATGAGGTGAGAAAATTATTTTTCCCACCTATTGCACCCCATAATTATTCACTAAGTAGGGTGTTTTGAACAGTAACCTTAAAATACGCCGAGAGTATAGTGTGTCTTCAACAAGACTCAGAGATCACAATGCGTCTTTAATTCTTTTGGGGAAGATGCATGGATAAGACAGATGTAGAACCATGTAAGGTATAAAAAAAAGACATATTATGATCCATGCATCTTTATCAGAAAAGTTGAAGACCTATTATATTATCGGCGTCTTCCAGATAATGCTGTAACAATCGTCCTACTTCATAGCAAATAATTCATGGAGCATTAAGTCCACAACATTATATGCGGAATTTTGTCGAGTTTTCACATTGAGTTATGTTATATTTATTGCACCTTCTTTTTTCTTATTTGATGAAAATAAATTTTTTATTTAAAAAATACTCATAAACCCTAAATCTATATCATAATATATAAAACTTAAGATATTAAAAAATAAGAAATTAAAAGTATTTTAACATTGAATATTTTTTTTTTAAATTAAATGATTTACCCAATTAATCAATCAATCAAACCCGCTATCCAACTTTTTGTCAGGTTTAAGATTGAATCCAAAAAAGGAAAAATATGAAAATTCCATTTCCCGTGAAAAATAAAATAAAATAAAATAAAATAATTTAATAATAATAAACCATTGGAAGTTCAAAAAACAACTGAAAGTAGCAGGTAAGCTGCGTCAACCAAATCCCATTTTGACAAAAAAAAGGACTCCATCGAACACTCCGAAAACTTAACAGGGACTGATCTGCAATTCTTCCATTGTTACGTGCACTACAATTTAACATTTAACGAAGAAAGCAAAGGGTCGTGTCGTCTCATCCTTCCCATCCCTTCCTCTCTGTTAAGAAAGGTCAAACCCAACCACCGCGCAAAAGAAAGAAAGAAAGAAAGGTTCCATTAACGGTGATCCTCTGACATTGAAGCGCTGCCGTTTTGTTATTTTTTTTACCTCTTATGCTATTGCCGATCGCTTCTTTCTGTCCCGGTAACGCCCCGGTGGCCGGAAAAGGAAATTGGGTTCTTTTTTTACTATGAAGAGAAACGCCAACATCGGAAACAATAAAGGCTCAAATATTAATAATGATAATCGCTTTTTCCAAATTCTTTGAAATTCATTTCTTCCTGCCTGAAAACAGCCTCTTCCGGTGTCCGGTCTGCTAGTGCTTCCGTCGCCGCTTCTATTGCTGGAGACTCTCATGAACATCCAAAAGAACAGGTTTTTTTTTTAATTTTTTTGATTAATTTTAGTTTTGGAAAACTAAGCTTTTCCTATTTTACCGTTTGGTGGCTCAGAAGAAATAAAAAGAAACTAAATGTGGAGATTTTTTTATATTACCATTTTTTAAAAATTTTAGGGCTTAATTAAGTGAATGTTGTAATGTACAGCTATAAGTTAATCCATTTTTAAATTTTATTCTTTGAATTTTTTTCGTTAATATTTGATGAAAAAAATTAAATTTTGATTGTTGAAAATGATCTTTTATTAATAAGGTAAATTTCAGATGCAGAGGAATCTTTCTCTTTTTTCCCTAAAAAGTATACTGTCGCTTTAGTGGCCATTGAATGGACATTTGCATTATAATCATATTAATTAATTTGATGAAGGGAAAGACAGCAGATTCAGTGTTTTAATTTAGATTGATTTGTGTTTTTTGCTCTAATCAAACCAATAATTAGATGATATTTGTTAGATGCATTTTCAGCTATAGTTTTGTTAAAAAAATGATTATGTTATAGATCTTAAAATGGTGGCTCTAAAGAGTTTAGTTATTTGTATAAGAACAACAATATTGATTTTTGGACATAGCCAATGATTTGATTCTTTTTTACTCTTTCTATTACAGGCCGTTATGTTCTATTCATTCTAGTAATGCTCTGATTTGAGCTCCTTTAAGGTCAAAATTGCCAAAATGGAAACTGAACTGCTTCATGCCATTGTGTTGTATGCAAGTTGTTTATCAATCGCTCAGTTTTGATGACAATATCTCATTGTCACATTGCTTGACATGGTTTTTTGTTGTGCTCTTCTTTGACAGGTTGTGTAACTCGTATGTGCATTTTCCTCGAAACTTGTTACTCAATCTGCTATCTCACTGGGTTTCTTTTTTAAAACAGGTGCTATGGGCTTCCTTTGACAGACTAGAGCTTGGTCCCATATCTTTTAAAAGGGTTCTCTTACTTGGATACTCCAATGGCTTTCAAGTTCTTGACGTCGAAGATGCCTCCAATGTCAGTGAACTTGTTTCAAGGCGTGATGACCCAGTTACATTTTTACAAATGCAGACACTCCCTGAAATGTCTGAGGGACATGAAGGATTTAGAGCATCACATCCTTTACTTCTGGTTGTTGCCTGCGATGAGTCAAAGGTCTCAGGGTTGACGCTTACCGGAAGAGACGGATTGGCTAGAGATGGTTTTGAGGAGCCTAAAAATGCAAATGTGCTCTCTCCTACTACTGTTCGATTCTATTCGCTAAGGTCTCATAATTATGTTCATGTATTGAGATTCCGGTCAACTGTGTATATGGTTAGATGCAGTCCTCGTATAGTTGCTGTGGGGCTTGCAACACAAGTAAGAATCAGCCCTTTTTTTTCTGAAACTTAGTTTTGGAACTAGTATTTTTATATTTGTCATAAATAAGTCCTGCCAGATGGAGGGATTTTTATTCCTTGTTTTCATATGTTGGAATGACCAGTTCATTGAAAAACTTAAAATAATCAGAATGAATTGTTCTGAGAGTGGTTGCATTTTATAAATATGTTGATGATAATTACATTCGTTATATCATATTATTTGATCAATTATTTAGTTGGAGCCAAATGATTTAAACCATGCATTCTTTTATTGGTTGGCAGATATACTGCTTCGATGCTCTCACTCTTGAAAATAAATTTAGTGTCCTCACCTATCCTGTCCCTCAAGCAGGAGGCCAAGGGTTTTTGGGATTAATATTGGATATGGTCCCATTGCAGTGGGTCCCAGGTGGTTTGCTTATGCTTCAAACAATCTATTGCAGTCAAATACAAATCGCTTGAGTCCACAGAACCTGACTCCATCACCTGGTGTTAGCCCATCAACTTCTCCCAGTAGTGGGAGTCTTGTGGCTCGATATGCCATGGAATCTAGTAAGCAATTAGCTGCTGGGTTAATCAATCTGGGCGACATGGGCTACAAAACTTTGTCAAAATACTATCAAGATTTTATTCCTGACGGTTCTGGCTCTCCCATTTCTTCAAATTCAGGCCGGAAAGTTGGTCGGGGTGCATTACATTCTGCAGACACTGATATTGCTGGGACGGTTAGTACTTTATGTATTTGAGAAGCAAACTTTAGTCCTATGTTAGAATGCCAGATAGTAATTCACATGACCATTACACATTAATTCCACTTTGATGTGGAAGATTACTATTCATATCTTTTCCTATAATGCTTGAACTTTTATGTCAGATACATGTTTAAATTTCTTTGAGAGACATCCGATGAGCTAAGGCTGCTCATTAGTTCTTAGGAGCACTTGATATAGTCATGGAAATTTGACCAGTTAATTATCACCTATGAAAATTTTGAGTGTATATTTTAGGGTTTTTCTTTATATGTGGTCTATTTCAGGTAGTTGTCAAAGATTTTGTTTCCAGGGCAGTTGTATCACAGTTCAGGGCCCATACTAGTCCAATTTCCGCTCTATGCTTTGATCCAAGTGGGACTCTCCTAGTTACAGCATCAATACATGGGAACAATATAAATATTTTTCGGATCATGCCATCCTCAACAAAAAATGGATCTGGCACTCAAAGCTATGATTGGAGTTCTTCACATGTGCACCTTTATAAGCTCCATCGTGGCATGACATCAGCTGTATGTTACTGCATTCTCTACTTTTTCAAGAAAATATATATATCTATAATTTCTTTTTTGTTTTGATTTGTAGGTGATACAAGATATTTGCTTTAGTGCTTTCAGTCAGTGGATTGCCATTGTTTCATCTAGGGGTACTTGCCATGTTTTTGTTCTTTCACCATTTGGTGGTGAGACTGTACTCCAAATCAGGAATTCTCATGTTGATGGGCCTATCTTATCACCAGTTGTATCTTTCCCTTGGTGGTCCACTCCGTCTTTCTTTGTAAACTATCAAACATTTCCTTTGCCTGCACCACCAACTGTTACCCTCTCTGTAGTTAGCAGAATAAAAAATGTTAACTCTGGATGGCTTAATACGGTTACCAATGCTGCATCATCTGCTGCTGGAAAGACCTCCTTCCCTTCTGGTGCTTTATCTGCTGTTTTTCATAACTCTTTACCTAATGATTTGCAACGAGGTCAAGTGAAAGCTAATGTTTTGGAGCACCTATTAGTTTACACTCCGTCTGGCCATGTTGTCCAACATAAGCTACTGCCTTCATTTGGGGGAGAGGCAGGTGAAAATGCTTCGAGAATTGGATCAGGTTCTGCTCTCCAGATACAAGAAGAGGGCTTGTGGGTAAAAGTTGAAGCTATGCAAGCATGGGATGTATGCAGAAGAACAGATTGGCCAGAAAGGGAGGAATGCCTTTCTGGAATGACTCATGGGAGAAAAGAAGCATTAGAGATGTCTATGGATGGTTCTGATTCTGAAGATAATTATGCCGGGGAAAAGTACATGTCAAAGCCCCAAGACCAAGCACACTTGTATCTTTCCAATGCAGAAGTGCAAATTAGCTCTGGAAGGATACCAATCTGGCAGAATTCAAAGGTAGCTATTTATGATTACTTTGTAATATGCTATTGCTCGTTGCCAGTTTCACTTACGTCATTTGCATTTCCTTAGGTATCATTCTATACAATGAGTCCTGTGGGGTTCGATGAGACTAAGCTCACTGCTGGTCAGTCTGGTGGAGAAATTGAAATAGAACGGATGCCTGCTCATGTGGTTGAAATTCGACGGAGGGATTTATTGCCTATTTTTGAGCATTTTCACAGGATTCATCCTGATTGGAATGACAGGTATTTTCGGCATTCTTTGCATTGTGCTGAATATTTCAATATGGTGCCCACCAAATGGATTTCCTTGACACAACTCCCTTTTTCTTCCATGTGCAGGGGCTTTGCTGCAGCAAGTTATCCAATGTCTTCTCATGATGCTAAAGAAAGATTCTCTGAAGTCACTGTTATTTCTCACTCTAAGTTGATGTCACCTAGCCCGATCGAAAATTCAGATACTGGTATGACAATGTTTTTAATTGCAGATATCATTCAAAACACTTCTGGATTCATCATTCATGTAACTCAATTTGATGATTGGTGTTTTAACCAGGGTCATCAAGAAATTCTTATCCTCCTAGTCTTCAATCTGAGAACGGTAGTAGTGGGTTAAAAGGACAGAGTTCTATTTTGGTATCACATATGCTTAACCAGAGCACTCTTAACAAAGATGCTGGTTCAGTTTCTATTAATCAATCTAAAATGGGTGTTCGTCACATCGAGGATAAATCTACTAATAGTCCATCATTAACAAGTCTATCTGGTGGAAGAAACAGAGGTGGAAGCAGTGATATTCTGAACACAAGTTCTAACCGATCAGATTTGAGTATGAACATTTTAGACGAGGGGCCATTGAATGAATCACCAGATTTCGAGCACTTTTTTCAAGAAGAGTATTGTGAAGTATTGCCCTTAAGTGCATGTCGGGAGCCAACCGAGGTTGTTATTGACGTTGACAGCAACAGCAGCCCTTGTGAGAGAGGAAAACCAGAGGAAGAATGCGACAACGATGATATGCTTGGTGGCGTTTTTGCCTTCTCCGAGGAAGGTTCGTATCTAAATGTTATGTGATATAATTTCTTCCCTTTTAACAAACAAACCGTCTTTTATATGAATCTAAAACCTTATTGGAATCATCGTTCCGGTTTTGTGGCAGGTTGAGTTGTATCTCGTGTTCCTTTTTCTGATGTGCATGCTATATTTATATCGTCAACGTCGGTCTCTTTCATCGAAACGCCAGCCTAATCGGGCGGAGGCCGGCAAACTAATTGAAAGTGTGGTTTGGTGATTTAAGAAGCTACCGACTGATTGATTCAAGTAATATAAAGACTGGCTCATTGTGCCACTAGGCCAAATCTCTGGATTCCACCCTCTTAATGTGTACATGTTGTAAATTGAAAATCTCCTAAATGCAAATTTGTGAGTAAATGTTCTATCTGTGTTGTGTAAACATTATTCATTCTTCAAAGAAAAAGAAAATGTTTATATCTGTTATGCCCTTGCATACATTTTGAATGTATAGGTGAATTGAATCGTAAAATGTCACATGTCACGACTTGATTGATTGTTGAAATGTGATGGTGGCATCAACTTGAGATAAATTACTAACTCCGGGTACCAATTTGTATATTAAACCAAATATATAGATTTCCAAGAATAAGCCAACATTTTTTATAGCAGACAAACTTTTTTTAGTATTGTAGAGAAATAAGCTCATCCAAAACATTTTTATTTTCTAGGTTAAACTATGTATTTAGTCACTTAACTATTTTGCATTTTCGGTTTAGTCACCAAAATATTTTTTTCAATAACATACTTTAAGTTATGCTTTTATTCCGTTTTGGTCACTCGTCATTAAAAAATAAATAGAATTGTTAACGTGATAAAAAATTATTTTTTCAATGACACGGTATTACCTTATGGTGATTAATACGTAACCACATGAATAGTTTGACGACCAAAACGTAACCTCATGAATAGTTTGAAAACCAAAACGCAAACGCATGAATAGTTGGGTGACTAATACGTAGTTTACCCAATTTTCTTTGATGACCTTTATGTTCTTTTCAATTTATTTACGAAAACTTTGGATACCATATCTAAACAAACCATCCTGCATCTTTGTATTGTTGTGGCGTGCAGCAATGGAAGGTACATTTATGGCATGGAATTTGCCCCCACCCACCACCTAGAGAGATGCCCTTCCCATCAAAGGAACTTAGACAATGGAGTGGTCCCTTCCAACTCTATAACCAGTCACACTGAGATACTCTTTTCATCACCATTTTCTCATACAGCCAAAAATCTTCCACATCTATATATATATTCTTACAGCAAATTTTGGGGTCTGGCTACATGACAGTATTGACTGAAGTGGTTAGCAAAAACAAGATTTTGGAAAGGGCTTTCACTTAGGCCCCTTGCTACTATGGAGATTGGAGCCATTTTTGGTGTCCAGTCCATATCTGTTTTTGTCGTTTATTAAGGGCGAATTGTCTTATTCCAACACTACCATAGCCATGGAGGGTCCCCAGCAACATCTGGCCCTAAAACCATACCCAAAACGGCTAACTCTTCAACTTGGGATGGACAGAGGATAACAGGTGAAAACAGTTATTTATCCTAGACGAAGCCAAGTTATAGGTGAGAGGACAATGGCCTCCCAAAACTTTAATGGTCTAATTACCTCTAGGTCATTAGTAGTTTTAAAACTATTGCAATTAACCCATTGCTCCTAAATTTTGTTGCTATAATTATTTTTTAGGATATTATCGGTTTTAAAATTAATGACATTAAATCTTGACCCTAAATTTGTCTAGTTTAATTACTTTTTATTAGATGTTTGAATTTTAAAATTAGTGAAATTAAACTCTTAATTTCTTAATTTTTATAGTTTAATTACTTTTTATGACTTTTTGTTTTAAGGTTAAATAACTTGTCTCCCTCGTACTTTAATCCTGACTCTGTCCTTGATTTTCTTCTCTTAAAATTTTATAGATTCATTCCCTTGATTAATCTCTTTCGACAAGCAATGTTTTCATGGTTTTGTTGGTGGACAAATTATGCCATCAACTGTTGTCGAATCGGATAAAGTGTCGATATATGAATTTTCGTGATCAAACATGTTTAAACGTTCTATACCTTCCTTGAAATTAATTTACGGATAGTTTAAGAACAGCATCGAAAGATGAAACATTTCAACATCAAAAGGGAAAGTAATTGAGATGGCTTGTGGAAGATTAATTAATCTTGAGAAGTAAAAGCCAAAATAAAAGATTTTGGAGCATATTCTACGGCCAAAAAATTTACCCCATTCATCACTCTTAACCGATTAATATTTCTATGAAACATGTTACTTTTACAGACACGAACATAGCTTTCAACAACTATGGAATTATAAAATTCTTTAAAAAGATTGACAGCAAATTATAGCCGGCACAAATTAAACGATCTCGGTGAATTAAGGAATGATTGTTTTTTTTGTTTTTTGAAAAAAGTTTTGTATTCGATTTTATGCAAATACAAAACGGAATAACAACTTGGGCTTCGTTAAAAAAACCTCCCTAATCTTAGATGGAAGAAAAAACGTGCACCAAGAGTTGTCAAGAGTTTGCACCATCCACATATAGTTTACACAGCTACAATCAAATTAAACGATCTCGGTGAATTAAAGAATGATTGTTATTCTCAAATATCCCAGGTTCGAGCACCAATGGCTACAGCTGTAGAGTATTTAAACGTTCATTGTCAAATGGTTGAGAATCTTTAAAATAAATACTACCACTTGTAATCACCCTTGATTAATAAAATAATTATAGGCTTAATATGTGAACGGGTAAGAGGAAAAAATACCAGGGGTAAAAGAGTCTTTAGTAACTTAATTATTGTTTTTGTTCCGTTTTGATCACTCAACTATTTTTTTTTCAAAATCATATCTAACGTAATGTTTTAGTTTTATTTTGATCACCCATGATTAAAAAAATTAACGGTTGGATGATTAAAACGTAACAAAAATGATTGTTGAGGTACCAAACATGTAGTTTAACCAAAAACTAATAGTAGTAGTAGTAGTATGTAAGATAGAAATGTAAATTCGCGTTCAAAGGAAGAAAATGATTACATATATAATATGTTATTTTTTTATTCCAATAATGAACAACAATGAGAGATTGTGAGAGAAATACTTGTTTCTACTGCAGCTATAATTAAACCTTGGACTTTACTGCAGCTGACAGTGGAATCAATTATGTAGAACTGAGATGGGGCGTAATGGTAAAGCCATATCCTTTAGGCTGGTTACCACTTTGTATAGGAAAAAAAACAAAATAATAAACAATTGGTGAAAATGATGGGGGACAGAAACAACAATAATTACTCAAGAAAAAAAATGAGAAAATTTAAGGAATCACAGCCTAATTTCAGATTAAAAAACTGCCACTTTGGAACATAAATGATGAGGCTAAAATGTAGATAAGGTAAAGGAAAAATATGGCAATGTGAATCCATGGGATCAAGTTTTGGATCTTGTGATGCCTTAATATATATATATATATATATATATATATATATATATCATCCACACCTATGTTATCTATGGTGCTCGAACTCAGAATCTCAAAGAATAATTACAACTCTTTTACCATAGAAACCACTTAGTTTGTACAGAGTTTTCAACTTGCTCATAAATGATGAGGTTAAAATGCAGAAAAGGCAAAGGAGTCGTAACCAGAAAGAGGAGAGAGGGATATAAAAATTGCTAAAGTATATAAATGGTATTTCGATTGTATAATACTATTTTATTTAGTCTCTTGACAACTAGAGGTTATAAAATAGTCTCGATTATAAGGAACTGTTTTGTTGAGTCATTCGACTATTAAAAGTTATAAAATAATCATCCAAGTTATTCATGTGTTCTACACTCATCTTTTTCCGTTAAAAAATTGATGGTCGTCTAAGTTGGACGTTAACTTGTTGTCTAAGATATGATAAAGTTATATTTTAATGATGTTTACTGGCACTGTCATTGCTTTCAAGTATTGGCTCGACGATATAATATTTCAAGTATGAGATCGACGACATAATATGACGGAGAGTCGATCTACAAAACATAATTCAAATGATTCTAAGATAAATTTTTATCATATCTCAATCAACATGTTAACATCCAGCTCAAATGATTGTAAATTTTTTAATGGAAAATGATGAGTTTAGAACATATCAATAGTTAGGTGATCATTTTATAATTTTTAATAGTTGAGGAACTTAATAAAATAACAACCTATAGGTAAGGGACCATTTGTGTATTTTACCAAAAAATCAACAGAAAAAAGGGGAGAGAAAGAGAGAGAAGAAGGGAAGGTGTGTGACTTTACATATATTGTAGTTATTATTTATAGTCCACTTTGAAGGGCAAGATTCTTGGCTCAGCCATCACCTTTCCATTTCATTTAAAGGCAGCACATGACATAGTTCTCTATAAGATCTGCAAGTGAGGGGGAAATATACCTTAAAAGCAAGCTGCAATGGATTTGTTTCAGTTGCAAAGGCGGTTGGTTGACTATAGAGCCTCACTCTATCATGAGGTTAGTTTTGTTATATCAGCAACTCTCTGTCTTTGCTTTCTTTGGTTTTTGGATATTAGATTTTGAGTGATGAGTTCTTTCTTGTTCCTTGTGTAGGATTTTCTGGATGAACAATTCTCCCAACTTCAAGACCTTCAAGATGAGAATAACCCAGATTTTGTGGTTGAAGTGGTGACCCTTTTCTTTGAAGATTCTGAAAGGCTTCTCAATGAACTCGCTAAAGCTCTGTGAGGGTTTTACTTTACAATTTTTAATCAATTTCCTTTTGTTATCTTTGCATTTTCTCCATGTCTTAATGTGATCTTCATCTATAGAGAGCAGCCAATCATAGATTTCAAAAGGGTTGATGCTCATGTTCACCAGTTCAAAGGTAGTAGCTCCAGGTAAATTGTTTTTTTCTCAATCTTTTAACCTCAGTTACTAATTTTAGCTTCAGATGAGATCATTAGATTGTTTGGTAAACAAGTTTTTCAGTGGTTAAATCAGATTCAAACTGTAACATTTGTAATGTTGCAATCATAATTATCTGTACTTCAAAAATTGCATTATAGGGGTTCCACCACATGGAAGAATCTTTTTAATTATATAAATTTCACATGCAAATTGCTCTTCATGTATACTTTTTATCATGGTAAAATGTTCTCAAATTAACAGCATTGGTGCTCAGAGAGTTCAGAAAGCCTGCATTGCGTTCCGCAACTACTGCGAGGAGCAGAATGTCGAAGGGTGAGTTTATTTTATGCCTTAGATTGTCACATTTCATTACTGTTAATAGTTCATGAGAAGTTTCGAGTTTGATTGTCTTGTATAGGTGTCTTAAATGTCTGCAACAACTGAGGCATGAGTATTCTCTTGTGAAAACCAAGCTTGAATCTATGTTCCAGGTAATGTTAGTGGTTTCTTTCTATCCAAACATGTTTTAATCCTTTGGTAACTCCAAGGATTGATTTTCCATTTTATTTACTGCAGCTTGAACAACAGATCTTGTCTGCTGGAGGTTCAATTCCTATGTAATAGTCGGCTTCAAAGAGACATATAAATCTGCAGAGAAAGAACATGGGACCAAATATGATATTTTGGCATTGTAGAAAAATTTGTTTTCTTTATCTTTTTTGTTTTTCAATTATTGCAGTTTTAGTAGGGTACATCCCCTAATGAAGGGCTCTATCTATTTTCGAGCTTAAGCTTGTATCATATCTCCAGTGTGTGAGCAATGACAAAGAATGTGAATAAAACCCTTCCGTCTGTTTCCTCCAAAGTGCTTTTCTGGTTTTAATCATTTGATCTCATAATGAAAACAATCATGTATCTGTTTAATAACAACATATGAGTGAATGAAACGAAGATCGAGTTCTGAGACCTGAAATCCTAATACATCAAAGATGTCGGAATTGCAGAGGCTTAACATGGATCTGAAAAGGGTGATATCAAACTAGTTTGCAGTCATTTTCCATTAAAAATGAGTAACATTAATGCAAATCTGGACTATTTTGTTTCATTTCAGCATGTCTCCGAAGCCGAATAATAATGTCAAGTAACCTCTTTCATGTCTGTACTAATCCAACAGTAACCATTAAAGCTTAATCATCTCTAAACCCTAAAAACAGGTGATATGATAGCCAATAGCAAAGACCCGGAGAAGTACCCAAGTGGCCCCATCACACGAGCAAGGGCTAAGGAATTTCAAGCAGTTATGGAGAGTATGTTTACATCACGTTTGGAACGTGATGAAAAAGGAATAATAAGGGAGGAATACTTTACTTTGCTTATGCATGAATTTGCATGAGAATTTAAAGTTTGCATAACATTCATTGCATTTAATAAGTGTGTTGTTCATTCAAGCATGCATTGCATTTAAATCATCTAGTTCATTCATCAAATTAGTTCTTTTATTATATTAACTCTTAATTGTTTCATGCATGTTTTCAATTAAATATTGAATAAAGTTCACCTTTGTGTCTAGGTGCATGAGAGAAGTTAAATGGTTTCATCATATGCAAGAATGTCAGTCAGAATGTCTTCCAATTCTGGATGCGATACAGATGTGTTTGGTTCTAGAAATCAATTGGACATTATTCCTCTATCTCTTAGCTTTCCAACGCCTTTTGAATCACCTTAATCCGATATCGGGCTTGAGATATGATCGATTTATTGAAGACAGTGCAGGCTGGAATTTTGTTACGGGAATTTTATGCATGGATGATTTGGATGAGTTTGAGCCAAGGGAGAGTCTTTTCAACTTCAGCCAAGTGACAATCCATTGAAGGACTCTTAATTCACCTATTAAAGGCATTCAAAGTTGATTGTTATCATCTAAGTTCAAGGGCTGTTCATATTCTTCAAGGGAGCATGCAATGAAGGGTGATTTAATTCACTTATCAAGACAATTTTCAGCATGGAATAGCAAGAGTCTTCCACCCCTTGGACGAAATTAAGGCCAAATTCAGCTTCAAATTTTCTAGATTCATCCCCAAAATGATCTAGAATATTCATCCAACTTTGAAGATAAGAAGACAAAGCATTCAAGTGCATTTATTGCTAAATTGATGAGAATGTTTTCATCTTTGAGTCTTTTCATATGCTTCTTAGAAATACTATAAATAGACATTTTTGGGATCATTTGTAGGAGACATTTTGAATATATAAAACATCTTTGAGAGGTTGCTTTCATTCTTGTTCTCTTGTAGAACTTTATCAGCTTCAAGATAGTCTTGTAGTCTTCATCCATTTCCTTTTGTTATAGCGTTGGTTCCTAGCTCATATATAGCTAGTGGGTCACGTTCCATACCCTACCATTTCGATTCCAATTTTTTTATATTGATGGTTCTTAGCTCCAAATAGCTAACGGGTCACAATCCGCTTTATCCTTACACACTTTGCCACAACAACACCATTTGCCACGACAACGCCATTCATACTTCACCATCTATTTTCATTATCATCAAACCACAACAACCATCACTCTTCCATTACCTTCAAACAACTTCCTCATTCTTTTCATTCCATCATTTCATTATTATTTCATATCATTTCCTTCTTATGTTTATATTTATGTAATTTCAGAGTTCAAGCTATCATTACGAGGTTTTTTTTACTAGAATCACGATCGGACATTCACATATATGACTCGAAACATATAATCGAGATCATATCATTTGGTATCAGAGCTAGTCGATTCAGTAAGCGTATCATTCTTCTCTCTTCCAGGTCAGTACAAAATCAAAAAAAAATAGTCAAAAAGAAAAAAAAAAGTTTAAAGAGGGAGGGAGTAATTATTTTCATCTTTAAAGAAAAAAATATATATTTACTTCATCTTTATATTCAATTGTTCAATTTTTGTTACCTTTGCTTACCATCTCTTTTCCTTGTAGCCAATTTCTTTTCACTATCGTACTACCAAACCATAATTGTTTCAGCCGAAGTCCACTAGACCTTGTAAGCCTTGAGAAAGTTCACAAAAGGACTTGAAATCAAAGCACGAGTGGTAAAAGGCAAGAGTGATCATTAAGGGTAAAAGCCATCCCGAGTGAAACACGAGTGGGAGTGACTTTTCTTGGAGTGTTTGGTGAGGTTTTTTTTTTGTTGTGTGAGGTATTGTTTTATTACTAATTATGTCTCATCATTCGGGAGACAATTCTCAAGTTATAGGTACCGTTGAACCAAACCTACAAATTCAAGCCATGGTGCGTGAATTGACTAGGATTTTGAGGGAAGAGTTGGAACCTCTCCATGAACGTATTGACCGTATTGAAAAAGAGCGTACTCAAGGATTTCGAGAGCAAGAAGATGTCAATCAAGGAGGAAATGAAGAAGTGGAAAGACCAGAAGAAGATCGTGCATCACAACAAAGAATGGGAAATCGAGGTATAAGGCCCCAAAGGTTTCGTCTATTAATGGATGATAATCTTGTTAATATCAAGATTTTCATTCCACCATTCCAAGGCAAGACGGATCCGAGGCTTACTTAGCATGGGAAAAGAAGGTAGAGCACATCTTCGGGTGCCATGATTATTCCGAACTCAAGAAGGTAAAACTTGATGCCCTTGAGTTTATGGATTATGCACTAATATGGTGGGATCAATTGACATCAAGTAGGAGACGCAATGGAGAACATCCTATCACTACATGGGATGAAATGAAAGCAGTGATGCGAAGGTGATTCATTCCAACCCACTACCATCGGGAGTTATTCAACTGTCTTTAAAACCTTTCACAAGGTAACCGAAGTGTTGAAGATTATCACAAAGAGATGTAGGTGGCCATGATTCGAGCCAACATCGATGAGGATCGAGAAGCCACAATGGCAAGATTCCTAGCGAAACTTAATCCGGACATTACAAACGTGGTTGAGTTGCAACATTATGTGGAGATGGAAGACATGGTGCATATGGCCATAAAGGTGGAAAAACAACTCAAAAGGAAGGGTGCCACACGATCTTATGGGAGTGCAACTTCAAAATGGGGGCAAAGTTCATACAAGAAGACTCCTCCATTGCCATCCCACGAAAGAGGAGGACCGCCCAAAGGAAGTAAGCCCATTGCCGAAACCAGCAAAGGTAAGACTGCCGCCACTCCAAATCGTTCTCGTGACATACAATGTTTTAAGTGTTTGGGGCGTGGACACATTGCAAGCCAATGTCCAAATCGCAACACCATGCTTCTTCGAGATGATGGAGAAGTTGAATCGGAACAAGAAGAGGATGAGAATGAAGATGCTACCATTGATATGGAAGAATTAGAGCATGCCGTGGAAGGAGAGGTCCTTGTTGTCAAAAGGAGTCTAAACGTGCAATCCAATGGAGGAGATGAACAACGTGAAAATATCTTCCATACTCGCTGCCACGTTGGAGGAAATATATGCTTTGTTATTATTGATGGAGTAGTTGCACTAATGTTGCTAGTACCTTAATGGTAGATACACTTGGCTTGGCAACACAAAGGCATCCACAACCTTATAAACTACAATGGCTCAACGATGGAGGAGAACTCAAGGTGACCAGGAAGTTCGAATTGCTTTCTCCATAGGGAAGTACAAAGACAAGGTATTATATGATGTTGTACCAATGTACGCAAGCCATTTACTACTTGGAAGGCCTTGGCAATTTGATAGGCGAGCGATCCATGACGGTTATACCAACCGGTATACATTCACCCATGAGGCAAGGAAGATCACTTTAGCTCCACTTTCACCAAAGCAAATACATGAAGACCAAATTCAATTGAGAGAAAATTTGAAAAAGCCAAAGAGAGAGACCAAATGGAGGTAAAAGCAAAAGAGTGTGATCAAAATGAGGGAAGGAAAATTATCATTCTTTCTAAAGAGAGAGAGTTGAAAAAGTGTTTAATGACGGCAAAGGAAGCCTTGTGCTCATGTACAAGGAAATTTTTTTAACACTAACTACCTTGATCAAAATTTGCCTACTTTTGTTGTGTCTTTATTGCAGGAGTTTGATGACCTATTTCCGGAAGAAATACCAAGTGGGTTGCCACCTATTCGTGGCATAAAACATCAAATAGACTTTGTTCCTGGTGCCGTCATTCCAAACCGACCAGCATACCGAAGCAACCCCGAAGAAACTAAGGAATTGCAAAGGCAAGTATCTGAGTTGATGGAAAAAGGCTACGTGAGGGAAAGGCTACGTGAGGGAAAGCCTTAGCCCATGTGCCGTGCCGTTCTACTGTGCCAAGAAGGATGGAACTTGGCGCATGTGTGTGGATTGTCGAGTGGTAAACAAAATTACGGTAAAGTATTGTCACCCTATTCCTCGCCTAGATGACATGTTAGATGAGCTTAGCGGTTCTAAACTCTTTTCCAAGATTGATCTTAAGAGTGGTTATCACCAAATACGAATGCGGGAAGGTGATGAGTGGAAAACATCATTCAAAACGAAGCAAGGTCTTTATGAGTGGTTGGTTATGCCTTTTGGCTTAACTAATGCACCAAGCACATTTATGAGGTTAATGAATCATGTTCTTAGGCCATTCTTGGGTAAGTTTTGTGTGGTTATTTGATGACATTCTAATATATAGTAAAACCATGGAAGAACATGTTCAACATTTGAGGTCAGTTTTACTTGTTTTGAGGAAGGAAAAATTGTTTGCTAATTTACAAAAATGTACGTTTTGTACTGACAGGGTTGTTTTCCTAGGTTTCGTTGTGAGTTATGAAGGTTTGGAGGTTGACAAAGAGAAGGTTAAAGCCATTGAAGAGTGGGCACGACCAACAATCATTTCTCAAGTTAGGAGCTTCCATGGACTTGCAAGTTTTATCGGAGATTCGTCCCAAACTTCAGCACCATAGCCGCCCCCTAACAAGTGTTATTAAGAAGAATTCTAAATTCTTTGGGGGGAAGATCAAGAAAAGTCCTTTAATAAATTAAAGATTGTTTAATACATGCCCCTTTACTTGCTCTACCTGATTTTAATTTAACTTTTGAAATTGAATGTGCATCAGGTGTAGGAATTGGAGCCTCAAGTGGACCCTATAGCCTATTTTAGTGAGAAATTAAGTGGAGCTACGGTTAACTATCCTACCTACGACAAAGAGATATATGCTGTTGTGAGGGCAATGGAAACATGGCAACACTACCTTTGGCCTAAGGAGTTCATCATTCACACCGATCATGAGCGTTGAAACATATTCGGGGGCAACATAAACTCACAAAAGGCATGCCAAATGGGTAGAGTTTCTTGAAACTTTTCCATATGTTATCAAGTACAAGAAAGGTAAGGAGAATATAGTTGCCGATGCATTGTCACGAATGTATGTTCTTTTAAACACTTTGGAATCTAAGTTGTTGGGTTTTACTTTTATTAAAGACTTATATGTTTCTGACTCTGATTTTGGGGAAATTTATAAAGCTTGTGAGAAAGGGACGATTGATAA
Source organism: Hibiscus syriacus (assembly GCF_006381635.1). Classification (NCBI taxonomy): domain Eukaryota; kingdom Viridiplantae; phylum Streptophyta; class Magnoliopsida; order Malvales; family Malvaceae; genus Hibiscus; species Hibiscus syriacus. The sequence continues at coordinate 2,281 of NW_024063152.1, read as the reverse complement.
ATACTTTAAGCATGATGGTTTTCTATTCAAGGAAGGGAGATTATGCGTCCCTCAAGGTTCCATGCGAGAATTGCTCACTAAGGAAGCCCATGGAGGAGGATTAATGGGACATTTTGGGATAGCAAAGACTTTGGCTATACTTCAAGAACATCTATATTGGCCCAAAATGAAACGAGATGTGGAAAGGTTATGTGAGCGTTGCATTACTTGCAAGAAGGCCAAATCTAAAGTCATGCCACATGGACTTTACACACCACTACCCATACCGGAAGCACCATGGATGGATATTTCAATGGATTTTGTGCTAGGGCTTCCTCGCACAAAGAACAACAAGACTCCATCTTTGTAGTTGTTGATAGATTTTCCAAAATGGCTCATTTCATTCCCTGTGACAAAACTAATGATGCCTCACTATTGCTACTTTGTTTTTCAGGGAAATTTTAAGGCTACATGGTATACCAAGAACTATTGTTCTGATCGGGATATGAAGTTCTTAAGCCACTTTTGAAGAGCCCTATGGATTAAGATTGGTACTAAGTTACTATTCTCCACCACTTGCCACCCTCAAACGGATGGTCAAACTGAAGTGGTGAATCGAGTACTTTCCATGTTACTTCGATCTATCATTCGGAAGAATTTGAGAACATGGGAGAGAGTTTACCATATGTGGAGTTTGCATACAACCTTCAATCCATACTACTACGGGCGTACGCCTTTCAAAGTGGTGTATGGGTTTAATCCATTAACACCGATAGACTTGTTACCATTACCTGTTGATCAAATTGTGAATAAAGATGGACTTAACAAAGCTGAGTTTGTTAAGAAGCTTCATCAACAAGTAAGGGAGAACATTGAAAAACGAACTAAGCAATACGAGCATCAAGCAAATAAGGGTCGTAAGCGAACTACTTTTGAGCCAGGGGATTGGGTGTGGCTGCACATGAAGAAATAAAGGTTTCCGGCACAACGAAAGTCCAAATTACTGCCTCGGGGAGATGGACCATTCCAAATAGTCAAGAGATCAATGACAACGCCTATCAATTAGATCTTCCAGGTGAGTTTAATGTCAGTGCAAACTTCAATGTTGCTGACTTGTCTCCTTATGATATAGGTGATGATTTGGGGACAAATCGCTTTAAAGAGGGAGGGACTGATATAGCCAATAGCAAAGACCCGGAGAAGTACCCAAGTGGCCCCATCACACGAGCAAGGGCTAAGGAATTTCAAACAGCTATGGAGAGTATGTTTACATCACGTTTGGAACGTGATGAAAAAGGAATAATAAGGGAGGAATACTTTACTTTGCTTATGCATGAATTTGCATGAGAATTTAAAGTTTGCATAACATTCATTGCATTTAATAAGTGTGTTGTTCATTCAAGCATTGCATTTAAATCATCTAGTTCATTCATCAATTAGTTCTTTTATTATATTAACTCTTAATTGTTTCATGCATGTTTTCAATTAAATATTGAATAAAGTTCACCTTTGTGTCTAGGTGCATGAGAGAAGTTAAATGGTTTCATCATATGCAAGAATGTCAGTCAGAATGTCTTCCAATTCTGGATGCGATACAGATGTGTTTGGTTCTAGAAATCAATTGGACATTATTCCTCTATCTCTTAGCTTTCCAACACCTTTTGAATCACCTTAATCCGATATCGGGAGCTTGAGATATGATCGATTTATTGAAGACAGTGCAGGCTGGAATTTTGTTACGGGAATTTATGCATGGATGATTGGATGAGTTTTGAGCCAAGGGAGAGTCTTTTCAACTTCAGCCAAGTGACAATCCATTGAAGGACTCTTAATTCACCTATTAAAGGCATTCAAAGCTGATTGTTATCATCTAAGTTCAAGGGCTGTTCATATTCTTCAAGGGAGCATGCAATGAAGGGTGATTTAATTCACTTATCAAGACAATTTTCAGCATGGAATAGCAAGATCTTCCACCCCTTGGACGAAATTAAGGCCAAATTCAGCTTCAAATTGTCTAGATTCATCCCCAAAATGATATAGAATATTCATCCAACTTTGAAGATAAGAGACAAAGCATTCAAGTGCATTTTATTGCTAAATTGATGATAATGTTTTCATCTTTTGAGTCTTTTCATATGCTTCTTAGAAATACTATAAATACACTTTTGGGATCATTTGTAGGAGACATTTTGAATATATAAACCATCTTGAGAGGTTTGCTTTCATTCTTGTTCTCTTGTAGAACTTTATCGGCTTCAGATAGTCTTGTAGTCTTCATCCATTTCCTTTTGTTATAGCGTTG